>NC_090440.1:1760511363-1760825738 GCF_031143425.1 Pleurodeles waltl | reverse complement strand
CTCAGACCTGCCACTGCAGTGTCTGTGTGTGTATTTTTACACTGTAAATTCGACTTGGCAAGTGTACCCACTTGCCAGGCCTAAACCTTCCCTTTTCTTACATGTAAGGCACCCCTAAGGTAGGCCCTAGGTAGCCCCAAGGGCAGGGTGCAGTGTATGGATAAGGTAGGAGATATAGTAATGTGGTTTATATGTCCTGACAGTGAAATACTGCCAATTTCGTTTTCACTGTTGCAAGGTCTGTCTCTCTCTCTCTCATAGGATAATATGGGGGCTACCTTTAAATATGATTAAAGTGTAGATTCCCCTAGAGAGTAGATGGACATGTGGAGTTTGGGATCCCTGAACTCACAATTTAAAAATACATCTTTTAGTAAAGTTGATTTTAAGATTGTGAGTTTGGAAATGCCACTTTTAGAAAGTGAGCATTTTCTTGCTTAAACCATTCTGTGACTCTGCCTTGTTTGTGGATTCCCTGTCTGGGTCAGTTTGACAGTTGGGTTGTTTTTCACCTCACACCAGACAGTGACACAAAGGGAGCTGGGGTGTGATCTGCATTTCCTGATTAGCCATCTCTGCTAGGAGGGAGGGGTGGAGTGGTCACTCTCATCTGAAAGGACTGTGCCTGCCTCTGACAATGCTGTCTCCAGCCCCCTGGTGTGTGTCTGAGGCCTTGCCTGGGCAAGGCAGGATTTCACAAGAAGGTGTGAGTCCCCTTTGAAGGAAGGTGACTTCAAAGACTAAAATGGGTATAAGAAGGGCACCCAAACTTACAAACTTCAGAAACACTTCTGGAATCAAGGGGAACCTCTGCCTGGAGAAGAGCTGATAGCTGAGGAACAAGTGCTGCCCTGCCTGTGACTGTGCTTTGTGGAGCTTTCCTGCAGTGCTGCTTCTGCCAGAGTAAGAGGGCAAAGACTGGACTTTGTGTGCCTTCCATCTTGAAGAAGAAATCTCCAAGGGCTTGATGTAGAGCTTGCCTCCTGTTATTGAAGTCTCAGGGATAGCAAAGACTTCTTCCTGCCAGCACCTGGAGTCTCTGGAGAGACCCCTACTCTGCTCTGTGGTGCCCTTCCAGTTCCTGGGACCCTGAAAGGAGAGGCTGGCAGCCTAAGGACAAAAATACACGCACCGAGCGCCGTGCGGAGAAAAGATCGACGCGAATCCGATCGCGGCGGAGAAAACGACGCGACGCCGGCTCCGCAGCTGAGAAACGACGCCGCAGGAAACGCGACCGGAGAATCGACGCCCGGAGCAGGAGAAACGACGCGCAGCATCGCTGACGAAGGCTGAGAGATCGCAACCTGCGCCGCGGGACTTTCGGACCGTCGCGTGGCTGGCTTTTTCGACGCGCATCGCCGTGCCGAGCTGTTTTCGACGCATATAACCGTGCAGGGTTATTTTCGACGCACACCGCCCGTGCGGGGTTATTTTTGACGCAAACCAGGTACATTTACACGCTAGCAGCGCTAGTGTGTTGTTACAACTACCTAAAGACTCTTTTTATTTTAAACCTTTAAAAAATCATAACTTGACTTGTGTATGTTGGATTTTTGTCGTTTTGGTCTTGTTTTGTCTAGATAAATATTTCCTATTTTTCTAAACTGGTGTTGTGTCATCTTGTAGTGTTTTCATTAAGTTACTGTGTGTGTGTTGGTACAAATACTTTACGCCCAGCACTCTGAGGTTAAGCCTACTGCTCTGCCAAGCTACCAAGGGGGTAAGCAGGGGTTAGCTGAGGGTGATTCTCTTTTATCCTAACTAGAGTGAGGGTCCTTGCTTGAACAGGGGGTAACCTGACTGTCAACCAAAGACCCCATTTCTAACATTGGTGACCAGCGGTCGGGATTTGGACTTGTATTTGTACTTGACATACAGTAATTAAGTGTACACTACTGTTTTGATCTCAGACCACTACGTGACCACATACTACTTGTCTTGTGATTCTGCTTTTTGTTCTCTGATGTCCTCCTGGAAGTATTGATAATATTTTTGGACTTTGTTTTTTGGTTGTGAAGCCTTTGCAGAAATGGAAGTCAATTTCTGGCACCTATCTATGTATAAAAAGTGGCAGCTTAAAGCATTCTGCATGGAAAGGGGACTGGCTGTGAACAAGGAATCCAGAAGGGAGGATCTTGAGTCAGCCCTGTTTCAGGATGAATTGAAACGTTGTCAGGCAACACCACCAAATGAGTCTGAGGAGGATAACTACTCTGAGGAGGAGGATTACTCCAAAGAGGAGGGCAGTGGCCCTGAGGAGGGAACAGAAAGAGATGATAGGCTCCTAGCTCGAATCCGGAGTCTGGAAGAGTTTAAGAGGGCCGAGGAGAAGAGAGCCTTAGCCCTGGCAGAAAGGAGGAGGGACTTAGAGATTAAAAAAATGATTTATGCTTACGAGCTTAAATTGAAAGAGCTGGAAGTCATGAGGGCTGAGTCCAGCTGGAATGGTGGCAGCAACAATTGTATATCCAGTGATGCTGCAGAAGTACACATGCCCAGAGAGGTGGTGCCCTACTTGAAGGAGGGAGTTAACACACGCCAGGAGGTTCAGGGGTATGAGGTAGCTCCAGTGATGCACAGGGTCCCTGAGGTGGATTGGGGAACTGGCATGGGGAGTCATATTCCTACTGGTGGGAGGGACACTCTACTGACTCTAGTTGAGAGTGACAGGGAGAGGGGTTCCCCCCAGGTAGAAGTCCTGGTTATGGAGTGTGAAAACATCCCAGAAGAGTGTGGGTTGAGTGTCAGGGACAGTCAGGTACTGTCTCACCAGTCTCAGGAGGGTGATGTGGGGTGCTTTTTCAAAGCAGAGTCACTGGATGGTTGGGTGAAGGGTACTTTGGTTAATTCATGTGAGGGGCTGAGTGATGTAATTGCTGGAGAGCATATGTCTAGTCCTTATTTTCCAGAGCTATGCCAACACCAGGTGGAGTGTGAGTTCTCTGACCCCAGGGAGCTTACAATGGAGGCAGACTTCTGGGTGAGTACCAGAGAGTCTGAAGAGGCATTTGGGGGTGCTCCTGAGAGGAGTGGTCTAGGTAGTTCCCAACCAAGTGAGGTAGGGAAGGATTGTAGTGTCCCAGGTAGGTCCCAGTGTAGTGGGATGGGTGAGGGACCCCATGTCCAGTCTCAGAGGAGAGGGAATGGGGATGGGTTGAGGCCCAAGGTGCCCGAGATCCGGTCCCAGGTCCTGGAGGGTTCCCTGCGGGAACACCAGGAGGGGAGCCTAGCCTGTACCATAGGGCCATCTGTTGAGGGAGACCCCACAGTGTCAGGAGAACTTGGGGGGGCGGCTGTAGCCAGCGTCCCACCAGTTCTGGTGTCTGGCAGTACCACTCCTAGTGAGGGGGTGCAGAAGTCCAGACAGAGGGTTGAGAGGGGGTTGCGGACCCCAGTGGAGAACCTGGAGGGTCAGGGGTCAGCTCTGAGAGCAGAGCCCCCCATGAATGACCTTGGTGAGACCATTTCTGGGTTGGGGGGAATCCAGACTCTGTCAGATGGGCAGAGGTCAGGAGACCTGCGCCAGCCAGA
Organism: Pleurodeles waltl; assembly: GCF_031143425.1. NCBI lineage: Eukaryota > Metazoa > Chordata > Amphibia > Caudata > Salamandridae > Pleurodeles > Pleurodeles waltl. The sequence continues at coordinate 1,760,822,207 of NC_090440.1, read as the reverse complement.
CTCTTGTGTGGCCCTTCGGGACAGTGTGTCCCTTGGGGGGGGGTAAGTGTGCCCCCCTGGAAGTCCTGGTGTGCCAGGCAATGGTTCAACCGCAGGGTGGTGACTCTGGGTTGAATGATCAGGTTCAGGGGGTAAACTCTGACCTGATGGGGGGTAAGTGTGCTCCCAAGGAAGTCCTGGTGTGCCAGGCAATGGTTCAACCGCAGGGTGGTGACTCTGGGTTGAATAATCAGGTTCAGGGGGTAAACTCTGACCTGATGAGGGGTAAGTGTGCTCCCAAGGAAGTCCTGGTGTGCCAGGCAGTGGTTCAACCGCAGGGTGGTGACCCTGGGTTGGATGACCAGGTTCAGAGGGTAAACTCTGACCTGGTAGGGGGTAGGTATGCCCCCCAAGAAGTCCTGGTTTGCCAGGCAGTGATCCAGTCTGTGGGTACAGACCCTGGATTGGGAGGCCAGGTTAAGGGTGTCCCCCCTGACCTGGAGGAAGGGGCTACTGTTAACAGTGCCCCTACCATGTTGTCTTCTGGGGGGGCCACTCCTAGTTGGGTGGTTCGGGACCCCAGAAGAGAGGGCAGGGGGAGGGAAGCCTCACCCCTGGCCCTGGTCCAACCTGAAGGTACAGACCCCAGGTTGAAGGATCAGTTGCAGGTTAACATCCCTGCACTGATGGAAGAATTGTGCAGGACTGCTTCTACAAGCACCCTGACAGTTTTTGACTCTGGGGGTGCCGCTTCTGCAGGGAGGGTACAGAGCCCCAGAGGGGAGGACCAGGGTCAGGTTGTCATCCCTGACCTGGTGGAAGAGAGAGTGGTCAAAGGGTGCCAGGCACCTGGGGCTACCACCCCCCACTCTCCACAGTCACAGTGGTTAGAGAGGCCTGAGGTCGGGCTCTCATCCCTGACAGTTGTCTGGGGCCACTGTGGCTTACTGTCCTGGTGGACAGAGTTGCCCCTGGGGGGGGGAGGACGAGAGTCACACCCCGGGGGTGGAGTGGGCAACACCACTGTGTTGGCCCTGGTGGTACTATCTGCCCATTGCAATACATCTGTGAGCAAAGTAAAGTTAGGTGTTGCACAGATGGTGTCTGTAGATGTGGAGAAGGGTTCCCCATGGGTTAGCTTAGTGGGCCCTGAGAGTATGGACAGAGGGATCCAACTGGAGTCAGGAAGGCGTAGAACTGGAACATGCCCCTGCTGTTGTGGGCCTGGGTCCCTGTTCTATCGCCCCAATCAGGGAAGTACATCAAGGTATTGATTGTTCTCCCCTGGCTTTAGGCTGGTAGGGGGTCGTGTTGGACTTTTGCTTATGCAGGGTCATCCCCAGTCTTTTTCGCCTCCTGCCTCCTATGTTTTTCTGACCTGTTGCTGTTGGCTTTTCAACTCTGAGCACTTTACCACTGCTAACCAGTGCTAAAGTGCATATGCTCTCCTGTTTAAATTGTATGTAAGTGGTTTATCCATGATTGGCATATTTGATTTACTAGTAAGTCCCTAGTAAGGGGCACTAGAGGTGCCAGGGCCTGTAAATCAAATGCTACTAGTGGGCCTGCAGCACTGGTTGTGCCACCCACATAAGTAGCTCTGTAATCATGTCTCAGACCTGCCACTGCAGTGTCTGTGTGTGTATTTTTACACTGTAAATTCGACTTGGCAAGTGTACCCACTTGCCAGGCCTAAACCTTCCCTTTTCTTACATGTAAGGCACCCCTAAGGTAGGCCCTAGGTAGCCCCAAGGGCAGGGTGCAGTGTATGGATAAGGTAGGACATATAGTAATGTGGTTTATATGTCCTGACAGTGAAATACTGCCAATTTCGTTTTCACTGTTGCAAGGTCTGTCTCTCTCTCATAGGATAATATGGGGGCTACCTTTAAATATGATTAAAGTGTAGATTCCCCTAGAGAGTAGATGGACATGTGGAGTTTGGGATCCCTGAACTCACAATTTAAAAATACATCTTTTAGTAAAGTTGATTTTAAGATTGTGAGTTTGGAAATGCCACTTTTAGAAAGTGAGCATTTTCTTGCTTAAACCATTCTGTGACTCTGCCTTGTTTGTGGATTCCCTGTCTGGGTCAGTTTGACAGTTGGGTTGTTTTTCACCTCACACCAGACAGTGACACAAAGGGAGCTGGGGTGTGATCTGCATTTCCTGATTAGCCATCTCTGCTAGGAGGGAGGGGTGGAGTGGTCACTCTCATCTGAAAGGACTGTGCCTGCCTCTGACAATGCTGTCTCCAGCCCCCTGGTGTGTGTCTGAGGCCTTGCCTGGGCAAGGCAGGATTTCACAAGAAGGTGTGAGTCCCCTTTGAAGGAAGGTGACTTCAAAGACTAAAATGGGTATAAGAAGGGCACCCAAACTTACAAACTTCAGAAACACTTCTGGAATCAAGAGGAACCTCTGCCTGGAGAAGAGCTGATAGCTGAGGAACAAGTGCTGCCCTGCCTGTGACTGTGCTTTGTGGAGCTTTCCTGCAGTGCTGCTTCTGCCAGAGTAAGAGGGCAAAGACTGGACTTTGTGTGCCTTCCATCTTGAAGAAGAAATCTCCAAGGGCTTGATGTAGAGCTTGCCTCCTGTTATTGAAGTCTCAGGGATAGCAAAGACTTCTTCCTGCCAGCACCTGGAGTCTCTGGAGAGACCCCTACTCTGCTCTGTGGTGCCCTTCCAGTTCCTGGGACCCTGAAAGGAGAGGCTGGCAGCCTAAGGACAAAAATACACGCACCGAGCGCCGTGCGGAGAAAAGATCGACGCGAATCCGATCGCGGCGGAGAAAACGACGCGACGCCGGCTCCGCAGCTGAGAAATGACGCCGCAGGAAACGCGACCGGAGAATCGACGCCCGGAGCAGGAGAAACGACGCGCAGCATCGCTGACGAAGGCTGAGAGATCGCAACCTGCGCCGCGGGACTTTCGGACCGTCGCGTGGCTGGCTTTTTCGACGCGCATCGCCGTGCCGAGCTGTTTTCGACGCATATAACCGTGCAGGGTTATTTTCGACGCACACCGCCCGTGCGGGGTTATTTTTGACGCAAACCAGGTACATTTACACGCTAGCAGCGCTAGTGTGTTGTTACAACTACCTAAAGACTCTTTTTATTTTAAACCTTTAAAAAATCATAACTTGACTTGTGTATGTTGGATTTTTGTCGTTTTGGTCTTGTTTTGTCTAGATAAATATTTCCTATTTTTCTAAACTGGTGTTGTGTCATCTTGTAGTGTTTTCATTAAGTTACTGTGTGTGTGTTGGTACAAATACTTTACGCCCAGCACTCTGAGGTTAAGCCTACTGCTCTGCCAAGCTACCAAGGGGGTAAGCAGGGGTTAGCTGAGGGTGATTCTCTTTTATCCTAACTAGAGTGAGGGTCCTTGCTTGAACAGGGGGTAACCTGACTGTCAACCAAAGACCCCATTTCTAACAGTACTGGAAAGGTATTTTCCATTGTGATGATCACAGAGGATTGAAGATGGAGATTAAAAGACACAAGGGGTGTTGGCCCCTAAAGGGTGTCCATAAGAGTCTGATTGATCACTGAGCCTGCTGGAGGGCACAACACCACAGAAGAATCTCCAGACTACAGTATCTTTTTTCCTACGGGTATGGAGAAATTTGAAGGCGAGTGAGATGAACAATGAGAGGTGTCGACCCTGCGTGCTGTTCAAATGCAGCCAAATCCGATGGCGGGAAAAAGCAATATAACAATGGAGTTGATGCTCATGCACATTACCAGTAATAGGTGGAGTCACTATATCTTGTAATTCGAAGTCTCCTTTAAAGAAGAACAAGTTGCACACCTCTGAGCCCCCCAATGACAGGAGTGTGCACAGCATGCATATCTACAGCTACACATACGGCAAACACAGTTCTCAGGCCGCCTAGTAGAATCGTAATGGCAGTCATCTCCTCTATTATCTGTTGGAATGCAAAAGGTTCTTTTGTATCTACAACCACTGAAATGGGTTCCCTTGATTGATGAGATCGCTGAGGGTGTTTCTAATAGTGTCATAGACCTTTACGTATCATGAGCAGTAACTGGTCCTCCCTAGAAATGATAGATCATCACTGGCATTTTTAGACGCTATTGCTTTACTTAAGGCCTTGATCTTTTCTTGATCTGAGCTCTTGCTGAGAATACGTGCCCATTAAATTTTAGATGGTGCTTGTGTAATTTACATTTAGAGGCTTTCAGGGCCAAGTTCGCTTCCAACACTATTTCCCACATCTGATCAAAGCTTTTGTTGTAATCCTCAATGAAAGTTCCAAATACCAATATGCCATTGGCATAGTTTAATGATTACACAGCAGAGCGGATTACTATATTGATGGCTTCCTGTACTATTTCTGCCACAGATGACACTTCAGCGCTTTGTACTTTGAGTCTCTGTGGAGCTCCAGCTGATACCTTTTGTAGAGATTTAATGTGGAGAATGTTTGGGTTCCATTCAGAAGTCTGATCATGTCCATTAGGTGGGGCCCTGGGTGTCGTCTCTCTGTAAGACCATGTTGGACATCCCCATGTCAACAAGTAGGTGCACTTTGCCATCAGAGTTTTGCTTAGGAAAAAACACTAATGGTAACACTTATTGTGTTGGCCATCGAGATTTGTGCAAAGATACCTGCTGTCAGCACCTTTTGCTATACTTCCTCTACTTTTTTGTGTAGGTGAAACGGTACTCTCCCGTGATGCTGATCTCTGGCTTGGTGGCTTCATTTATGTGCAACTTCACTGTGATTTTTTTTTTTTAAATCCCAGGCCTGTGAAGTGTTTTAGAATTCGTTTTTCCGGCCAGGATGGGCTTCTCAATCATGATTATGACAGTCTCAATGGTGCGATCTATGTAGGCAAGCGTCATCTCAAAATTGCCACAGCATGCAAGTGGTTCTATGGCTAGTCATGTTTACTCCTGACATTCGTCCAATGTAGTCATGGTTTAGGGTTCTTCTTTTCATATTCGGCAGAAGAAATATAATTTAAGAATGCTTCACTGTCCAATGCAAAACAGTAGGGTGATCATGCGTTTTTGTTTTACAATTTATTCATTAGCCACCATGCTGCTTTGAAGGTGAGAGTCTTGGAAGTAATGTTTCTCACTGATCGGAGTTTACTGCTGTGTGTTTTAAATACCATGTGCATGCCTCTCTTGGGTCAGAGCAGGTTGCCTATTGCATGATGTTTGCTTGTTGTCTTGCGCAAGTTGTTACTCATAGTTCTAATATCCAGATGTCTGCAACGCAGGCTCTTCGATGTTCATCATCAGTTGTTAGATTTGCATTTACGGGCTTGATGTATCTCCAGGTTTTTTTGATCTTCTTTATTGTTTTATGGCTTTGTAGTTACACCAAGTTTCCCAATGCTGGTGGAGCAGTTCGCCATCATGCACTTGCCATCAGTTCTTGTCACCAACTGTGTTTCTGTATCCCTCTCCAGCCTGCATACCGGAAGTCATGCCACCTTTAAAGCTAGGCTGCAGACTTGCAGTTTCAGTCCTGATCTCTGAAGAAGGACACCATTAACAACATGACACTCCGCGGAACCTCTCTGATCCCATCCCTTTTGTCTCTCTATTCTCCTCTCTCTCTTCTCGGTTTCTGACGTTTCTTTCTCTCTCTTTCTCCCTACCCTCCACCCAACCCCGAAGCCCTCAAGGTTTTGCTGTGCCCCTGCAATTATCTTTGGGGAGCTGGAGAAACAAAATAATTGTCAGCAGCTACCTAAGGCCATATAAACCGTCAGATGGTACCAGTCCCCCCAGGAAGGGTTTAGGGGTATAAATGGCCAGTCTGGCTCTGGCCAGCTGTGCTGACAAGACTCTGGTGGGTAAGACGGGTAAGCTACCCTCAAAGATAAGGTGGTTAGCCCATTGCCCGGGAAGACCCCTATACACAGTGAAAGGGAACTTTGGGAATGTCCGTCTGACTGTCTGGCTTAAGAAGCGCAGCTGTGTTGAAAGGTTCCTGGAATTTCTACGGGCCAAGGTACAGAGACGGACTGAAGGAGTGCTGGAATGCCTCCGCTCACCTGCCAATCTCTCAGCCCATCTCTGAACCAGGCATCTGTTTCGGCTCTGGTGAAGAAATGTCAGGTGTATGCAATTCTAAATTTGCAAATAGCAGCCAGATAGGTCAATCCCAGGTGAATCCCACCCAGCACCCAGAGCAGGGCCTCGACCAGCCCCAGTATTTACAAGCACTGTGAACTGAGTGAAAGGTGGCCTGTTAAGCATTCTAAAAATACTTTAATGAATGAGTCGTGAGATATGTAACACTAGATGCATGAGTCGTGGGATATGTAAAGGTTGGCATGGTAGGGGAATAGTGGGTTTATGACTACATGATGTCAATGAGGGTGCCAATGAAGTACCACAGCATTTCACTAAACACTTTATTAGGACTTTAACCCTTGCTCTTTTCTTCTATTATTCTGATGGTCACCTAAGTGACAATGCAGGTTCTGTGTATGATGAACTCTGTGGTAGCCACCAGAGTTCATTAGAAAGCTACTTACATCTGCTTCGCTCCCCTTGCGCAGATTGTAGGTCAGGTCGTGCTGGATTTCGCCGATGAACTTCTGTGAGTACTCGGGATAGAGCTCGAGTACCTCCCTCAGTCCCTTCAGGCTGATGTACTGGAGGTCGCAGTAGGTTAGCGCCTTCACATTGGCATTCGTCTTAATCACTCGGTCCTTGTTCATGAAGTCAGAGCCAATCAAATCCCCTTTACCTGGAAGTTACAGGAAACAAGGCATTTCAGAAACTGTGTGCAAAGGATCCTTGGAGCTAACATTTTAAAACAACATTGAATTTATTCGTGGAGGTGCTTGACATGGTTTGCATGTAAGCTTTTTTTGACCCTGTTCTAAGCATGTAAGTATATTTTTAGTTGACCGATTTTTCCTGGTCTGTGATTTAACACCATCAATGTACACTCACATGTTTTACATTTCTGAATGGGCAATTTGTTGAACTGTCAGTGTGAGGCTGTCAAGAGAAGAAGGGGCAAGAACTGTATTTCTGGAAGGTTTGGCTGTTGTGGACAGACTATCTGAGAGGTCCTGAAGAGTTCGGCCATTTCCAACTTTTGAAACACCTAGTCATAAAAAAAAAGTTTTGTTTAACTTCACAGACTGCTCAGTGAAAAGAAGTGTCTATATCTGAGGCTGCGGTAACTTTGAGGCCAGGTTAACCAACACTCCTTGCTTCCCCCTGATTAGCCCTGGGTTAAGGAAAACATCTGTGCCAGCTAAGACTTCATTCATAGCACTTGAAAATGCCCATTGCCTCTGAAATAGCTTGACGTGGGGGAGTAGAGGATGTCCGAAGGTATGATTGAAATCAAAATATCCCCCCAGCATAAAATGCAAAACTCCCTGGCACCATGAGGTTTGAAGCTGTACACCAGTAGCCAAGAAACATTACCCCACCTCAAAGCCGACACCAACCAAAATCTAGACTTTTAAGAGAGACTTTCTTGCAAGAACTCCCTTCAGATCATGGACTGTTTATTACAACCTACAGACGTGGGCTCCAGAAAGGTCTATAACGCGATAGCAATCATATCTGGGAGACAGCAGTAATTATTTACCAGTGCTCAAGTTGTGTAGAAAAAATGCAAGATTCAATTTTAGCAATTTGTCTGTCTAGCCTGCCAAATAGTTTGCCAACTCATTGGTTTCCTATAATTGCTCAGGGTTCATGCAGCTTCCATAATTGGATTTGTGCTTAAACGATTTTGCATGTTCAAATCTCTTTTTGTGTGGAAGATAGCAATGACGTGCATTTGGGATCGAGAGCGTGTTTCTTTAGATGAGACAAACCTCGTGCGTTCTTTCTAGCGCCTGTGTGCGCCTCTTTATTCCTAAAAATGTTTGCGTCATTGATACCGGAAAAGAGCGTGCGATCTGGTGCAACTAAGCATCTTTTTGCCTTCGAACGAGTTGGGCTTTAACATTGAGTAGAATTCAAATACGGAGAGCATGAAAGCCTATAGATGGGTTCAATTACTCTTACCATTTGAGAATACTTAAGGATGTCTGTTATTATGCGAGGGTGTGTGTGTGTAAGTGCCGGATAGCAACTAAGGTTGTTAATGAAATGTCATGTGGAGTGGCTGCATCTTTAGCATAGCGCCCTGAGGCGGACATAAAAGGAGGAGAGACGCATGTGAAGGAGCGGGAGGTAGAGATGAGGTGCAGGCAGGGGCGGCTCCCCCATAAGGGCGGTGGAGTATTGCTTCCGTGCCAGCAGCGGCAGCTGCAAAACTTTTCCACAAAAACGATAATGAACTCTGTTTATTATCGTTTTGGGGGAGAAGGGGTGGGGCCACAGGGGTGACGATCAATGAGGGGGAGTGCTAAGCTTTCCCCCTCAGAGCGCATGTATGTTTGGCCGGCCGTCTCGGGCCGGCCATACACACATGCGCACAGGGCTCTCTTCAGCCCAGCAATACGGTTGCTGGGCTGGAGAGAGCCTGGACAGGCTTCCAGTGTGCCTGGGAGTGCCTTGGCTGGGCACTCCCAGCCAATCCTGACTGATGCTCTGAGCAGTGTCAGGATTGGCGCAGGGCAGGCTGGGAGCCTGTGCCTGCCGGCCGAGGTGAGAAGCAGCGCGGTTCTTCAGACGGCGGCCCAGGAAAGTTTTGTAATTTTAAATTATTCCCCCCTCACCCCCTCTTGCCGCCCCACCCCCTCACTGTAGTGCGAGCCACAACTGGGTGCAGGCAGCCAGAGTGGCAATAAGAAGCAAGGCAAGCAGATGTTTTGGAACATGTACATGTAGAAACAGACTTCACCACGTGGTTGCAGCCACGTAATGCCATTACCATGTAATGCCATTTCCATGCATTCATTATCAAGCAATGCCTTTACCATGCATTGCCTTTACCAGGCAATCATTTACCACAAATGTGCCTTTACCACACATATCTTTACAATGCAAGGTAAGTATGTTTAAGGTAAGTGCCTACCTATCTATCTATCAGTTTATATTCACATATATATGATATATATAATATCTATGTAAAAAACACTCTAGACGTTAGGGATTGGTGGGGGAATTGGGTGGTACAGGTGTTTTCAGGGTTTTGGGTGGGTAAGGGTATTCAGTGGTAAGAGTCTTTTTAGGGTTTAGGGGCTGGTAGGGGTATAGGTTGGTAAGGGCTTCTCTATGGTTTATGGATGGGTAAGGATATTGGGTGGTAACAGTATTGTTAGGATTTAGGGGTGTGTAAAGTTACTGGGTAAGCGCATTTTAGGGGTGGGTACGAGTACTGGTGTAAGGGTGCTTAGTGATGAGTGGGGGAATAGATTGGTAAGAGAGTTTTTAGGGTTAATGGATGGGTAAGGGTATTAGGTAGTAAGGGTGTATTTAAAGTTTAGTGGTGGCTAAGGGTATTGGATGGAAAGTGTGTTTATAGGGCTGGGTTAATGTATAGGGTTGTAATGGTGCTTTTAGGGTTAGTGGTATGTAAGAGTATTGGGTGGTAAGGGTGTTTTTAATGTTTAGTGGTGGGCATGGGTACTGGTGATAAAGATGTTTTAGGATGTAGGGACGGGTAATGGTATTTGGTGGTAAGGGTGTTTTTTGCGTTTAGGGGTAGTTAAGGATATAGGGAGAAAAAGGTAATTTTCAAAATAGCGATTAAGAGTAATGCATATGTATATATATTTATAGATAGATAACACACACAAGCACACATAAATTTCATTTACCTTATATACACTTACCTTGCATTGTAAAGGAATGTGTGGTAAAAGTATTTGGGTGGTAAAAGATTGTGTTGTAAAGGCAATGCATGATACAGGCATTGAGTGGTAACGGGTGCGTGGTAAAGGCATGATGGTTCTATCAGACGACCATAGAGACAGCAAGAGAGAAGGAACTGAGAGGTTCACCTCTAAGACCGAAAGGGCAGTGGCTAATCTGCCTCTCTGGTGAGTAACATTCATGGAGCTTTGTCTAAAGGATTAGCTCCCGCCTAGTGGTTCAGAGAAAATGCTGACTAATGTGGTTGTGCCTACACTCCTTTGACCTGCTGCGGGTACACGCACACAGCCCAGATTATTCTGAAAATACACACAGGGGGTGGTATTCTCGCAGGAAACTATAAAACTCCACATTTCAGCTCATTTATGAAAGACAAACCATATCATCCTACTCTAAACTTGACCAGATGATCCGATACTACACAAGCCTGTGAGTACTGCCACTGGATTTGATGAGGCCATGCAGAATAAAACAATGCAGAAGCCGTGACTGAATTCTGTGAAACGGCAACAAGTAACTATCAACAATATTATGGGACTTAATTTAATTTAGGTGTGAAATTCTGTGGCAGGATCATCTCTCTAGTAGGACATTTTAACACAATTAGGGATTAATACACATCATAGCTCAAAGTTTAGTAATGTAAAGAAGCTTTCTTGTAGGAAAGAACATTTTGTCTACTCTGCAGGCAATATAGAAAATGGCATTCAACAGCACAAGCAGACTCCTTCAATACATTACACTTCTCGTATTGCCCCCTTGCCAGGTATAATTTAAGACGTGCCCCCTGGAGGTCGCCGCGTGCTTTTCTTTCTGTTTATGCTGCAAGGCTGCAAGATGTATCTAATGAAACACTCTGCAGATGGTTTCCCTCTTCATTTAGAGATAGTGAATCTCCCGCTTTCCCAATGGTGGATTCACCAGCCACTGCGAGCATCTTTACTGACAGCCAACAACCGTCAGAGACGTCATCAGAAGGCCAGCGCACCCTTTTCAGAGTGGTCCATCGGAAACAACGTCTGCCAGGTTTTCCCTGCTGGCAAAATCATATGCAGCATGGTTGCCCTTGATATGAAAAAACTAGCCATGTCCACTGCGAGCTGGGAAGAAAGTGTCAGAGACAATGATTTTTTTGTTTTTCAAAAAGCAGTTCTCCACCCCATTTTGTAGATGTCCGGCCAAAGCATAAAGGAAAATGCTAGCCAGCAAAACGGCGAATGACAGCTCATTATTATCATATATAACAATATATTATATATAACTGTGACATTAGGACAATACTCGGAGTATTCATCTGGGCAGTGATTAGTTTATAAAAAAATTCCAAAACATTTGATGATTACCTCTGACAAAATGCACTGATACCAAAAAGAAAGCATGATACTTGTTTCCATCTAACAAGGCACATGCACACTTTTCCGCAACATATCAGGAACCACACGAGGAGACATTCTCAACTCTCCAAAAATTGAAAAAGAAGTTAATTAGATGAATGATCTGCAGGGAACATTTTCAATATGTCAGGAGCTAGATTTTTTTTTTTTTTTTTTTTACGTAGGCAACCATTTTTCTTGACATTTGATCAGCTCGGGCAATACTTTTTTTTGTCACTGATCCGGGCAGAATCTGTGTGAGGAAGCATTATGTGGCAAATATGGCTGCAGCATTCACGATTATGTGACCATGTCTATAGGGAACCACCTAGGTGAGGAAACTCATTCACATCCTAAATCAGTTTGTAATCCTGAAAAGGCCAGAAATTAGGACTTTTTGCTGACATGTTGCATTAAAACACTTTGGCATGTTTTCAAGTAAAGTGTTACATTTTAATTAATGTGCAAGGATCGGAGTTCCAAGTTAAACATCAAACCTTTCAACATTTATTGCAGAAAAAAGCTTGGAAAAATCGCAAAATATGCAGAAATCAGTTTTTTAGGCCAGGAAGCTCGAGTAGTTGCTATTTACTGCAGACAGGGACTGTCTTACCCCACATAATCTTTTTTTACTGTAGACTGTGGACTGTAAATGCTCCAGCCTTTTCTGACCTACACAGAATCAGGGCGTTCACCGTTTTTAAAGGAACGGGTTTTTAAAGCGGTATAGGGTACCTCCCTGCAACCTTAAGGCACTCTTCCATTTACAACATGTTTTTAACTCGAAATTACTAAAAATATTTCTGTTTTTTTCAATACCCTTTCTGCATCATACAAGAAAATCAGACGATTTTGCACAGCCTCCGCACATTGTCCTGCACTCAAAAAAAAGTCGTGCTTGTAATTCTTGAACACGTTAAAGGCCAGGCGACCACAAGTCACAACCTTTAAGACTCTGATGACAGATGAGGACTACTATAGTCACCTAGTCACTCCTTTTTCCAGCCTGCTCCAGACACACAGACTTCACATGTTCTTCTGGTCCACTGTTGCTTACTTACCTAGTAGTACCATGCTCCTGATGCTACATTGCAGCCGATGTGTGAGAGAAGGCTCATAGATAGGGGCCATGTGACCCTCTTCACCACACGCAGTAGTGTTGTACTCTCTTGCCTCTGTGTGCTTCACCACCCCCAGGCTCTCTGTTGCTCTCCTTCCCCTGTGTTGCTTCTCCCTCCTACCGGTATGTGGCTTCTCTACCACACCCTGGCCCAATTCAGTCCTGCAACAGGTCATCCATTTTTAAAAATTCTTAAGCACTTTTGCACTGCATTTTAAATCAGTACATTCACACTCCTTTTTTTTTTTTTTTACTGATCAACACTGGATCAGTAAATATAGGAAAAAACACATAATTTAGTGATTTATTGAACACATGCAGGCGCCTACAAAATAACTTGGCGGCTGCGTCCTTGAGCTTTGTTTTTTTTTAATTGCCATACTGTGCAGCGGCTGCAGTGTTGTACAGCACGGCTAAAAATGAATGGCAATGCGGGTAAGTCTAATTGGTGTGAACTATTGGCTTTGCCAACATTTACTTGGGTCTGGCATTAGTCAAGACCTTTTCGTTTTACTAAATGTATTTGCTTGACGGGGTGGGACCTCATCATCCACTGATCTTTTATTCTGTCATTTTCACATTATTCATTACAACATGCAGCATGGGACAATGGGTCATCCCACTTCAAACTTTGGCTAACTGCACTGTGAGTTACAGCATTCTGCCCTTTCACTTAAGGCACATACACATACAAAGTATTTCGCCTAAGTGCCAGGAACTACTATGACAATGTGTGTTTTTTTTAAACCAAAGAACCTTTTGCTTTTAGCCATTTTTTTCGATTAACGAGTGCTCACCAAGTTCCCCAACAATAAAGGTTTGAGAAAACACATGACAAAACAAAAAAAGCTTTGACTAAGCCATGGGTACTCGCAAACATTTTCCCAGGGGCCAAAAGGTGTGGTCTGTGATGTGTCCAAGGGCAGCATTGTTGCCAGAGGGGTGTGATCGGGCCAGGCCTGGGGTGTGGGGGGGCATTGGTGGTAAGGTGGGTGTAGAGGAAGCAAAGCATAAACACGTAGTTGCTTAACTGCACAATGTGAAACCAGGAAACTTGGGATTAATCCCAGCTTTCCCACTTTACCAAATTGTATAATCACAATAGTTTTATTTCACTTCCCTTCATTATCACATAAACAGGACTTAACAAATACATGACTTCAGGATGTCCGCTGTACAAAACCTTCTTCTATGTTTGATTAAAAAAATTATAATCTTTCACTCGCATAATTGGAACCCAGGTCACTCAAATGGTGCACATGACAACTTACTTGCCACATTTCACAATTGCCATTGTGTCAGGGAAGAGGGAAAAACTGATGTTTCTAAATTCATGTTTGAAAACTACCACTTTTAAAACAATACTTCTCAATGCACTGACATGATCTGATGTACTAAAGTGAAAAGGTTCTGCATGTTAATTAAATACACTTTTTGAATTTTGAAGAGACTTAATCACACGTTTACACTTTGCTGAAAGATGGCTTTAAAAATGAAGGTGCTCCTAAAGTTATATGATGCAGGACTCAACAGTTACTTCCTTTCTTTAACACTAATTATCGTTTAAATAAATGGTTGCCTGTTTCTTTAACATCTTTTTTATTGGTAGCATCTCTCTGAGTAAACAGCAGCAGAGTGCTGCTGTATAAAAGGGGGCCACTTGTAAAGGGAGGATGGCCGCATGCGGCCCCGGGCAATACTTTGAGTATCAGTGGACTAAGCCAAAAGGCTGGCAGTCCATGCCACAGACCCATTGGCTTTGCCAACGATTATGTCTTGATTACGTCACAGTACTGTCCAAGCTTGCCTGGGTTAGAAAACAACCTTATATAAAATATTTTAACTTTGTCATTTATGCTATGATGGAGGGGTGTCCTCTGTCCCAGATTGTAAGAGATACTACTATGCTAGCGAGGCTCAATTTGCAATTTTTTGGTTCCATCTCTTGGCCCACATACCCCATTTGGTAAAAAAGGAGTAGCAGGTTAAGGGAGCCCAACACAAACTGTTTTGTCCACGAGGATGACAAAACCCGCACAAACACTTCGGAATAACAGTGTACTCCTACCCACTGCCGATAAATGGGAAACGTCCGGAACAATGACGCCAGAACCACAACAACGTTGTTAACGCAAGGGGAACCACGCTTGCGTTAACAGCGACTCTTTTTCTCTGCCTTAACCACGCATGTGCTGAACAATGCACATGCGTGGTTAAGGCAGAGAAAAAGGGAGTCAGCATCGGGAGAGGACGCAGTCAGGTAAGTGGGGCTGGGGGTAGATTTTAGGGTAGTTTTGTTTTTAGGGCAGAGGGTCAGGGTAATTTTGTATTTAGGGCAAATGGGGGGTGGGTTTTTAGGGGCGGGGTGGGGGGGTCGAGGTAATTTTATTTTTAGGGACGGGGTGGGGGGGTCGGTGCTAATTTTGTATTTAGGGTCGGTTTTAAGGGGGCGGGGTGGAGGGTCGGGGTCATTTTGTATTTAGGGTGGTTGGGGGTTGAGTTTTTAGGGGCAAGGTGAAGGGCTGGGGTACTTTTGTTTTTAGGGGTAGGGGTGGGGGATCGGGGTAGGACGCGGTCAGGTATGTGGGGCTGGGAGAGTGTTGGGGTAGTTTTTAGGGGTAGGGTCGTTTTTAGGGGTGGGGTGATTGGGTTATTTTTTTTAAGGGGTGGGGGTTGGGGTAATTTTGTTTTTAGGGGCAGGGTCGGGGTAATTTTATATTTAGGATGGGTGGGGGGGCGGGCTTTTATGGGCGGGGTGGAGGGGTCAGGGTCATTTTATATTTAGGGTGGGTAGTTTTATTTTTGAGAGTGGGAGTCCGTTGTTTTTAGGGCGGGTGGGGGGTTGGGGTACGTTTTAGGGCTCAGGGTGGGTGAGGGGTATTGGGGTAGTTTTTAGGGTCGGATGGGGTCAGGGTAGTTTTATTTTGTGGGTGAGAGGTTGGGTAGTTTTATTTTTAGGGCGGGTGGGGGGGTCGGGGTAGTTTTATTTTTGGGGTGGGGTGTCGAGGTAGGTTTTAGGGCTCAGGGTGGGTGGGGTATCGGGGTAGTTTTTAGGGGTGGGTGCGGGGTGTCAGGGTAGGTTTATTTTTAGGGCAGGTGGAGGAGTCGGGGTAGTTGGATTTTCTTTGTCATGCGAAAAACACACATGCCGTCCCACACATGCCTTCACTAGGCATGCTTTTACAACGAAAAAATGTTGGTGTGTGTGTGTCTTGCTGCTCATCGTTCCCTATTTAAAAAAAAGTTTAAGTCGCAGACGGAGGACACAAAGGCCTAGCTATCAGCGCTGCAGCATGTGCAGTGGCACCAAGGCCCAGAAGTGTTAGGACCCACTACAGCTCAATAGCTCAATTATGACCGTCCTTTTTATAGTATGTTTTTATCACCATGAGTTTTAGGTTAATCAAAGAGCATTTTCAATTAAAAAAACAGAAAGTGGGACTAAATCTAAGCTTGCAGGAGGAGGCAGGGCTGTAGAGGAATGAGGAAAATAAGACAAAATGTAATGGAAATGGAGATGTGGTAGAAATTAAAATAGAAAATGAGGACAAGAATATAATTGAAGGGCAAATGACAGAAAAGAGAAGTATAAAGTGAAAGAGAAAAACAAAAACATAGGAGGGATGAAAGGGACAGGCTTTCAGGCTATCTACATATATGTATATACTACATGCTGATCTACTACATTTATTTTTCCTGTTTTTAACAGGTTTGTTTTGTATCTACTGAAATACAAAATAGTGAAATGTAAAACATGCACACGTCTTTTGATAATAGCACAGTGGTCTTTCGTGACCCATATGCATGGCTCTTTCTGTTCTACTAAATGGCACTTCCGTTTCTCTTCACCCTACAAGCACGTGATCGCCAGAACCTGTAAAAAACAGTCATTTATTAGCAGTTTGGCATTAAGAGAACATTACGGATGTATTGTTATTGCCCGACTGTGATGGCAAGTAGTATAAATTCCAACAAATGGTTGGCATAGATGAACTCTGTGGCCCCCGCAATGTGTGTGGCGGGCGGGTGTGATGTTTTGAGCTCCGGGGAAGGGGGCTCCGGCAGTGTGCACGAGCGGCAGGCCCCTCGCTGAGTGCTCTTGACTGGGTCCGGAGCGTGCCCCCCCACCTAAATTTTCATTATGGCACTGGATGAACTACCTTGGGACTGGGCTGAGCAGGGTGAGGAGTCTAAGGCAGCAGGGGAGGTACAAGTGGCAGGGTGAGGAGTCTAAGGCAGTAGGGGAGGTACAGGTGGCAGGGTGAGGAGCCTTAGGCAGCAGGGGAGGTACAAGTGGCAGGGTGAGGAGCCTTAGGCAGCAGGGGAGGTACAGGTGGCAGGGTGAGGAGCCTAAGGCAGCAGGGGAGGTACAAGTGGCAGGGTGGGGAGCCTAAGGCAGCAGGGGAGGTACAGGTGGCAGGGTGAGGAGCCTAAGGCAGCAGGGGAGGTACAAGTGGCAGGGTGAGGAGCCTTAGGCAGCAGGAGAGGTACAGGTGGCAGGGTGAGGAGCCTAAGGCAGCAGGGGAGGTACAAGCGGCAGGGTGAGGAGCCTAAGGCAGCAGGGGAGGTACAGGTGGCAGGGTGGGGAGCCTAAGGCAGCAGGGGAGGTACAGGTGGCAGGGTGAGGAGCCTTAGGCAGCAGGGGAGGTACAAGTGGCAGGGTGAGGAGCCTTAGGCAGCAGGAGAGGTACAGGTGGCAGGGTGAGGAGCCTAAGGCAGCATGGGAGGTACAAGTGGCAGGGTGAGGAGCCTTAGGCAGCAGGGGAGGTACAAGCGGCAGGGTGGGGAGCCTAAGGCAGCAGGGGAGGTACAGGTGGCAGGGTGAGGAGCCTAAGGCAGCAGGGGAGGTACAGGTGGCAGGGTGAGGAGCCTAAGGCAGCAGGGGAGGTACAAGTGGCAGGGTGAGGAGCCTTAGGCAGCAGGAGAGGTACAGGTGGCAGGGTGGGGAGCCTAAGGCAGCAGGGGAGGTACAAGCGGCAGGGTGAGGAGCCTAAGACAGCAGGGGGGGGTACAGGTGGCAGGGTGGGGAGCCTAAGGCAGCAGGGGAGGTACAAGTGGCAGGGTGAGGAGCCTTAGGCAGCAGGGGAGGTACAAGTGGCAGGGTGATGAGCTTAAGGCAGCAGGGGAGGTACAGGTGGCAGGGTGAGGAGCCTAAGGCAGCAGGGGAGGTACAAGTGGCAGGGCGAGGAGCCTAAGGCAGCAGGGGAGGTACAAGTGGCAGGGTGAGGAGCCTTAGGCAGCAGGGGAGGTACAAGTGGCAGGATGAGGAGCCTTAGGCAGCAGGGGAGGTACAAGTGGCAGGGTGGGGAGCCTAAGGCAGCAGGGGAGGTACAAGTGGCAGGGTGATGAGCTTAAGGCAGCAGGGGAGGTACAGGTGGCAGGGTGAGGAGCCTAAGGCAGCAGGGGAGGTACAAGTGGCAGGGCGAGGAGCCTAAGGCAGCAGGGGAGGTACAAGTGGCAGGGTGAGGAGCCTTAGGCAGCAGGGGAGGTACAGGTGGCAGGGTGAGGAGCCTAAGGCAGTAGGGGAGGTACAGGTGGCAGGGTGAGGAGCCTAAGGCAGCAGGGGAGGTACAGGTATCAGGGTGAGGAGCCTAAGGCAGCAGGGGAGGTACAAGTGGATGCTCTTATTAGTAGAACACTTGGGGTTGGGGGAGGGCAGTGGTTTCCCTGTCCTGGCCACTTGGATCTGAAGGCATGCTTAGCAGCTGCCTGTGCTATCCATTCGAATCTTCTCCTTCCGCCCTATATTTCCATTCTCTGCTCAGCACACATCCACGCAAAGACAAATGAGCATTTACAAAGTCCGAAGATCTGGATTTAATGTGATAACTTACACAAACAGGATTGGCACATGCCCTTATTTTTATGCATTATAATGGACACTATCTAAAAGGATGTAAGCTTTGACATTGGAGCAAATCAGGATTTTTGAAAATAAGCCACTAGAGAACTGGGATGGGGAGTGCATGCTATGGCAACCTCAGCTACCAACAGTCTTTCTTCTCTCCTAAAGGATGGGGCATTCCTACAGAATGTGATGTTGTTCCTTAAAGTGTACATGCAATTATTGATTGCACTAGTCAAGAGCTCTGAAGGGAGACCAGGGAGCCTGCAACCCATGCACCTGCTCAATCAAGAAAAAAATAGGAAAGCCTAAGGGGGAGCGCTCTCTTGACTATTACCTCTTAATTTTGTAGTAACAACCAGCCTTGCTAATCCTGTCCACATTCTGGGCTGACTATAAAATCTGACATATGACTTGTGGTTCAAACAGTTATTGTGTATAATGTTCTATTGTGGCCTGACCAGTGTCTTCTCTTATCTATGTTGATTTAAGGACACTAACAGGATATTAACTTGTGATTAGGAGAAAGGGAAAAGTCTCTTATGACAAGGGCCATGTTGTAGGTCACCATGTGTGACCAGACATAGGCTGGCAGGCATTTACTCAGGCACACTTGCCACAACAAACCTGGATTACTCACTACACTGATTGAGTAGATTGACAGCTGGAATTTATAGCAATAGTTCATAAGTGTGGTCACATTTGGAAGGTCAACAGAGTGGAAAGGTATACTGGACTACTGCCAGTCGATTCAGAAACGAAACATATTTGACTGATACATTGCCAGAGAGGCACAATAACCAAATGTTACCAGCAGACCTTCTGAAAGCATCTGGCTACGAGATTAAGCATCTCAGTGGATTCAGTATAACAAATTTGCTAGGGATGCCAAAGACCCACAGGAAATATCCTCTCCATGAAACTACAGTTCATTTCATTGGGCAATTACAAAACACACATGAAGAAGGCCATAGTGAAAGTGCATATGAAGTGTGTCAGATAAATAATACAGGTTTTGTCACCTATGACTGTCCATCAGAGAGAAGGCTACTAATGAGAGCAACCCAGGCCACGCTGGAAAGTCTGTTGGAAATGAAGGTGACATCAGTGGCAGCTCTGCCAGCTTTCCCCCCCATTTTAAGACCCTATTAATAGGAAATTGAAAACACTTGAGTTACTTGGATATGTATAAGTTAGGCCCAGAGATCAATGTTGAAAACGGATGAGATGCTGCAGCGACAGCCAGCAGTTGAATGAAATGCCCGAGCTCCATACCAGGTGCTACAGCTGCAAGTAATTTGAGTTCGACAAGACTTCGGGCCAGCAAACCATTTGGCACCTGTTGGACCCGGCCGTTTTTGCACTGTTATCCCCAAACCTTTTGCCTTCTTCCTCCTATTTTTTCTGACCAGTTTTTGTCGGCTTTAGGACTCTGGGAACTTTACCACTGCTAACCAGTACTAAAGTGCATATGCTCTCTGTCCAAATTGTATTGGAAATCGGTTTATACGTGATTGGCTTATTTTATTTACTAGTAAGTCCCTAGTATAGCGCACCAGGTGTGCCCAGGGCCTGTAAATCAAATCCTACTGGTGGGCTTGCAACACTGATTGTGCCACCCACATGACTAGCCCTGAAAACATGTCTCAGGCCTGCCACTGCAGTGCCTGTGTGTGCAGTTTTATATTGCCATTATGGCTTGGCAAATGCACCCACTTGCCCGGCCCAAACCTTCCCTTTTATTACCTGTAAACTACTCCTCAGGTAAGCCTAAGGTAGCCCCATGGGCAGGGTACAGGGTATTTAAAAGGTAGAACATGTAATAATGTGCTTTCCATGTCCTGATAGTGAAATACAGCTAATTTCGGTTTCACTGTCCAAATGCCTATCACTCCCACAGGATACCATGGGGATTGCCTTGAAATATATTTTAAGTGTATTTTCCCATTGGGAGAAGACAGAGATGTGGAGTTTGGGGTCCCAGAGCTCACAATTTAAAAATACATCTTTTGGTGATGTTGGTTTTTGAACTGTGATATTGAAAATGCTACTTTTATAAAGTGGGCATTTTCTTGCTTAACCATTCTGTGCCACTGCATGTCTGCTGAATACACGTCTGGGTCAGGACGGCAGTTGGGCTATTTGTGCATTCACTCTAGACAGTCACACAAAGGCAGCTGAGGTGTGCCCTGCATATCCTGATGGGTCTTCCTGTGCTAGATTGGAGGGAGGAGCCGACACTTGCATCTGAATAGAACTGTGACTATCCTCACACAATACAGTCTCCAAACCCCTTGACTCTGTCTTGGGCCGTGGCAGGAAAGGCAGGGTCCTGTGCACTACAAATACTTCTCTTTGAAGTTTGCCCACTTCAAAGACAGAAATGGGTCTAAGTAATGGACCTGTGACACCACATAGTTAGAACACTTCTCGACTGAGGACATTCTGCCAGAAAGTAGAGCTGGATGCTGTAAGAGAAACTGCCACTCTGCCTGTTGCTTTGTTGTGCTGGCCTGCTGCTTGCTGCTTCTGCCCTGGGTGTGAAAGGACTGGACTTTGCTTTCTACATCCTACCTTCCAAGGTTCTCCAAGGGCTTGAACTGAGCTTGCCTTCTGTTAAGAAGTCTCAGGCCATTAAATAATTCACCTGCCAGCACCTGGGCTTTCTTGCTGAGAGTCCTGACTTGCCCAGGGGTGCCAAATACAGTTCCTGGGCCACTGGAAGTGAGCTATGGTGCAACCAAGAAGAAACCAAGCACATCAACTCCACAGTAACTTCGGAATTGGTGCAACTGTCCGACCCCGTGCCGCTGCCTGCACCAGAGCTGTGGTCCCAGCTGAGTGCAAAGACCATGACCTGTATCACAGGCCTGATGCTGCCGCAGTGCCTCTGAAGTCCCGCCACAGCGTGAGTCTTGAGTGCCGTGTCACCGACATCCATGACACCCAACTCTGACGAAGCACCTGTAGCCCTGTGGTGTGATTGCAACACCACAAAGTCTTGACCTGCTGGATTCATTGACCCAGCCGCGTCGTAGGGGACCAGCACCGACAACGCATCACCTCCTCTGCAACCTTAAGTGACCAACGCCTCACCTCCAATGCCTATCAGTAAGGAGCCAATGCCTCACCTCCTCTGTCTAGCAGTAAGGAACTGACGCCTCACCTCCCCGGTAGCAGTAAGGAACTAATGCAGCACCAGCTCCAGTGACACCTCACCTCCCTGACTCCGTGCAACATCTTTGGTTCCTTATCTTTTTCCAAGGTACTATACCTGGGGTCCGTGTGACCTCGAGACCAGCCCACACTCGCTCATGATTGGCATTGGACTGTTGGGAACGACTCTGTCAAGATGCTGTGATAGCCCTAGTTGGAACCATTGTGATTTTAATTGCTTTACTAAGATTTAATCTTTGAAAATGTGTATCTTTACTTGTGTATGTTGGATTTTTATCATTTTGGTTTTGTTTTTCACAGATAAATATTGGCTATTGTTCTAAATTGGTGTGTAGTTCATTTGTAGTGTTTTCACAGTGTTATTGTGTGTGTACAAATATTTTACACATTGCCTCTGAGATAAGCCAGACAGCATGTGCCATGTTACCAAAGGGGTGAGCAAGGGTTATCTTAGTTGTGTGGCTTCCTTACCCTGACTAGAAAGAGTGTTCCCACTTGGACAGGGTGCAAAACACTTCCAACACGAGTTCCCATTTCTAACACCTGAGCAAAAACACCCCAGACATCACCAGGGCTGTGTATCCCTCATAGCATCCAAACAAAGTGGTTGAGGTCCCAAACAGAGCCTCGTAGCTGACAGTTACCAGGGCTTAGAAAAAGCTCTTGTCCTGGAGTTGGTGAAAGCTCCAGTGCTTGCAAGAGGTCGTATAGGGATGGGCTACCCACAGAAATGTTGGCTGGTGGGCCTGTTGATATGTGAGTGGAACATAGTTTTGTTGGATGGCAGCCATTTCATCATTTTCATTTGGCAGCCATATTAGATGAGCAACTTCCCCTGAAAATCCTATTGGGATAATGGGCCAGGCCATGGGAGCCTGCTGTCCTAATATAAGACTATAATGAGTTATTCCAGTTGAGTTGTGATGGTTGTTGCCAGCAGCACCACTGCAGTCGCAGTTTAATTAAACACGAAAACGTGCTTTTCCTTCCCTATGATCCGTTTTTTTCTGAAATTAAAGGTGATCAACAGAAAGGAGACATTTATTGATACTGGTTTGTTTTTTTGCACACAGTTCATTACGGTATAAGCCACTCAAAATCTGATTTACGTTGAGCTGCTTCTCATCTAAATTACTAACTGCTGCTTTTTGGTGTGTTTAATTTTGCACTACAGATTCGGGTTTTCTTTTTCATGTGTCCAACCATAATATATCTTTCATATGAGTCAGCAAAGATTTAAGTTCTGTGGGAAGAGTGATAGTATGACTATGTTTAAGGAATAAAAACCTTTTGCCATGGTTGAAGGTAATATTGCAGGTCACCTCTGAGTTCCATGACCTCAGGAAGTAACTCGGCCTGTAGGCGCATCCCTCAATATGGCCATTAACTCCTCAGTAACTTGCAATATCCTTACAATGTGGTAGGAGGTACTTTATCAATATAATGTGTGCCTTCCCACACTGCAGTATGTACTCTGGTATTTCTGCAGGCTTTATAGTATTTATCGAGCTGATCCAAAAGTGTGAATGACACTCCACAAATCAAAGCCTGAAGGATGCAAGTGGCTATCGTCATGCACAAAATAAAAACTGGAGAAAGTTCTACTGGAAAACATCCCCGACAGTGCTCACCTGCTTCATTTCTGTCCCAACTGCTGCTGGTTAGACTCTTATCATGGACTATTAATTATAAGACTGGAGAGAACAACACCCCTTTAATCATGTGTGACTCTTTTTATGCGTCAAAAATGCAAGAGAATCTATCTTTGTTACCTTTGTACTGGACCCAAAACCTGGTATTACAGTTTCCAACCTTTGGCTGCATCTCATAATCTTTATTTTTGAAAAATTTGCCTTTCCATCACTATCCATGAGGAAACAGGGAAACTGTCTTGCGAAAAGCACGTGCTGGCTGTCTGTCTCAGTACCGGTTATAATAATTGCCTTTATTCTGACCACAATTGGGACATGGAATATAGGGAATCAAGAACCAAGAATACTGTTACTTTGGAACCACAGGGCTAAAACAAGTACAACCCAGCACTGTAATGCATTGCTGTACCTGACAGGAGGATCTTTTTCTAATTCTTTCTTAAAATGCACTGGACACTGATGAAGGATTATAAACTATAAGGATGATGTACCAAATATACCTTTAATGGCACTTTGTGATATAATTTATTGTGATATGTTTAATATTCTGTTCTTATTGATCTATAGTGTGTAATAATAACACTGTTTTGATTTGATCTTCAGCTATAGTATTTTCATCTTTTGCTCATAATAAGCAAGTTCATTTTTACAGATAGGCCGCGGTTCGGTTGGTGGGGAATTTAGTAAGCAGGGCCACTAGTAAAATCTCTTTACTTATTCTTCTTAACTCCCTCATTTTCAATTCAAATACTACGAATGTTAGTGACCGACAGTGTCTCTATCAAATGGATCTTCTGCATGATATTTCACAATAGATCTGATACTTCAGATAATGCAACTTTTGTCCAGGGCTTACCAAAGCCCCTTTTTTATGTATAGTATGCATTTTTGTAATGTTTATCTTTTGTGCTTACAAAAGCTCTGGGAGGCAGCTAAAGCCATGACATAAAAAAAATAAAAAAACTTAATTTCTTGTACCATATCTACTTGATGAGAACAACCACCCTGTATCTGGACAGCCATCTTTTACTCGGGCAACCATTTAGCATTTGGGAGATTTTCTTGTATAGGATTTGTTATTTTATGTACAAATAGCCATTGACCTTCCCATTGCCCTACATAACGTGACAGTGTCATGTCACCAAAATCTATAGTTGTTTTCATTGCAGCTCATGCATTGCACAATGCAGAACATTACCATGGTGGGAATTATACTGGAAAAACTTTAACTCAGAACATATGCCTAGCGTATGTGAATTTGACAACATACATTGCTTTATCTTACAACGAGGTATTATTTTGTTAAAGGCAACCCAAAAAAATATTTCTGTCAAAAGGACAAGGATATTGTAAAGTATGTCCAGTATGTTTTAGCTTTCAGTTTCTTTTAGGTGCAAGGTTAAGTGCCCAGTTACATATGTTTTTAACTGAGACATGGGAACTAAAAATATCTACCCATGGTCACAGAGAGTGGAGTAAAGAGGCCGGGGCTCAAATTCATTGTCTTCATCACTATTATACACCCCCTATGTAGTGCTGCTCACCAGTGTAGGTACACAGGGGTACCTCAAAATTTAGACACCCTAAACATTACCTCAATCAGCTGGACTGCAGACAGTATTAAACTTCAATATCATGAGGCAATGTGATCCTGTATCAAACCACAAAACTTAAAAAGAAACAAAAATACAATTCCTTAAAACGATTGGGCCCACTCAGTTCCAGATCAACACAAAGTTAAAGGGTTTTTATTAAAAATTTAAAAAATATGTGGTACAGAGTCAATGATATGAAGGCTCTCAACTACAAAGGTATGTAGAGTAGGCAAAATCAGAAATTATTTCAAGTCCCAAGTGACTAGCAAAGTCAGGGAGAAATTAGGCACCAATCCTAGTAAATTAAGAAAGCCTTCTGGCTCACACCCAAAATCAGTGTTTTTTAGCACAATTCTGCCATAGAAAATTAGAACTTTTGCAAATTCATCATGGCATAAGCAGGTGTATAATTTCTTCAGAAAAAGGAATAATAGGAATACATAAAGTCACATACCTTGACACCTAAGCTCTATCCCATTTTCTCAAATAATTATTCAACACCCGAATTAGGGAAGATTCACCAACGAACAGATCAATAATAGTGGAAATAAACATTATGACTTCAGCTTGGACTGTGTGCTGCAGAGCCTGTGGGGAGAGAAAGTGTGCTGGGGTGGAAGCGGGGCATGGTAAGGGCTTGTGAAGAAGCACAGTTTGAGTGACAGAAATTACTTCCATTTTATCCAAGATGGAGTCTGCAATTTTTTTTTTGTCATTAACATTCTGTAGAAAAACGAAATTCTGAACATCGTGGGAAATTTGTGTAAAAATAATTGCACTGTATCAGTCTAAATACGTAAATCCAAGCAAAAAATCATACTTTGCTCATTGCTAATAATGCACAATCTATAATCCCGTAACATCTACACTAGCAATAGTCTTCATTCGTTCAGCCTGATCTTTTTATACCAGCAAAAGGCAGTCAATACCCGCAGTCAGGCATGGTAGAATTCAATGTGCTTGTGCGTCCCTGGAATGAAGAAGGCGATGGCATAAATAGGCCACTTCCGAGCAGTCATGGGCCTCACCTTTGTCTCTAAAGAGGGGGAGGAGAAAGCTAATGGGAAGAGCTAACAGTTGTAGAACAGGCTCCAGGGAAATGTGCACATGAATTCTCACAAATTAGGTACCCAGATGCAATTATAAAGCCTGATACCCTTTTACATCAACGCTACTGTGCTTATTATTCTAGTTTATCTTCGCTAACATGAGAGATCATGTAATAAATGCATTTTTTGCCATTCTTGGAGCCCTGTCTGAGTTATTGGCTGCATCGAAGCATATCGTGCAGCCGAAAGCGTGATAAAAATGCATACAATTTCATTCGAATTTGAGGGAGAGGATGCGTCAATGATTTTGTATTGCTTGAATGAGAGTTATTTTCAACTGTATATTACATTATGGGCAGTAAGGGAAATGTCAACCCATGTGCCTCCTGTTTGGAGGCCTATTGGTGATGAGCTGGCGCATATAGCCCACTCCCCCAAGTAGAGAAGCCAGCAGCACCAAAATATGTATCAGCGCAAAATATGTATGTATATGCGTTATTCACATTCCACAACTTAAACGAAGAAGAACGACAGAGAAAAGACCATTAAGGGAGCACATAATCACTGTTGCATCCTCCTCCATCTGTTAGTCACCATATACTAGGGATATATGTTTTTTTTCTAAGTCTGACGGAGAACAGACCTGCAGATTTAGAGATCCATGTCTGCTTTGTAAAGCTCTCTGTGACTTCAGTGGACTGCTGCAAAGGCGTCTTTATTGCAAGCACTGATCCTTTCCTCAGCAGGTGCCATCATGATGCACCTGCTCAGCAAAGTAATTTGTTCGGCAAGAACAAATTCCCAAAGCTTGTAAAAGAAAATAACAATGGCCAGACACACAGGACATTTTCTCCCTGTGCGTGGACGCCACTGTGCAATTTTCTTACCTTAGATTTGACCTGTCTTGCAGGGCAGTCCTGGGTAGGGAAAATGAGTGTTGATATTACCACCTTAAATATGGCTGGGAGATTGCCAATATGACCTGATCGTCCTGTGGTGGAAAGCATTGTGGGTTAAAGGATTCTGCCAGCAGAAACAGCTGGGACTCTGCTAATGAAACAAGCATTTGCTATGCAACGGGTCTCGCATTTGCTCAAGTTAGATCTATTAGCGTTGTAAACTCCTAACCGGGCTTTTCTTGCCACACAAATTGAAAGAAAACATCTGAGCGCAATCGCGCTATGTAAAACCCAGTGCAATCGAGCTGAGTGGAAAATAAAAAGATAAGGTAGTCCGGAAACCATGCTGAAAACATTGAGCCTCATATGTTTTCAGTAGTTGGCCGGTGTGCTCGAGGAGGGCTAAACACCAGAAACGTTATGTCGTATGCATGCCTTTCGCTAATTAAATCAAACAGATGTTAAAAGGCAAGCCCGCAAACCAATGAAAGCAACAGGCGTGACATGGGCGTGGTTAAAAGCCCAAAGAGAGATTACAACAGGGACAGAGCACTTATGCGCTCGATTCACCCACATTTGAATGAGATAGGCAACCACAGCTTTGGAGGGACTGTACAGCCACAGTTTTGTGGCAGATTTACGGTTCTGACAAAACTGTAAATAACCCCCATACCTTTAGAAAGATCAACAGGGAGCGGAAGAAGCCACTGAAAGAATGGATAATTTAACTTTGCTTGGATTTGGGAAACATATTTATATTTTTAGTCTGATATGGTGTGAAGTCAAAATTTTGGGAGCGTGGACAGGGGTTTAGGAATTTAAGTTCCCATTAGGAGCCTAATTTAAAAAGGTAAGCTTACATATTTGATTAAGTTTAATATTTTTAGATATTCACAAACTACGTGTGGCGTTTTATGACTCTGCGATCCCTATACTTATGTGTGAGAAGTTCTCCGCACCAAGACACTCTGCAAACAGGGTGGAGAACCCCGCACACATAAGTATCGAGAGTGCAGAGTCATAAAATTCTGCATTTGGTTTGTGAATACCTAAAAGTAGAAAAACGTAAAAGGGTATGTTTGGGTGTGAACCACACCCAAAGTTTTTACTTTAATCTGCTTTGTTCAAGATATTAGAGATCTGTCATGAAGATCAGCTTAGACATTGCCTTAGCGTCACCTGTGACCCATGCATGCTATCTTAAAACATTTGTACTTCTATTGGTAAAGAGTGTAATTCAAATCAAGCTTTTACGATGTACATAACCCTTTCTATAGTTCTGTTTAATATCTGATACCAACATTTTTGAACAGCTGGAGTTTGTGCAAGGTTTTTGTGGAGATTAGCAAACAATCTTCAGCAGTAATATTGTATCCAATTAACAAACGTGACTGCATTGCCTGCTGTCTCACCCGCTGTTATGAATTGCAAGACTCCCCCACCCCCAGACCCCATACTGCGGGGCCTAATGTATGCCTCTATGTTGGTAGCAAGAATATGGCGTATCCGCATAAGCTGATTGTGTAACCATATACACAATTATGTAACAAAGAATGAGAAAGTACCTTAGGAAACAGAGTGATCTTGAGGGAACACCCAAGGCATTCCTGATATGCCAGTAGGTCTGAAAAGATGGATTTGGTGGTGTCAGTGAGATAAATAACTTCATGCTAAAATCATCTTTGTTTCTCAGCAGGCCTGGCTGAATTTAGTACTTTTCTCTCCAGGATTGTGGGAACTGCTTATGTTTGGTGGGCAGGAGTTAGTACCAGTTGTTAGGAAATTATCTGTGTTGGAAATTGCCCTTTTCGCAGGGTTATCCCCAAACTTTTTGCCTTCTTCCTCCTATTTTTTGAGGACTGTTTATTGTCTCTGAGCACTTTACCACTGCTAATCAGTGCTAAAGTGCAAGTGCTCCCTATAGAAATTGTACTGTTGATTGGTTTATCCATGATTGGCATATTTGATTTACTAGTAAAGTGCAATAGAGGTGCCCAGGGCCTCTAAATCAAATGCTACTAGTGGGCCTGCAGCACTGGTTATGCCACCCACATTAGTAGCCCTGTAAACATGGCTCAGACCTGCCACTGCAGTGTCTGTGTGTGCAGTTTTAAACTGCCAATTCGACTTGTACCCACTTGCCAGGCCTCAACCTTCCCTTTTACTACATGTAAGGCACCCCTATGTTAGGCCCTAGGTAGCCCCATGGGCAGGGTGCAGTGTATGTTTAAGGTAGGACATATACTAGTGTGTTTTATATGTCCTAACAGTGAAATACTGCCAAATTCGGTTTTCACTGTGCAAGGCCTATCTTTCTTATAGGTTAACATGGGGGCTGCCTTTAAAGATCCTTAAAGCGCAGATTCCCTATGAGAGCAGATAAAAATGTGGAGTTTAGGATCTCTGAACTCACAATTTAAAAATAAATTTTTTAGTGAAGTTGGTTTTTAAATTGTCTGTTTGAAAATGCCACTTTTAGAAAGTAGGCATTTTCTTGCTTATACTATTCTGTGACTCTGCCTGTTTGAGGATTGTCTGTCTGAGTCAGTTTGACAGTTGGGCTGTTCACACCTCTCCTCTAGACAGTGACACAAAGGGGGCTGGGGTGTAACCTGCATATCTTGATTAGTCATCTGTGCTGGAGGGGAGGGGAGGAGTGGTCACTCACACCTGAAAGGACTGTGCTTGCCCTCCCACAATGCCATCTCTGACACCCTGGTGAGTGTCTGGGGCCTGGCCTGGACAAGGAAGGATCTTGCAAACTCTTGAGACTTCGCTTTGAAGTTTTCCAACTTCAAAGGCAGAATGGGGTATAAGAAGAAGCCCCAAAAGCCAAGACTTTTAGAATCTTTCTGAAATCAAGAGGAACCTCTGCCCAGGAGAAGAGCTGAAGAGCTGAAGGAGGAGTACTGCCCCTTTGCTGTGTTGCTTTGTTGAACTGGCCTGCAGTTGCTGCTTCTGCCTGAAAAGAGTGCAAAGGGTGAACTTTGCTGTGTGTCCTGCTTGAGAAAATTCTCCAAGGGCTTGGAGTAGAGCTTGCCTCCTGTTGGAAGTCTCAGGGACACCAAAGACTTCAGTTTCCTCGACCTGCAGCACTGGGGACTGTGTGTTTTGTGCTGTTCAAGAGAAGAAAACAATGCGATGATGCCAATGATGCTGCTGGTCTGCACCGTGACCTGCCGACGCCACACAGAGTCGCATTTTCCCCGCTTCGCACCACGACCCTGGTCTCCCCGACGCCGCCATCGGACAACTTCACCGAGCCGCTGCTTGCACCGCGACCTGTGGGCCCCGCACTCCGGCATCGCCTGCTCACACTGCAGCCTGGGCATCCCCGACGGCACTGCTCCTGCTGACACCGGCTCCGCTGCCTGCACCGTGGCCTGTGGAAACCGCTCGTGAGGTACACAAAGCACCGTCCCATCCCGCACCGCAGCCCCGGTCCACCGATGCCAGCACCATCGACTCCTGTGTGTCACCAGGCATCCTGCCTGCACTGTGGCCTGTGGACACCACTCTTGTGGGTCACGAGCACCATCCCATCCGCACCACTGGCTTGGGCCTACCGACAACAGCGCTTCAGCAACGACGACGCCGCTGCCTGTACCGTGATCGGTGGACACCGCACGTTGCACCTCCCCGCTTCACACCGCAGCCCTGATCTCACCGATGCAGCTGGATGCTGTCACCGAGCCGCTGTCTGCACCGTGACCTGTGAGCACCGCACGTTGCATCGTTCTGCTTTGCACCACAGCCCCGACACCATCCATGGCGGCGCACCTGACTTCATCATCCTGGAGTTCGATCTGCAACGTGTGTGGCCTCAAGGGCCCGATGGTTCCTGCACCGACTCTGGAACCCACACCGCAACGTCAGTGTTGCCGCTCTCTGGAGCTCACCGTGACGATCACGACGCCCTGCATGTCCAAGGCACTGTTTGCGGGTCTTCCCGACACAGTTGCTGGCCCGCAACACCGCGGCCGGCTTGAACTGTTGGTTTTGTTGATCACGATGCTGTGATAGCCCCAGGTGGAGCTATCGACTTCAAGGAACTGTAGTTTTGAGTAAATCTTGCAGAATTCATATTTTTCTTACTGTATGTTGGATTTTTATTGTATTTGGTCTTGTTTTATATAGATAAATATTGGGCATTTTTCTAAAACTGGTGCGGTGTCCTTTTGTAGTGTTTTCCCTTATTACTGTGTGTTATGTGCAAATGCTTTACACATTGCTTCTGAGATAAGCCTGACTGCTCGTGCCAAGCTACCAAGGGGGTGAGCAGGGGTTATCTGAGCAGGTATCTCCCTTATCCGGACTAGAGTGAGGGTCCCTACTTGGACAGGGTGCAAACCGACTGGCAACTAGAGACCCCATTTCTAACAATCTGTCATCCCTTAAGTTCTAACCACCACAGCAATACCACTACTGCACACTCCCCTTTCAGTCCCCTACAAGCCTCAGCCTTCCCTCCACCATCCTGTTCTATCCTCTCCCTGAAGTTTCATGTCCTCACTCAGCACAACACACCCAACCGCACTACATCCCACTCATGTTACACTTCCACCCATTCCTAGCCCCTAGACCCGAAATCCATGCAGGCAGCTGATAATACACAGCAATATGGATAATACCAGTTGCAGGCTTTATCATTGGCAGCTTTGGTCATCAGCAATGTTAGGAGGTTGACCTTAGGTGCCCCACTTCACTAAGGGTTCACACTGTTGCCTCACATTGATACACACAGCCCAAGCCTCAAAACTGAGAATGCAGGATGGGACTGAAACGAAAGCAGTGGTTATTTTTTTCAGCCTATGGAAATGTGAGGAAATAAGCATATTCTTGGTTTCATCTCACGTTTCTTAGTCAAGTTTGAAATGTTACTTTTAAAGTAATATTATTGTTTTTGTATTACACTCTTTCGTAGGAATTCAATTTCGGATAATATCTGAAGTCATTTAATTACTATGGATATATCATCTATGGTTTTAATAAAAATGTAGTAGTTGAAAGAAACAGGTTTTTCATGCAAAATGCTTGTTGGATTTGTAAAAATACTACTCCTGCAGATCCTTCTGAGTGGGAGGGTGCAGCTAACATTGTAGGAAAAGATTTGTCCCCTGTGCTGCAGACCTTTTCCTGTGTTAAAAACTTTTCAGATCGACAGCAACAATCTTAACAAAGGCTTGCTCCTCTGTGTCCTAATCCCTTAGTAGAGATAACATTGATTGTTTGACATTTTACAGAGCACAACGATCCGAATTACATCAATACATTTAAAGAGCAGATGTTATTGCTACACCACTTAAGGGGCTTTTTTTTATTGATCTCAAAATAATGGTGCGTCAATCCAGAGATGATTGAAATTTGTGATCTGCAGCCAGTAAACAGATATCTGATGTGTGCACTAAACCAATTGAACTACAATACCAACTTTTACATATGTGGCTGTGTTAGAGACATTTCAAGCAACACAAAAAATGCTGCCTCCGTATTATGTCAAATTTCCTTTTCACAGGGCTCAACCACAGAAGATACTAAGTTGAAATACAATAAATAAAACTCTAATCAAAACTAAAATAAGTAAGTTAGAATATTCCACTAAACCGAATAATAATTATTTGCAACTTTTACAGCCCTGATGGTAAAATGCTGCACTAATGTGCTATTCACTTTATTGACCTATAAAGAGTAAATGGATGATTTGACCTTGCTATGATTCAAACCTTAGACCTTGAGCTCGCTCACAGATCTCATCAGGGAGTGCTCAGCTTACTGAGATATCTTACAAGAAAATGCTTGAGTACGCTTTGTCCATTGGTTTAAGTAAAATAAGCAAAACCTCCAGTTTGGAGTGTGCAGTAACAACATTTTATAGTTGGAATTTGGAACAACTTGCTACAGTTCGTGTCCTGGCCTTAGGTTATTTCTGTCACAGAGTCATTGCTTTTTAAATTCACCTCATTTGCAGTGGTGAACACCCACGGAATGGTCAATGACTCTGATGAATAGTCATTGACATAGAGGAAAGACCCAGTGATTTTCATTTACATACATGGTGATGCCACTGGCCCCACCCCGAGGAGTCATTCAGGTGAAAAAGCATGCTTCCACTTGAATCATTATTTGTTGTGTGCATGGTGTCTTGAAACTGCCCAGAGAAAAGGCAGAAAGTGTGATTCAAAAGTATCAAAAGTGTCAAGAAACAAGAAACAAAGCAATTTGTGGTGTGTGTTATTGAATAGTCAATATCATTAATAATAGATATAGTAATACAAAAGGATAATAAAGAAAAGAAGGGTACATTTTTTTTTCTTCGCATTCTTGTTCTTTATTTGTTGGTTATGTTTATGTTTGCTTTTTGCATTAGCCTATTGGGTCTATTTATTCTTACAGTGGTGCTTACAATATCTTGTTAATAAGAGTAGCCTTGTTAGGCCGTTTCAGAGCATTGGTTTAGGTACTGTCATAAGATGGGCTCCTTAAAACATCTGGGTTCTCAGAAGATCAGTTCTTAGCAATTATTGGTCAAGAATCTGGGGATGATAAAACCTTATCTGATTAAAGTTAAGGATGATGACTATATGAAGTTGTCAAATCTTAAGAAATAAGTCTAAAGGATAGAGACCCACGCCAATTTCATCTTGGAATATTTGAAAGCTGGTGTGATCTCTATGGGCCTATGAGTTAGGAGCATCCCTGGACTGTTTTTGGAGTTATGTAAGTTCCTGAAAAAATGCTCTCTTATTTCTAACAGTTGCCCAGGGGACTGGATGATTTTAATAATAGAAACAGCCGGGGAGATGGTAAGTATTCTTACAAAAGAAATTGAAGAGCTCAGAAGAAGAAAACTCAGAAAATCCAACACAATGGAAGAAGTTAAAAAGAGATTGGAGGAGATCAACGTAGAAATGGATTTGCACAACACATATTTACCAAGAAGAAAGACAGATAAATTAAGGAAAGACATAAGACTTTTTACACATGGAAGAGTATACCCTTATCTACGTGAGAATGTCTATAAAGAAGACCCCTCTACAGCAAGGGATAATGTCCCCAATGTGAACAGAAGACAACATGTCACATTCTCAGATTCGTCTGAGTCTGATGGCGAAGGAAGTTCTAATAGACATGACTATTACAATGCGAGACAACAGTAAAACTAACATTTTGCTTTAGAACAGGAAGGGCGGAGAGGTGGGTCACAAGGATGATATAAGAACAGACAGAGGGGGAGATCGAGTTACCATCTGGCTCAAGCACATCAATTTCTCCAGACACGTCAGCAGCTATACCGGAGAACATAAATCAGTTGGATGACCTCCCCATTTTTAATCTCACCAATGTTACCATAAATCAGAACACACCACGTATTGTTTAATGGCTTAACCTATGCTCCTAGTACAGGGACAAATAAGTTCAAACTAATGAGGGATTTATATGCATTTTTTCGCAGAATTAGACTTAAATTTGTTTTTATAATAGAGAGTACACAGATGAAACCAATCTGTCTGGACTTAAACCTCCCTCAGAGCTTAGACAAAATATGTCCTAAGGTGGAAAGTTTTGAGAGGACTGTTCTCACCAAGATAAAGAAAATATTGAAATACATCTCTGAACCTAGAACGAACCTTTCCAAAAAACAATGGAAAGCCCTCAGTGATCTACAGCACAACAATCTAGTCACTTGTCCTGTGACAAGGATGGAGGAACTGTTTTACTAGATTCTGAGAAATACAAAATCAAGATGAAACATGTGTTGTCAGATATGGAGCATTATAGGAGCATTAGAAGTGACCCCACTAAGTCAATTTGCACCAAGATGCAAAATATTTGCAAGAAGGCCTTAAGCAACAATAGAATATCCAAATCAGAGTTGGAGTATTTACAGGTTGCTAGCCCTAGACTTCACATTAGTTATGTGGTACCTAGGACCCACAATAATGTTTATGATCCACCTCTGAGAGCTATTGTTTCTACAATAGGATCTGCGATGGAACCTTTATCTAAATACATCAATGTCTTCCTTAAGCCACTGCCTGGTACGTTTACTTCCAATGTTAAAGATACTGCTCACATGATTTCCAAAGTAGAGGGCCATGTCTTTGATCCTAATAGGGAATTTTCATTAGATATGGACATCAAGGCCCTCTACACTAATATCCCCCAAGAGTGAGCATACAATGCAGTTAAGACAGTATTATTAATAGAAGCTTGTGAGATCCCTAACATCTTTATCCTTCAATGTTTAGAGATAGTATTTCAAGAGAAGTACTTTGTGAATTTGATAGTAACATCTACAAACAAATAAAAAGGGATCAGTATGAGAGCAGCTTGCACCTCCAGTGTGGCCAATATATATATATATATATATATATATATATATATATATATATATATATATAAATAAAAATATATAAATATATATATGTATATATATATATATATATACATAAAAATATATATAGGGGAATGTTCGAAAGGAGATTTATTTACAAAGAGATTGCCCCCTTTCTTGAAAATATTAAAATTTGGGCTAGACACATAGACAACATCTTTTTCTTTTGTGAAAGAGATAGAGACAACCTTGATGAATCTATTTAGTGGATCAATGCCTGTGTTGAAAATCTAAGGTTCACTCCCAAGATAGGTAATAGGAGGGTGGAGTTCTTGGATATTTTGAATTTTGAAGAGGATAACCATCTTCAAGTATTGCTCTATACCAAGTTGGCTGCTCGTAATACATTATTACATTTCAAAAGTTACCATTCATGATGCCAAAGACAGGGGATACCCTTTAGCCAATTCTCCGTATTCTGAGGAATTGTAGCACTCTTGAGGAATATGATAACAGTGCTACATTTTTGCGAGAAAACTATTTGAGAAGGAGGTACCCGAAAAGGTTGGTACATGATGCGTACAAAAGGGCTAGATTTTATTATTGTGACAGAATGTTTACCAATCAATGGAGGGAAGAACAACAAGCCCTAGTATGTGCAGTAAGGCACTCCAATATGAACAACAAGATCGGGCAAGTGATTAAGACCCAATCGAACATCTTGAATTGTAATGATGAGGGATTGATTCTGCCCAGACCAGTTATTGCCTTTAAGCAAACCAGTAATTTACGTGATAATTTGGTCAGGGCTAGAATAAGACACATGCCACAGTACATACAGAGATCCATTATGGGGCCTGTTGGACTTTTTTGCTTATGCAGGATCATCCCCAATCTTTTTGCCTCCTGTCTATTTTTTCTGACCGCTTGGCTTTTGAACTCTGAGCACTTTACCACTGCTAACCACTGCTAAAGTGCATATGCTCTCTGTGTAAATTGTATTGTTGATTGGTTTATCCATGATTGGCATATTTGATTTACTAGTAAGTCCCTAGTAAAGTGCACTAGAGGTGCCCAGGGCCTGTAAATCAAATGCTATTAGTGGGCCTGCAGCACTGATAGTGCCACTCACATAAGTAGCTCTGTAATCATGTCTCAGAGCTGCCACTGCAGTGTCTGTGTGTGCAGTTTTAACTGTAAATTAGACTTGGCAAGTGTACCCACTTGCCAGGCCTAAACCTTCTCTTTTCTTACATGTAATACACCCCTAAGGTAGGCCCTAGGTAGCCCCAAGGGCAGGGTGCAGTGTATGGTTAAGGTAGGACATATAGTAATGTGTTTTATTTGTCCTGACAGTGGACTATTGCTAAATTCGTTTTCACTGTTGCAAGGCCTGTCACTCTTACAGGTTAACATGGGAGCTACCTTTAAATCTGATTAATGTGTAGATTCCCTTTGGGAGCGGATGGACATGTGGAGTTTGGGGTCTCTGAGCTCACAATTTAAAAATACATCTTTTAGTAAAGTTGATTTTAAGATTGTGTGTTTGAAAATGCCACTTTTAGAAAGTGAGCATTTTCTTGCCTATACCATTTCTGCGACTCTGCCTGTTTGTGGATTCCCTGTCTGGGTCAGTTTGACAGTTGGGCTGGTTGCACCTCACACTAGACAGTGACGCAAAGGGAGCTGGGGTGTAGCCTGCACATCCTGATGAGACATCTGTGCTAGGAGGGAGGGGAGGAGTGGTTACTCAGACCTGAAAGGGCTGTGTCTGCCCTCACACAGTGCAGTCTCCAACACCCTGGTGAGTGTCTGGGGCCTGGCCTGGGCAAGGTAGGATTTCACATTCAAAAGAGACTTTACTTTGAAGTAGGCCTACTTCAGAGGAGAAATTGGGTATAAGAAGGGCACCCAAAACCACAGACTTTAGAACACTTCTGGAAACCAAGAGGAACCTCTGCCTGGAGAAGAGCTGAAGAGCTGAGGAAGAAGAGCTGCCTTTTGTGACTGTGCTTTGTGGAGCTATCCCGCAGTTGCTGCTTCTGCCAAAGTAAAAGGGCAAAGACTGGACTTTGTGTACCTTCCATCTTGAGAAGAAATCTCCAAGGGCTTGATTTAGAGCTTGCCTCCTGTTGTTTGAAGTCTCAGGGACAGCAAAGACTTCTCTCTGCCAGCGCACGGAGTCTCTGGAGAGACTCCTACTCTGCTCTGTGGTGCCCATCCAGTTCCTGGGACCCTGAAAGGAGAAGCTGGCAGCCTAAGAGGAGGAAATCCACGCTTGCCGGAAACGCAACTGAAGAATCAACACACAGCGCAGGAGAAATGACGTGCAGCATCGCTGACGGAGGCTGGGAGATCGCAACCCACGCTGCGTGTTTTTCAGATCATCGTGTGGCTGGATTTCTGATGCAAGTACCGCTGGGTGTGTAAAAACAACGCAAGGCCTGCCTGGACCCGAGAGCGCTGACCGGATCGACGCATCGCTCTCCTGCAGAGAGAAGAAACAACGTGCCCGACCCGACGAAAGGAGAAACAACGCAAGGTCTCGCTCGTGAGTGAAATCGATGCATCGCAAACTCCTTTTTGACGCACACTCACCCGTGCAGGGTTATTTTTGACGCACCCAAGGTACATTGTTACGCTAACAGTGTTAGTGTGTATTTGAAACTACATAAAGACTCTTTTTGCTTTTAAATTGATAACTTGACTTGTGGATTGTGGATTTTTGTCGTTTTGGTCTTGTTTTGTTTAGATAAATATTTCCTATTTTTCTAAACCTGTGTTGTGTCATTTTATAGTGTTTTCATTAAGTTGCTGAGTGTGTTGGTGCAAATACTTGACACCTAGCACTCTGAAGTTAAGCCTGCTGCTCTGCCAAGCTACCAAGGGGTAGAGCAAGGGTTAGCTGAGGGTGATTCTCTTTTACCCTGACTAGAGTGAGGGTCCTCGCTTGAACAGGGTAACCTGACTGTCAACCAAAGGCCCAATTTCTAACAGGGCCCAATCCAGTGACTGGCAATTATCGCTGTTGACAATGCCATGCTTACCAGAATGCCATTGTATCTGAAGTCCTAGTATATAACAATAAAAAAGTACAATTGAAGAGCATGACTAACTGCAAGAGCAGTAATGTTTTTGATTTCATTATTTTCCCCTGCAAGTTAGGGTTTGTTGGAGAAACTGGAAGGCATTTTAGGATCAGGTTTAGTGGGCACAAGTCAGCCATTAAAAATCAAAAGATTCAGGCACCCCTCATGCCACACCCTTTGGAACAAGGACACAAGGAAACTGATCTCAAGTGGATCATCCTTGAAATTATTTTTTATGATTATGCAGGTGACATAAGTGCATACCGCAAAAAGAGAGAGGTTTTCTGGATGTTCTTTTTGGACTCCATGTCCAAGGACCTGAATGATAGGATCCCTTGGGAGAATGTATTGCAGTAACTTATAGTATTTACTCCTAAACTTGATGATCACAATTTGGAGTTTGTTTGTTGTGAGCAACTCATGAGAGTATTTATGGTGAATACCTTGTGATATCTCTTACTAGCATGATTGACCCTTGTTAAATATATAATACATGTGAGAGTCTGTATTTAACATATCTGACATCTTGAAAAACTATAACTTTGGGAAAGAGAGTTTTTGTGCCAGTTTTGATTTAAAGAGTGAATGGCCAACACATGTGGACATGAAAGCATCTACCACTGACATTGATCAGTGATGAAGTGTATAGCAGCGGCTGATAAGCGACCTTTTTCAAGATGCTGATTGCAGCTGAGGTGTTTGAGAAATAGAGTAACTTTTCACATTTTTGGTATATAGAGTGAAGGGCCTGTTCCTAGAATATGGCCAACACATGTTGATATGAGAGCTCCAACCACTAGCATCGATCAGTGGTGACACATAGCAGGGGCCGACAAGCGTCGTTGGACACTGATTGGATCTAAAGTGTCTGACTTCTCGTTAAACAGTTCTAGCATTTGGAAAGTATGTACGAAGGCTGAAATAGATGACATGCTTTCTAGCTCCATGAAACCTGCCAGGAGAAGCTGAATACAGGTGAGATACTTCAGATTATGTTGAGTGGGATTTAGATCTTTAGATCTTTTAATTGCGGTTAGTAAGGATTCCACGGAAGACACTTATGCATGCTTGTTGTCCTTTATCGTCCTTAGGCATCTTTAGAACTATTGGACTGCCTTTCACCCAGCGGCTTCAACTATTTTCCCCCTCTTTTTCTGAGGTTCAGACCATAGGAAAGGTTCTGGTCTATACATCTAGGTAGGAATTATATATGAGCCACATTTTGGTCATTCACAAGTTTGGTTATTAAATAGCTGTGTCCCTTTTCCATAATTTATGTTGTTTGGTTACGTGTACGTGATTGTTAGCATTCACAACACTGTATCAAACTTTGGAGGTCAATTGGAACAAATGGCCCGGTGGTCCTTTGGGTACTAGATTTGAAAACGAAATAGGATAAATAGGAATAAAAGACTTTGAGAGGTAAGCACTAACAATATATAATTCTGTGTTTTAGGTTGCCCCAATATGGGAGTGGATTCAGTGGTGCATGCAGGACTACAATATGGAAGACTGTGAATTAGTATAAAGGACTTTTGAAGATTCGTCCCATGATAAAACATTTTTTTTCATTACTGGGCCTTTACACATGTTAATATTGAAGCTCATTTTAGGATGGATGATATCTGTAGAATAATTTGCAAAGTGGGATTGTGATTGGGATTCTCACATTGTTTGTGTAAAATGCAGTATTTGTTAGATATTGAATATGCTCAATGAGGAAAAAGGGCCATTGTTGAAAAATTGAAATAACTACCTTTCTTTTAGTCCTGGATTGAGTTCATGGAAACATCGATTTTAGGTGACAAAGGGAGTATGTGGTCTGAATGGAGGGATTGAGATGTCGAGTGTTGTTTATTTTAGGAACTTGGTGGGTGGGGTTTTGGTCACAGTTTACATATTTGTGTGATACAATAGATATTGATTTATGTGAATTAATTATTCAATATAATAAAACAAGACAACTGATTATGAATATAAATGTTTGATGTGTATATTATATATGATTTTTACATATAAATTCATACAATTTGGTTGATATAAGGAGTGGCCACTTGGATTTCACATAGGAGGCGGGGTTTGCCTTTTCTTTAAATGTATATTTTTACTTGCCCCGCTCCTATATTACTTTTAATGTCAGGAAACCCTTGCTTAGTTATAATAACAAAGGATGTACCACACAGACACAAGTCAAGAACCCCTGATGCAACTCATGCTTTTGTACAGTAAGGAATGAGGAAGACAACAAGATGGAGATCGATGTTCATATGTATCTGATAGGAAAATATATTAAGATAGTGTCTTCTTTTTCAATTTTATATTGAAATCATGATTCCTTACTTCCGATTTTTGGTGCCTTTTAAGTATACACCATATAGACCACAAAGGATACACGCTTGGAGAAGGCTCCACAAAAGCCAAATCTAGGATTGGGTTTCCAGTTATGAAAGGGGAAAATAGATCGCCCTTCGAAGTGAGAGTCAACAAAACTGGAAAAAGAAGAAAAACAGGCCCGTGAGAACAAGTGAAATCATGATTTATAACCTGTGTAGACTGATCGTGTCGCCGATGAAGACTCAAACAAGCTGGGCTTTTAAGATTGAAGGAGCAGATACTGCTGCAATTATTGTGATATTAGATGGGCAATACAGGTACATTTATTTAAGATGACATTAAAGAGAGGAGAAAAAGTAAATTTCCAGGGACATAGGCCAAAATTGGAGAGAATCGTAATTACGAGTGATATGTATGTTTGAAGAACTTTTTGTTGCATCACAGTTGTTCGTAGAGCCTATGAAATTACCTCTTTACCATAGGTATCAGTGATCACCACCTCTCATCGAAACACACTTGTCTTACCAGATTTTCACAGCTCGTAAATCATCAAAAGTCTGATGATAACTGGTCTGCTTTTTCCTTTAAGCTGGACACAACAACCTTTTTTGCGTTCCTGCTTTGTCTTGGGAACAGTTTGAACAGTTATATTGAACGTAATGTCTACCTGGGCCTTGAGTTTTGCATTGTTTATTCCTGGCATTTCGCTGTAGGAGAGCAGTCGTTTTACATGCTACTACGTTATGGGTGACTGTATAAAATTAGGTGGTGGCATACAACTGTCATACAAACAGCACGCGTCTTTTTTAGGGGGGCACGTGTGGGAACACTTCCTGTCTCTTACACTCAATTTTGTCAGGTTGCGCAGTTAGTGGGAAGTACAGAGTTGTGGCATCTCTCTAATGTCGTTTTTAGGTCTGATTTGTAATGATACTTGCACCTTAATGGATAACATAATACATTCCATAAATACTCTAGCAAGTTTTGGTTCAGCCTGCTTCAGCCACTTGCTTCTTCTGGTGAAGGAACCTTTAGCCACTGTCTCCATACATCGTCAAAGACATCTTGTATCAGATATAAGGAGTATTTCAGTCTCCATTTGGTTGCATTAGCGGTTTGTGTGTATCCTCTCACTTCACTGTAATGCACAAGGGCATAGTTTATATCTGGAATGTACAGTCGCATCATGCACTTATTCTTTATCCTATCTAGGCACAGACCTGCCAACTCACACAGTGCCACCATGTGTCATACAGTTTTGGCTCCTGGTGATCACCCAGTGATAGGCCGAAATCATACGGTGGCAGGGAGGACAAGGCGGAAACCACTGCACAGAGTGGCTTTCTATCTTATCTATGGAGGTTTTAAGCTGCAGATGTCTATTAAGGGAGGTGAAAACACCCCCGGAATTTAGTGACAGCCTAAGCAACCTTTGTTTTTTTGGGGGGGTAGGATGGATTTGTGGAGGGCAGCGTGTCTTTTAGATGCTCGTGACATAAGGTCGAGCCCCCTGCAAGCACCACCCCCCCTCAGACTGTCAAATTTATTTAGAAGTTTACAGATCTGTATTGTATAAGTAAACCAGTACTTGTTTATGGCTGGATAGGAGAAGCTCTAGCTGTTTTGACAGCCTGATGTAAAAAAAAAAATAAAAAAAAAAAATGCATACGTATTTAATAGAAATAGATGGGCTTAGGTTTAGGCCTCTTCATCCACTGAGCTGTTCAACTCCCATTCATATTTTGCTTCCATCCACTACAGCATAAAGCATGGGGGAATAGGTCAGCCCACTTCACCTACTGATTGTCTTGAACTATGAGTGAAAACATTTTGTCTTGCCACACCTGCACATCTGCCTTAAGAGTGCATTTATGTACAAGGCTCAGTGGGCCAATCTTTTTTTCACAAATGTTTTTTTTTTCTGTATTTATCCTTTTTAAACTATTTTCTTAATCATTATTGTTTAAACTAGGCCACAGTAACTGAAAAATTCAAAGATAATGGCGACTTTGCCATAAACAAGAGATATACGTCTTTTATAAAACGTATAGGTGTATTAACATTTGCTTAGAAGTACCCATACTGTTTTATTAATTATATGCCATTTATTGCAAGCATACGGCTGCCATATTTAGGTGGCAGTATGTTTTTTATTTTTTATTGTTTATATTTTTTGTGGCATATGCCTGCAATTAAAAAGTGACCTAGAGCACCAGCTTGCAAAGGCCACACCTGTTGGTTTTCCCAATGCAGGTTTAAAGTATTTTGAACTGCTGAAGGGGCTCTTGTCTGTTTTAATTCTCTCCACATTCCGTCCAACTTTGACCTGATAATTCATTAACTACTCTTCAAGATACCATTGAGATAATCTGGAATCCTTACTTGAGTCTTCTCTTCAG
Organism: Pleurodeles waltl; assembly: GCF_031143425.1. NCBI lineage: Eukaryota > Metazoa > Chordata > Amphibia > Caudata > Salamandridae > Pleurodeles > Pleurodeles waltl. The sequence continues at coordinate 1,760,779,584 of NC_090440.1, read as the reverse complement.
TTTTGTTTTCCTTGACCAAAATTTTCCACTTTTACCTATATTCCTCACCCACTTTCATTGTAAGTAAGGTTTTTTAAAGTAAAGACTTTTTTAGCGCAAGTAGACAACAATTTTCAGGAGTCTGGATGTTGGTGACTGTTTTAAACTCTACCGCTTGACTTGGATCTAAGTTACAGAAAGCCCTTTTAATTTCAGACTTATTTGTTTCAAGAGGCTTTATTGCCTGCATCTGTCCTCAGGTCGAGCGAACAAGCGCTTTGACCTGTTGTAAGTATTGTGGGCTTTTAAAAAGGCCCATGTCATACCCATATCTTTCACTCGTTAGTGGACTTGTCTTTCAAAAATCACTTGATGTCATTGGTAAATGTTTTACGTTTGTCTGGCATAGAGGCTGTTTTTGTCACGCCTTGCAGACTGCCCCTGTTACATGGATTATTGCATGATTTCAGATATACTTCAGTGTGGGTGAACTATTCCTTTTGTCTCTCCCCTTTGTGCTGCATGGCAGCCATGGAGCTCACAGTGCGAACATGTGCAACAGCGTGAACTTGATCGGCGGTATTGGAGCGCTACATTGTTCACAGTTACCTAATCAGAGTAATTTTTTATGGCTCTCCCTTTAATTCAATTGAAATTGGTGAATGCTTTACGTAAAACAGAAATCCTCAAAGTGAATGCAGCTCTCCTGGCACAGCGGGAGAGTAGATATCACAATATCCACTGCACTTACTGCACACGGTAAAACTCGATCCATAATGCTTTTCAGGGCATTACTTTTACAAAACATTTTTGCTCATAACTGTGATGGCTCTAGGACAATGGGACCACCGGCAAAATATTCACAACAACGTGCTCTGTCTGTCGGGGTTATGAATTTACAATGCAATATCTCTAACTCAATCGAATGCGAGACCTAGTGCACTGCAAATGCGAGTGTAACTACTGGGATCTCTGCATGTTTTCATGCCTCCTGCCTTTGAGCACAGACAATGAACTTTAAATAGGTTTAGGAGGGTAGAGGTAGGGGATAAAACAGTTAAAAACTGTGACAGTTTATTGTATTGCAGAGGATAAACTCATTGTCAATTCTAACCACTGTTATGAACGTGAGTGACACCACCACTACTCACAACGTCTGCTACCTCCTCTCAAAGCTGGGCACTGTGGGAAGTGTCTGGTACTGTGGGAGGCTGAATATTTAAAGAAGACTGTGATTGGATGCTCATGACAAAATTGTGATGTACTCTCGGTGGATCACTTAAAACTACCATTGACACAGGACACGGCCATAGCCCGAACAACATCATCACGGGGCGGCAGCATCGCTTAAGAGTAGGAAAGTAACATCCAAGAGCTGAATCAGGATGGTGCACAAATGCCTGGGACTACATAAAAGGGTACACATACATGTTAAATCAAATACGTTTTTACAAAATACAATAGTTGCCCTAGAAAATCTAAAATACCATCCATACGGCAACTTTCCATTCCTCTGCTGTTCTACGGTTTTGGAATCATGGGTTGGCACAAAATCTTTAAACCCAAGTATTTTAAAAAACAAGAAAATCGGCTAGCAGATAATTCATTGTAAAAATGTGTACTAAGATTACATAAATTACAGAGCAAAAGGATGAATAGTGCTTACGGAAATTAATTACGCCTATAGGTGAACATCCATATACCTTTAAAACATCCCCAGATAGGAGAAGACGTAGCAAGTAGTCATCAGACCAGGGAAAGGATTCTACCAGATCAAATCTTAGACTGAGGAGTAACTAAAATTGATAACAGGAAGATGAAAACAAGAAAAATAATATATTAAGACAGTGAACCAACAGAAATGACTGCACGACTGAAGGGGCAGTACACCACAAAGAACTCCTGCTGAAACATTGAGTTCATCTGGAACAAGCAAGTGATGGGTGAAGACAAATAAATCTAAAATGCAAAGATGAGGGATTCATCATAACAGTTCAGTTGGTTCTTCGGGGTATCATCACATTCACATCTAATTTCTGAGTGTCAGCTTCACAGGGCAACGGAATGTTACAATAAAGGAGTATACATGCACATTATAAAAAAGTGCACACGAGCCCTGTTCACTCTCGGTATTGGAGCAACACTGGTACCATGAGCCAGACAAAGTGACATCAAATAATGAGTATGTGATCACGCAAAATACCCCAAAAGTCTTTTGAGCCTGTAAGTAGGACTCTGCATTGACTCCGTAAATGTCACCTTTGTCCAGTGCGACTATTATGAAGCGCAAGTGCAATTAACTTGAAAGATTAGTAAAGTAGAACAAACGTTCCCGACATAGGATGAGTTCAAAGTGTTTACACTAACGAAGGTAGTGTTCAACAGGTTATTGTTTATAGTTTCCAAGATCACTATGAAAACTAGGCATTACTTTTAATACACACAGTTGAAACTTCTGCAGGGATCTTTGGTGACTACTATATACATTGGAAACACGGGGTAATTAATCATAGCTTTCTATCTATCTATCTATCTGCTGTCTTTTTTTTTTTCTATATACGTCTAGCTATAGGTCCATCTCTCTTGCTAAAGTTACACGGCTCAGTTAAGAGTTCATTATTATAGATAATGCTGCCACATAACAATAGACATTGAAAGAACTAGACAAAAGCTATATAAACGTAGGTTTACTATTCTAAAATATTAACTATGTTTCTTGCCTATGAACCTTGTGAATAGTTCCCATACATACCACTATGCAGGAAATAGAAGAGCCAAACAAGGGTGAATAATTCTGGGCATTTATGCCAAGGGAAAACTAAGGGTTGCACCCCCTTGAGGAACAACAGTATTTCAATAATCAGAGTAATCAGTCTCATAGGAGGAACCAGGCCAAAGAGTATGGAACACGTACCTCCGGATTTAGGAGCTATTGCTTCACACACATCTTCTCACTACTGAAGCACTACCGTATTTATCGGCGTATAACACACACTTTTTCTCCCTGAAAATAGGGGGCAAATGATGTGTGCGTGTTATACGCCGATAAAATGTAATGGGTTTTTTTTCTGAAATTTCCTCTTAAAATGAGGTGCGTGTTATACGCCGATAAATACGGTAGGTCTAATGTGGAAGAGAATTGCAATTCGAGACTTTATAAGGAATCCAGCAGACAGATGGTCCACAGTGATTCACAACAGTCAGATTTTTTTTTTTTTGAGGGGTGGGGGGAGGTCCTGTTACAAAGATTCCAGCAACCAGATGATGAGGTCCACAATGATTTGCAAGGGTGAGATCTTTTGGGGAGTTCCAGTTAACTAACCTATCCAGAAACAGTTGCAGTAAATGTTTTTCACAAAACTGGATGTGCTTTTAGGATACATTTTCCCTCCAGTTTATACCAGTTTGATATTGGTGCCAGGGGCAATAGCCTGTACATTTTTCCATTCGCTGAGGTGTTTTTCTGGCAACAGCAAGATGTGGCTTCCAGCTGTCTTGGAAGAGTCCTTGGTGAGGCTGCACTGATTCCATAGATGGACAGCCACTTTCTATACACAAGGGGCAAGTAGAATTATCTGCAGGGCATTTACCCACAAAAGTAGGGGTGCATTCAGAGGTGCTGTCTTTCTCACTCAACCCGGATCCTTGTTACGTTATTTATTGCACGATTAATTCCCTTTCTCCCAAGACATGAACTCTCACATAGCAAAACATCTTCATAGGTCATGAATTTCAGTTCCTCGTTTTCCAGTGAACGGGCCAGATATGAATGCCACTTGCTTGTGCACAAGACAATGACTGAAGCCCAGGGATCATTTTCATGGCTTCTGGGTTATGTTAATTCTCCTGCCTTCAGCTTCGAAACAGAAGTGAATGAGGATGTCAGTGCTTCCGCCGTGACGCGGTGGTACACTTCACAACTGGTGGACTACTCTTCTATTCCAGTTCATGCTACTCCACTCATTTCCCCAAAGATTCGCAGAGTTGTGGTTTGTATGAGTTTTTCTCTGATGCCAGGAAGGTCAGTAAAGTGAAAAAATGTGTGCAATAGGTGCAATAACTGATTTAATGCATTTTAGAACATTGGAATGCTTGGGGCTCCATTGAAAACAATGGAGTGCTGCGGGCTTTTACTGGCCGGTAAAAGCCCGCAGCGCCAACATTCCAATGTTTGCTTTGTTCACAGCAACAGCTGTGAACAAAGCCTCACGGAGCCCAAGGGGATTTTAATCCCCTCGGGCTCCGTGAACATTTTTTTTTTTAATAGAACATTCTGCCCTGAGTGGCAGAATGTTCTAATAGCCTTAGAACCCGCCATAGCGGGCTCTACCGGCTATTAAAGTCCCTCTCCTTGTTAAATGCCCGAGCCAAACGCGGGGAGCGGGCCTTTAATAGCCGGTAGAGCCCGCTACGGCGGGTTCTAAGGCTATAGTGTAATAGAAAGATTTTTCGTTGAGTTAATAGCGAATGTCATATATGAAGGCACATTTACGCACTCCAATGTGTCTGCATTAGAAGGAGGAGTTAAAAGCAATTTTCACTGTACCCTATCGTGCTAATTCAGTATCCTCCAACTACAAAGATATGTAAAAAATGAAAATTAATTGAATGGAGTGCGTAGTACAAACCAATCCAGGTATTTTCCTTTTACCCTCATGCCTCAGGCGACAAGCATGTTTCTAGGCACACTACCTTTCCAAACTTCCCTTCCAGCTCGTTATCCAAATATTTAATTCCAGAAACCAGCCACATGCAACAGACAGGAATATGGACCTCCACAGAACAAGGGATACTTTTAGCTTCAATTCTGAGCAGAAGCTCACAATGCTATAGTAACTGGAAGGCAGTGTCAATTAAAATGGACCTTGACCGTCAAAGGCAAACAACTCTTTAAAATATTCTATTATACGCAATCCATGCAATTCATGAAAAAAATGCCCATCTCTAAATTCTCTATTGCAGTCACGTTGAGAGGTCTCTAGTAAAACATAATGTAGCAGCCGAACTGTAATAAGTTATTACAGATGGGTTGTGACCTCACAATGCTGGCTGCCAGCAGCCAGTGTGAAAGGCAGGCTGTGGAGCGTCATTACAGCTGCAGTTTAACCAACAGAATCAGAACAGGCTTTTCGTTATTGTGATCTGCTTTCTTAAGTTAAGGGTGATCAGCAAAAAGAAGATATTTATGACAATATGTTTATTTTTCCCATGTTATAGTTCATTACAGGAAAGATAAAATCTTGCTTTAATATGTTCTGTGAGCTACTGTATTTTTAGTCTGACTTACAATAAACTGATTCCAATATCTTGTTTGCCACAAATTACTAAATGCTTTTTGGTGTGTTCAATGTCGCATAACAGATTCTGTTGTTATTCTTAATGCTTACAACCATACTATTTATTTTATACAAAACAGCGACACACTACGCCCACATCCTCATAATATCCCTGACAACTGTAAAGCTAGGCAAAATAATCTGATGACTCTAATTATGATGATCAAAGCCATATTTCGCAGGGAACCTTAACATATTTTCCATATTTCACAGTTGTGAAATGTGGGCCATTATTAGGCCTGGGTGAAATTTCTAATATGCTTGCATAATTTGAGCGTCACTTTCACCATTTCACATTATGCTTCTGACATGAAATGAAGTTACATTCCACCATTGTGACACAAGGTGTAATTGGGGATCACTAGTGTAAAACTCCTATTGCACCACTGCAAACGAACAGGATGTGAGTGTCTCTTGCTTTGGCACTTGTGCTTTTCGTATCCCTCACTTTCAAAGCTTACACAATTGGCACCGAAATTTAGTGCAAAATGTGAGATTAATTTTTTGCAGACTTTTTGTGTATAATGTTTCAAAAATGTTCCTTTTTTTACACAAAAAGTAAAATATGCAAATTCAGCACCTCAGCAATGAGTGCAATAACACATTCAAAAATGTGCTCTATGTTTAGACAGTTATTTATTTAATACTCTTGTAGCTCATCACTGTGATGCAGCTATGATTGTATTTCTTCATCAGTGCTAATTTACACCTTGGAATAACTGACAGAAAACAACCATCCTCTAAAATGTGGACACCAGTCTTCCCTTCTTCCACCTCATTACTCTGGCTACTGTAACCTATATATCCTTAGAACGCACCTTGGCAAAGCGCCTTTCAACTGTGGGTGATGTATTTCCTGAGTACACCTCTGTTGCCTTGCATTTGTTGGAGTGGATGTGCTAGGACTTTGCACTGGGACACTCTTGCTCATACGGTTGCCTTTACAAACCTAGAAATTACTGAAAACACTGAGAGAGACTGAGCTTTAGTATTCTGTAGCGCACGTTCCCAAAAGCCTATTTTGACAAATATTCAGGGATGTGGTGTGTCAATGTACTGCACACTGTTCATCGCTCATCATATTGACCTGGCAGGTTAGAGGATTATGAAAAAACCTAGGGAAATGTGGAGTTTTGCTATGTTGTATTTTTTCCAGGTGCTGCAAAGGAAGAAGGCATGTCAATACTAGGGGCGGCTTGCGTGGCTGGGCAGGTTGGGGGATGCTGGGGGGGAGAGGGCTGTGGGAAAAAAAGAATTAAAAAATAATAATAAAAAACAAACTTACCTGCTTTGCTCCCGCGCCGCGCTCCTCTCCCGTCGCTGCTGCAGGCACAGGCTCCCAGCCTGCCCTGCGCCAATCCTGACGCTGCTCAGAGCAGCATCAGGATTAGCTGGGATCACACAGCCAGGGCGCTCCCAGGCAGACTGGGAGCCATTGCAGGCTCCCTCCAGCCCAGCAATGTGTTGCTGGGCTGGAGAGAGCCCTGTGCGTATGTGTGTTTGGCTGGCCCGAGACGGCCCACCAAACACACATGTGCTCTGAGGGGAGTGAACAGTGCACTCCCCTCAGCTCATCACCCCAATGCCCCGCCCCTTTTACATGGAAAGGATAATAAACAGGGTTTATTATCCTTTCCATGTAAAAGAATTTGAAGCGGTTGCAGCCGCGCCTGGTCAATACATGTTCTGTTTGTTTTTTATTTTATTTCTTGTTACCCCCTCCTCCCCAGTAGAGTGCACAAAAATCCTTTGATGGGTGAAGACACATCATACATGTGTTAAGGAGCAACTGTATCTACCTCAAACTTTCTTTTCCTAAAATAAAGCAGAGGTCCACCTTGTTTTCTTGCAGTCCCAGTTGAGAATACCCACTGTCCGTAACAAAAGCCTGCTCTACAATACAGATGCACAGACAGTATAATGCACTGCCGCCAATATCTGTTAATGAGAAATACGAGGCTCCAATCTATCTGTAAATGTAAAAATATTTTCGGATTATTTAATGAAGGAATTCCAGTTCCATTATTTTCAGTGTACATAACCTTGTTTTGACTATCTCACTTTCAAAGCAGGGGACAAGGTCTATGGTTTTAAGGCAGATCCCCTGTGAGAAATAAATGCCAGACAATGATAAACCCATTCTGTCTCTCCTTCCTGCTATTGATCTGACTCCAAAATCTTTTTGTGTTGGCGGAAAATCACCCTCTCCCGTTCTATACTCATTTCCCTGAGCAGCTATATTTGAACATCATCTGAAAAAGAGGTCTGTGTGACTTTGAAAGCTCATGTGTACGCCCAACTTGACATTTTTATTTTTTTAAATAGTGTTGAAACCTGAAGTGCCAGGGAGTGCTGAATGTGGATAGGAACACAAGTGTTCAGAATCGGTGCCTAATTTGAGCTGGCAGTTGCAATCGGGCCACCCACACTTTCTTTTGAGGGGACTGGGGATTTATTTGCCCTCATAAGACACTGACAACAGCAAGAGAGGGAAAAAACAAAAAAGACACAAAAGAAAAAGAAAGCAAGAACCTGTAAGAGTGAGATCAAAGAGCAGGGAGTGTCTGGCAATGGGTTGAAGAGGCATGAGGTGGATTCAAGACCAGTAGTCTTGCTATTCCGCACATTAACCCTTAATTGCACATGCCACGAGCTTCCGGGCAGATCTTTGAGCACCAGCACTCATTCATTTCAACTAAGCACATTCTAAGCTGGAGAAGCTGAGCCACAAGACCAGGGGCCTGATTAGAGTTTGGTGGGTTACTCTTTTTCAAATGTGACTGGTGTCTTGTCTACATGATTACAAGTACATTATAACCTATAGAAATGTAAATAAGGCACAGGGAGAAGAACTGTGGTCATCTATTATTCATTCAATTAAAAATTATGCAACTCTATGTTAATACCAGGGAAACAGATATATGGCATTGCAAAGAAAAAGCAAGTGTCTAGAGCCATGCCTTTCTTTTGCAAGTCAAAATCTTTTTTAAACATTAAATGCTTTTAACTCTTATCAAGTTTAGCAAGTTCAACAATTTATCCTCATGGACACGCCATTGTGTCCGGATGGGAGTCAGCATTAGGACCCCTGTCTCTATATGTAGTTTTCTTTATAAAACCATTATTTCCAGTGATCCCTTCATATGCTTAAGACAGCATGGACTTTAACAAAGGCGTTGAAGACATGGATTTTGATGTGGAAGGAGATTGGCTGTTGACACAAGGAGCCCTGCAGGCGTCAAGAGCCCACGAATAGACTCCAGTAGGGTTCATTGTTGATCTTACCGAAAATGCTAGTAGTAAAAACGAATGTTTAAATAGGATTTGCACTTACAAGAGAAAGGAGTGGCTGCGTAGAATTGCTTCACACTTCTGTGTTAATTCAATGTTTTCGTGTAACACACAAATGTTGAAAAAAAGCAGTAGCCACATTGTATCTTGGCTCTTGCCATTTAACAGCTTTTGTTGAACAAAACTGATGCTAGGTAAGAGTAGGCGACTGACAAATAAGGCACTTAGTATTACTATTTCTCTCCTCACGCCTTTTCTCTGGATTTGCTCTAATGCTGTCGGCAGCTATGAGAAGCATGCTCTTAAATGGAAAGGAAGCCAATAAGAGCATGTTAACACATCTCTCCTGTCTCCTTGTATTGATTTCTGCTTAAGCCGAATAATACATTAAGGACGCAACCCCCTGGCAGGACGGGAGTCTTGAGTTCGTATTTAGTGCCTGCCAGAGTCAGCTTATTCAACGCCGCCTCTGATGCTCTTAGGGTTGTGGTAAAAACTAAACGCCATTGGGACAGACTTGGTATAAAGTGAGTCAAACTTTTGTTTTACGTGAGTGTCTGCAGCAGTGACGTGTGCAACTGTAGAAGCTTTTTATGATGTGTAATTCTGGCTGATAAATAATTTGTATTAATGGTCTGCATATATTCGTAACCAAAACATGAACGATATTGACTCAAAACGAATAGAGTATAACATTTAGAAGTGTGATTATTACTGCAGCATAGATATTCCACATTTTAGTTTGACACCATTTTAATAAAATAGATGCAGTTCTCTTGTGTTTCGCTCATCCTGCTCCTCCTCGTCCCCCCGCAGTCAATGTCCTGCTGGAGTCCTCTCCCCCAGTTTCCAGGAGCACAGTGTACTGTCACTTAGATTGTAATATTCCTTGGAGAGCAGAGCATGAATTGTGATGTCCACAGGAAATTCTGATGTAAGTCTGCAAAACACTTATGTATGAGCCTTTGTTTGAGATTGTTCCATATTGTACATCATATCCCCAGGCTGCTGTGGCTGAGGAAGCTAACAGAAGAGTTCTTGGGTCTAAATTACGATCTTGTTTTTGATTTGTCCAATGTGAGATAATGATGATCATATCATGCTGAATCTGAAGATTTGCCAATTGTTTCTGCACAAAATGTGTATAACAACTGTAGGAAAGTACCATCTTGCCTGGCATGTTACCCCCATATTTCACTGTATATATGTTGTTTTAGTTGTATGTGTCACTGGGACCCTGCCAGCCAGGGCCCCAGTGCTCATAAGTGTGCCCTGTATGTGTTCCCTGTGTGATGACTAACTGTCTCACTGAGGATCTGCTAACCAGAACCTCAGTGGTTATGCTCTCTCATTTCTTTCCAGATTGTCACTAACAGGCTAGTGACCAATTTCACCAATTTACATTGGCATACTGGAACACCCTTATAATTCCCTAGTATATGGTACTGAGGTACCCAGGGTATTGGGGTTCCAGGAGATCCCTATGGGCTGCAGCATTTCTTGTGCCACCCATAGGGAGATCTGACAATTCTTACACAGGCCTGCCAGTGCAGCCTGAGTGAAATAACGTCCACGTTATTTCACAGCCATTTACCACTGCACTTAAGTAACTTATAAGTCACCTATATCTCTAACCTTTACCTGGTAAAGGTTGGGTGCTAAGTTACTTAGTGTGTGGGCACACTGGCACTAGCCAAGGTGCTCCCACATTGTTCAGGGCAAATTCCCTGGACTTTGTGAGTGCGGGGACACCATTACACGTGTGCACTATACATATGTCACGACATATGTATAGCGGCACAATGGTAACTCCGAACATGACCATGTAACATGTCTAAGATCATGGAATTGTCACCCCAATGCCATTCTGGCATTGGGGAGACAATTCCATGATCCCCAGAGTCTCTAGCTCAGACCCGGGTATTGCCAAACTACCTTTCCCAGGGTTTCACTGCAGCTGCTGCTGCTGCCAAGCCCTCAGACAGGTTTCTGCCCTCCTGGGGTCCAGCCAGGCTTGGCCCAGGAAGGCAGAACGAAGGACTTCCTCAGAGAGAGGGTGTTACACCCTCTCCCTTTGGAAAAAGGTGTCAGGGCTGGGGAGGAGTAGCCTCCCCCAGCCTCTGGAAATGCTTTGATGGGCACAGATGGTGCCCATCTCTGCATAAGCCAGTCTGCATCGGGTCAGGGATCCCTCAGCCCTGCTCTGGCATGAAACTGGACAAAGGAAAGGGGAGTGACCACTCCCCTGACCTGCACCTCCCCTGGGAGGTGCCCAGAGTTCCTCCAGTGTGCTCCAGACCTCTGCCATCTTGGAAACAGAGGTGCTGCTGGCACACTGGAAGTCAGAGACTCCTTCTGATAGGCTCCTTCAGGTGTTGCTAGCCTATCCTCTCTCCTAAGTAGCCAAACCTCCTTTTCTGGCTATTTAGGGTCTCTGCTTTGGGGAATTCCTTAAATAACGAATGCAAGAGCTCATCAGAGTTCCTCTGCATCTCTCTCTTCACCTTCTGCCAAGGAATCGACTGCTGACTGCGCTGGAAGCGTACAAAACTGCAACAAAGTAGCAAATACGACTACTGCGACCTTGTAACGCTGATCCTGCCGCCTTCTCGACTGTTTTCCTGGTGGTGCAAGCTGTGGGGGTAGTCTGCCTCCTCTCTGCCCTAGAAGCTCCGAAGAAATCTCCCGTGGGTTGACGGAATCTTCCCCCTGCAACTGCAGGCACCAAAGAACTGCATCACCGGTCCTCTGGGTCTCCTCTCAGCACAACGAGCGAGGTCCCTTGAACTCAGCAACTCTGTCCAAGTGTCTCCCACAGTCCAGTGACTCTTCAGTCCAAGTTTGGTGGAGGTAAGTCCTTGCCTCCCCACGCTAGACTGCATTGCTGGGAATCGCATCTTTTGCAGCTACTCCGGCTCCTGTGCACTCTTCCAGGATTTCCTTTGTGCACAGCCAAGCCTGGGTCCCCGGCACTCTAACCTGCATTGCACGACCTCCTGAGTTGTCCTCCGGCTTCGTGGGACCCTCTTGTGCAACTTCGGGTGAGTTCCGGTTCACTCCACTTTGTAGTGCCTGTTCTGGCACTTCTGTGGGTGCTGCTTGCTTCTGAGTGAGCTCTTTGTCTTGCTGGACACCCCCTCTGTCTCCTCACGCAATTGGCGACATCCTGGTCCCTCCTGGGCCACAGCAGCATCCAAAAACCCCTAACCACGACCTTTGCAGCTAGCAAGGCTTGTTGGTGGTCTTTCTGCACGAAAATACCTCTGTACGACTCTTCACGACGTGGGACATCCATCCTCCAAAGGGGAAGTTTCTAGCCCTTGTCGTTCTTGCAGAATCCACAGCTTCCACCATCCAGTGGCAGCTTCTTTGCACCCACAGCTGGCATTTCCTGGGCATCTGCCCACTCCCGACTTGATCGTGACTTTTGGAATTGGTCCCCTTGTTCCACAGGTACTCTCATCTGGAAATCCATCGTTGTTGCATTGCTGGTGTTGGTCTTTCCTGCAGAATTCCCCTATCACGACTTCTGTGCTCTTTGGGGAACTTAGGTGCACTTTGCACCCACTTTTCAGGGTCTTGGGGTGGGCTATTTTTCTAACCCTCACTGTTTCCTTACAGTCCCAGCGACCCTCTAAAAGGTCACATAGGTTTGGGGTCCATTCGTAGTTCGCATTCCACCTCTAGAGTATATGGTTTGTGTTGCCCCTAACCCTATGTGCCCCCATGGCATTCTATTGTGACTATACATTGTTCGCACTGTTTTCTATTGCTATTACTGCATATTTTGGTATTGTGTACATATATCTTGTGTATATTTGCTACCCTCATACTGAGGGTACTCACTGAGATACTTTGGCATATTGTCATAAAAAATAAAGTACCTTTATTTTTAGTATATCTGTGTATTGTGTTTTCTTATGATATTGTGCAAGTGACACTAGTGGTACTGTAGGAGCTTCACTCGTCTCCTAGTTCAGCCTAAGCTGCTCTGCTAAGCTACCTTTTCTATCAGCCTAAGCTGCTAGACACCCCTCTACACTAATAAGGGATACCTGGGCCTGGTGCAAGGTGTAAGTACCCCTTGGTACTCACTACAAGCCAGTCCAGCCTCCTACAACAACTCCTGGTGTTGTGGGTTTGGGAGTGGCTTAATTTTCCTCCTGAGACTCTGTCTGTTTGATTTGAAACTTTACTACTCCTTTAAGGATACTGTCAGGTCTCTTTATGAGTCTCACACTCAGATTTGTGATGGTCTTTTTCTACCTCATTAGGAATTAAAGATTTCTAATTTTGTATTTTGCATTTGAGCCTTAATGGCATTTACAACATTTCTCTGTATCATTTATGATAATATTTCTGTAGTAAAATTTTAAACTTTTTTTGATCTAGAACTCAGTTATTGAGTTTTCCCAGTTATTATTTGATTTTACTCTGGCAAACTGGTGGGTTTAATGTTGTGGAGGGTGGTGTGCTATTGCCACAAAACCAACAGATATGGAGCAGAACCATCAGAGGTACATTTTGGGGGGTCTGAATTATTGGTATTCAATAAATTATTGTAGTTCAGGCTTCCACATCACCTGCAGGGCCCCAGGTTTGATAACTAAGAGGACCTCCCCCTCTTTCAGCATTCCTTCCCCTTTTTCACCACCACTGAGCCTTCCCTTGACTTTTAACAGTGTACATTTTTTATAGATTTTGAGAGCATCGGGTAAGATTAATATTGAGGACCATTGCATCGAATAAATTTGAATTTTATTAACCATTTACTGCTAATTTAATGCAGCATGATCCCAAACACTACTCAAAAATATATTAAACTTTAGCAGGGTCACAAACAAACAGTTGACATATCATTGTAATTCAGGATGGATCCTTTGTTGATTATAAAATGTATGTTTATTCGGCTTAGTTACAGATTACAGGTACCGCCCCACCAGGAGCAGTATCCTTACTGTTCAGCCCACTCTCACCAACTGACATCCAGCAACCAGGCCCTCCTCAACATTCTGTGATGTCACACACACTGGCTGAGCAGCATGGGACTGGGAGCTAAGGAGAGGATGCATAGCAGCCAATGACAGGTCACTACACATTTCCCCCTTTAATCACACCCTAAACTGCACATTCATTGGGGAACCCCACTACACATTACCCTCAACCACATTCTTTTACAGGCAACACACAAAGTCTAGTACTCAAAACACAAGCTCACCTAAGGACCAGGGATACTCAAAACACCGCCTCACCTCAGGACCATGAATCTCCTTCACGCTAGAATACAGAAATCTACAACATAATACCAGAGTACACGACCCCTAAAACTCAACATTAGGGTGCAACAAAGACTCACACCCTATACTGCATCACTTCTGCAGACTCAAGGCAGAACCACATTACAGTGTACATCTAACAGGACCAGGGGTTCATAGACGCCCCCCTTCTGCATACAACAACAGGACTGGGGTAAATACTCGTAACTCATACAAACTCCATATAACCACTACTCTGCACAAAAATTACTGCACCTACTCTTCAGGAGCAGCATCTTATCTAGTCCAAAATGTGCACTATACTAACAACTGGCCATAGCATAGCACTTAAAAAATAGTTAAACATCCAATGCAGCATTAAAATTGTCAGCATATCCAAAGAAATTATCATGAAAAGAAAACTATTCTTTAGCCTGTAGGATTTAGTGCAGCATTAAACATCTCAAAATAATGACAGCATCTCAAAGTCAATCAGCGTTAAAAACTCTGTCTAGCAGGTGACTCATTCTTCGCACCGGTGAGCAACCTCTCACCCGAACACAATGCCAAAACTCCACAGCACCGGCATGTGACAGTCCCGGTACCGATCACCACCTAGAACATTAGGCCTTCAATCACAGCTGTTGGGAAAGCACCAATTTACTCCTCTCCCAATTCCAGATGAGGCCAGTGTATCGCTGTACAGAAATGTACCTGCGCTAGTCAGCTAAGCACAATACCATGCTATGCCTCCTAATGCGACTCCAACCACGGCCTGGATGTGCCCTGATGCTTTGACTCCGCTGGAAATTCCAAAATATACGCACACTTGCCCAAACTGTCAGAGGGATTAACTCTCCTGATACTCAAAGGACACGCACGCAGTTTTGTGAGTTTCCTGAATGTGCCACGTACAACAATGGCCTGTTAGTTGGCTTTCTAGCCTTTGAATCTTCAAATCAGCCTTTCTGTCACACGCACACCATGGAGCGTGATGCGAGACAACAAAGCTTGGAATGTCAGAGGCCATTTTGGAGAGCCGGTAGCGCACCAGCCCAAGTAATTTTTAAAAAGGTATCACTCCGCCTCTGAAAGCTCGTGCTGCCCTCATGCTATGAGGAAAATTAATGTCACACTTAAAGCACAGCCTTCCACAAATAGTTCTCTAAGCACACTCACTACTTGCTGATTCTTAACAGAAGTGCCACAATCGGTTCAGACTCACCCCTCCCTGCACATCTGCAGTAACTCCTCATGCACGTCGGACAGTCTTTCAAATGGCCTGCTCTTACTGACGACGGCAACCGTGTCAAGCATGTTGACAGGGTAGGACAACACTTCCAGAACTGAACATGGCTGTCCAATTGTCAATGTGAAACAGACTGCCCTCTCAGACTGTTGACCACTTTACGTTGACCTCTTCAAACGCACACGACTGCAGGCTGCCTGCTGTAAAAGACAATGGTGTGGTTCCCAGGGTGTATTTCTTTCTTCCAGGCTTCAATTTCTTTTTCTCTTAATCTTCCTCTTGTTTTTTTCTATAGATATTGTTTCTCCCAGGCATAGATTCTTTCTCCAGTCTTCAGCTTAGTTACAGGTAACGCCCGACCAGGAGCAGCATCCTTGCTGTTCATCCCACTCTCACCAACTGTCATCCACAAACCAGGCCCTCATCAACGTTCTGTGAATTCACACACTCACTGGCTGAGCAGCAGGGAACTGGGAACTATGGAGAGGATGCATAGCAACCAGTGACAAGTCACAACACGTATGTATTGCTGGGGTCCCCAAAATCCTAAAGATGACACTAGGTAGAGAGACAGTCAGAAACAGATGTTGGCAGAGAGGGAGAGATTTAGATAGAAAATTAGACTAGAAAGAGGTCTGATAGAGGAAATGCTCACTTTCCTTGGGAGCCCCTTGGAAGATGGAGGCCCTGGGCAATTGCCCACTTTGCCCATACCTTAAACGTCTCTGTTTGACGAGGCTCTTCCATCCCTTCACAAAGAGGCCCGGCAGCACACCTGGCTTTTAATTCTAGTGTGGCAAATTTGCTTGGGTCTTCTCTAAGCAAGGATCCAGAGAGCATTTGTAATGACTGTCTAACTATTTTAGCATAACAGCACAAGCAAGTTTGATGCAGAATTATCCAATATCAGTCTCCCACCAGATATAAGGTCTAATTCACACTTACTTCAATCCATCTTCATTGTTTCTGAATTTTCCATTGTTATCCACCAGATCAGCAGGTACCGCACCATTCAGAGTGTGAGTTCACGAGACAGCAAATAGTCATATACGGACCACTTGTTCCTGGACATAATTTTCAGCTCCCTGAACTTGGTGAAGTATGATCAAAGTGTTTTGGGTTGAGCCACATGTTTTCTTTAAAATGTTTTTACATTTTCGGTGTTTCCAGTATGGATAACGTTTTCTCAAAGGCCAGGCAGTGAGTCAACGTCTAGATCGCATGTCTCTAGGCATAGGAATAAGTCTTCTGCTTCTATTGCGTTCAGGACTCTGTCCCTGCTCTGTCGTGGACCTATGTTACAATCTACGTACTGAAAGAATTTGTCTACAGTTTTTAAATTACATTTCTTGTTATAGCGCTCCCTACTTTTCACCCAGGACCACGAGCTGAGATTTCACCGGGCTGTACTGCAGTTTAAAAAAAAAGTTTACAAGTTAAATTTTGCCTCAAAACGTTAGTTGCCTATTTCTTAAGGATTTTCTGAACACCAGTGTGGCCTCTCTATTTACAAAGCCATGATGTCCAGCACCAATGTTTATCTGACAGACAAGAAGTGTTTTGTTGATGGCTCTCAGCAGGGACACCAACAGCTAGGAGACTAAGAAGCGTAAAAAATGAAAAAAAAAACACAAAGAAGCAGGCCTTTTTCCTATCAGGATCTGTAACAACATCCCTCATCCATAAGGACTTCGCTCCTTAGGAATCTTCTCAGCCTTGACAGTTCCACCACATCGAAGACTTTTATGCTATTCTCTCTTCGCTCAGGCGAGATATAAACCATGTTCATTGTGTGACCTTATTTTCCTTCTATGCTCTGGCTATGCTGATGTACACGTACCTCTCCTCTGCAGTGGATGATTTCTCCTCCTTATAACATACATTTTTTGGAACAATCAATATTTTCCTTCATGTAAGCACATTTCTTTTTCCTTTCAAACTCAACTCTCAAAACTGACTGCAATTTTGCAACTATTAGGTTACCCAAATGTATAGAACCCTACACCGAAAGGCCTCATGGACTTGGAGCAACAGAAAAATAACAGCATTGCACACTCTGAGCTGGTTAGTCATAGGCCAGTCTAAAAAGCCAAGTCTTCAGGAGTTTCTTGAATTTGAAATAGTAGGGTGCAGACCTAATGTCAAGAGGGAGACCATTCCAGATAGGAGGGGCAAGGACCAAAAATCTGTAGCATTCAAATATCTTCTTTTTAAATGGTGAAATCGATTTAAGATCTATTCATTTGAATCTCCTTTCTGACAGGCATGTATTTTTGAATGTGAGCAGTAATGAAGGCTGAACTGTGGTTCCGTAAAGATTTAAAAACAGTACAACAGCCCTTGAAAATTAAATGTTGCTCTACTGGCAACCAATGCAATTCTTGCCACAGGGGAGTGATATAACACTTATGTGGTTGTTGGTACAGGAGCCTGGCAGCCTGATTCTGTACTATTTGGAGTCTACCAATAAGGCTCCTGGGAAGACCCAAGTAGAGGGAATTAGCATAATTTACTCTAGGGATGAAAAATTGGATAATAGCCTGTGTGAAAGCCTCAAAAGAGAGAAGCCTCCCAATTTTTCTGGTTTTACGGAGTTGAAAGAAGCAGGATAAAACTGTAGCCCCTACGTGGGGTTTCATTGCCAACTTCAAACAAAACTCCGAGGCTCTTGACTGATTTTTTGGGATAGGGAGGAGAGCATGGATGTCAATTCACCAAAATGCCAGGGGTAGCAGAAAGTGACATCACACGCCCTTTGACCTTCCCCTTCACTCACACACACATACACATACATTCACACATGCACACAATGTCTCTCGCATAAACACTCTCGCTGGCAAGCATGCACACAAAATGCATTTTAAAGCAATTTTTACTTACCTCTACTACTGGGGAAGGCTATTTTCCAGTTAATTGTACTTCATTTTTTTATTAAACTAATAGTGAATAAACTAATATTATTCACTATTAGTGTAATAAAATAAATTACCAGAAAAGAAGGAGAGTGGAGCACCACCCGAGCTGCCCCTGTGTTCCTCGCCCTGATTTTGCCACCTCTGAGGCCAGGGGTCGCATTGGCAGTGCCATGGTTCCCAAAGAGCAAGCCGCGACCCCTAAAGACGTCAATGTGGGACAGCCTATTGTGGAGGGCCAAAAAGCAGTATTCCATGAATATGTTTATTTCTAATTATAACAATTGTGGTATTATCCAAATTCAATTTAGGTTGATCATGATTCATCCAATTGTGGATAACGTGTTTTTAAAAGTGTTTTAGAATCTGATGAGTTTTCAATGGAAGCGATCAATTGCATGTCATCAGCATAATTGTACGCTTTGCCCTGCATATTTTTCTAGGCCTGCCCTAATGGGCAGATGTATAAATTAAAAATATAAGGGATAAGAAGGATCCCCGAGGTACTCTGCAGGTTAACCTAACCTAACTTACGAGATCGAAAAGAGGAGAGCCTGACTGTGACCGACCCTTCAGGAAGAAAATAATCCACTATTGAACAGTGCCCTGAGGGCCAGTGGCCCTGACATGGTCCATCAAGACCTCGTGGTTGACTGTCAAAGGTCGCAGAGGGATCAAGAAGTAATAGCACCTGGGTAGTCCTACTTTAGCGGTTACCCCGTGTAAGTCATCCACAACTGAGAGGATAACCATCTCCGTAGAATGAGCTGGCCGGAAACCAGCTTGATGGGGTACATAACTGGAAAAGGATTTACTGGCAGGATCCCGACTGCTCACGTTTGCCTTCAATCCAATATATGCAGCAATACATTCTGGTGCACCCAGGTGCAGAGTCACCTTGCTCTTTAAAGACACCATAGAATTTCCCAGCAGATGATTTACTGTTCCAGTTTTCTGTTTTAGGTGTGTCTTGAATTAATTTCATGGACAATTTCTTCAGCGTGTTTTGGAGTAAGCCAGTATGCAATTCTTGTTTCTGTAGGACTCAAAGGTGTCACACTTTAGTATTAAGTGTTTATTATTCTACACTGTATGAGTGTGAATAGTTCCCAAATGCTTCTGTTCCGATGATGGTTCCTCTTCATACAGTGCCCTAGAGCACCTGAACATCAACATTATCAATGGTCTGGCTTCAAAAGATTGCTTTCATTTTGCTTTAAAGAAACAAATATTTTGCCATAGAATCCAACCACATTTCTCTATAGATTTGTATATTTATATTTGGAAATTGAACTCACTATTAATGTTAGGCCATTCTTTAAACTTCCACTCTTTTTAGATCCTTTACTTTCACAAATTAAAAACATGTAGCGTACATTCATCATATAATGGTAAAGGTGAAACAAATGCCCTTGACTAGGACAAGCCTTTCCTATAAAATAATGGAGTCCAAAAGGCTTCAGTTTATTTAGGGCTCAAAAATAGTATAATTAACTTTCAAGAGTCCCACTGGGAACACCTTTTCTATTTGAGTCATTACCTATGTCCCCCGTGAAACAAATGGTTTCCATATAAACATATGTCTGCCCCCAAAGTGGCATGTTCCAAAGCAGTAGATGTGCTTATGAATGAGTGTGCATGAGTCTCAACGTTGTAGAAAAGTGCTCTATCATCTAACCTGTAATGTCTTTTGATGTTGTATGGGCGAGATCATGCGTGCCGTGTAGTGGTAGTGCTCTTAGCAATTTTACCTACCTACAGTGGTAGGCCCGCCTTTCTTATGGGTTGTAGTGTAAATTCCAGTAATCTGTTTTATTCCATCTGGTCAGGACAATCCTTACCATGTGGGTCTTCCTCTTTCTTTTTGAGGAAAGTGCCAGACATCGATTTGGAGAAAGAAACTGCTATTTCTAGATACTTTTCATTCATGCATTATGAGGCAGAAAAGGGTGACACCAGCTAGTACATGCTCAATTTTAGGGACATACTTTAATCGAAAGCTCCATTGCTGTCTAATCTCTGCACAGCTGGGATCAGGCTCTGAAGATGAGGTAAGTGGACTGGCTGCACAGGTAGGTGCCAATAAGAGTATTCCGCAAGTTATACTGTGTTTAAATGACTTCTGTGCGGACTTCATTTCAAATACGCTTTCTGGGTCCCAAGTGTGTAAGTATGTGCTGTGCATGATATGCCTGCTATATAGCACAATAAGATGCAGACACCTGTACATAAATATGTAAAGGAACCAGAATTCACTGCTTTAAAGTTCTGACCCTATATTTCAGCCTTGGAATGTTCTAGGACCACCATGCCCTTTGCTTTTGCAAGATGAGTGCCTAGAGGCAGCTGACTGTGTAAAGCGCACTATAATGTTGCAATCCATTCATCTACCAGAAACCACACACTACATCCTTTGAACCTATATTAAGTTTTAAAACTAAGGCCATGTATATTTTCTTTTTTGGTTCCAGAGTGTAGAAAAGGCAGTCTGGTTTATAGATCCTTGTGCCTCTTCTTCACTACCTTTCCTTCTCTCTAGGAGGCACATATTAAGTCCTGGTATTATATTTTTATTTGGGATCTTCCAGCTCTGTTTTTACTTTTCTAGAGGCAAAACTACAAGTACCAGAATGCAACCAAACTGAATGTTGAACTGAGCAAGCCACTAAAAACGTGAGCCAGACGCCTGGCTGAATCTGCTTGAGGTCCTCTTGGAACCTCGAGCCCAAAACCAGCTGAGGTTTAACAAGAGGCGATATGACCTCACGGCTACAGCTGCCGACCATGTAACATGGGGAACTCTGTCTGACTATTGGCCTCAGCTCCGCAGCCTGTGAACTCTGACAAACATTGCTGTGCTAAAAAAACAAAAACGTTTCACAGTCAGTCTCTTGTGAAGAACTTTTGTCCTTGTTTAAGATTTGCACTAGTTAAAAATGTCCAAAATAAAATATGGAGCCAGTCTGCCACCTGTGCTTTAATCTCATCCTCTAAGAATTACAGATAAAGCATTACCCTTTGGTGTCAGAAAGAGATACTCATCTAGTTCCCGAATTGCTCAGTGTAAAACTAGAAAATCTGAGATCAAACCCAGCTTCCATAGCTTGTGTGATCCTAGGCAACTACTTTAGTTCACAAAATCTCCTTTTTGTTCACTATGCCCATTAGTCAATGCAAAAATATAGTTCTACTTTTATGTTTGGAAAATGTCCTTGGTTGTGATTTTGAAAATGTCGCCACTTTAACCCATTATGGCCCTGCTTTTGACTGTCTGACGAGGCCCTAGTAATGTAGCATGAAGTTAACTCTAGCCTTAACTCCTCTGCCTTTTTATTAAGACGCCAAGGCTTTGCCCATTCTTTGTTTGCCTGGCTGCCCACGGGTTCAGTGTCCTGTGCCACTGAGGACAAAAGAGGAGGAAGCTGTTTGCTGTCTACTCTTTATTGCCTGCAGCCTGCCAAGTACGAGAACTAGGGCCTCCACATACCACCCACTGGGTGGCAGAACCAGGCTCTGTGTCATCTAGTGCCCCAGGCTTTCCCCAGAAACAGCCCTACCTACCTACCTTTGAATTGTGGGACTTATAGGCTTGTTTCTTGAATTATAAAACCAAGACTACAAGTCCCAGAATTAAAAGAAAAAAAAAACCTGAATGGAGCAACTGGGAAAGTTGGCAGCTAAGCATCCCTAACCTGCTTGATGTTTCGGAGCTAAGTTTCATGCTGAAAAACAGGACAATCAGTAGGCCACCCAGTCCAATGCTTGCATACTACCACCGCCAGGTAACAGATTGTTACAGTATAAATATGCACACTCCAACAACATGTAAAGTTTAAACAGAGACAACAATGAACTCCTGTTTAAACGTTTCGGTTTTCAGTGCATTAAAGCATGGGAACTGTGTTCCTGACCACAATGGATATGGGGATAGAGATGTGGAAAAAATAACATCATATTATTTAATCATGTTGCTGGTGTTTGACTCATAGATAACTTGTGAATACAGTTTTATTTATAGACTCGGCGGACGTTTTACCACGATGCCAAGGTTCTGTTATTTTGTATTGTATAAATATTTATTCAATATATTCTGATTTAAAAATTGAGGAACCTAACCTAAAAAAAAACAATTTAAATCTTTGAATTAATCATGTTTAGTCTCGACTTAAATTCACCTTTTCTTTTTTCAAGGAGCAGTCACCTAAGCCAGATCCTTAATATCTGTACTACTTAATCATATGCCAGGACTTCACAAGCAGAGATTGAGTTGCTTCTGTAAATTCATTCGCTCCCTGAAACACGTTTCAATGGCTGGTGATAGAATCTTCAAGGCCTCAAAGTTGAAGTTTTACCAATTTGTTACCTTTCACCAACTGTTCTTCCTGTTCTCAATTTTCTTACATTCTCTGTTCAAACATGCCACTTACTCCTTTTGGAATTCATAATGGGTCATTTGAAGTGACTGGATTTCACACCAAACTGAGCACAGCCAGTCTTTGCAAGTAGTATCATACTGTGCTGAGCTAACCTTTTGTAACGTGTGTGTGGACCAGCTTGTGACTTTTACTAATATCCTGTAGGGCACTGCACCATGAGCAGGGTCACTGGAATAATGCAATTCTCCGGCTGCTGCCTTTTCCTCCTAATTATGGATTTGCTGCATTTGTAACATAATCGGTCTTCTGCTGCATAACCTTCAGAGTTCAACAAAAATGTGTTTCTAGCCTAAACAGATTAAAAGCTACTAAAACTGCAGCCACAGAAATCACAGCACACTGGAGAGCCAGTCGCAAAGTGACCTATCAGCCTTTTAGTTGCTTATTCCTGTATTTGTCTGTTAAACTGGTACTAATGATGTGACACCTTTGAAAAGATTAAATGCCAAAATAAAGAAATACCACCACAAAATGTGCTGCATTAAGCCATATAATGTGTCTTTTATTGCTGCAAAATTTAGCCAACATGCCACAAAATGTGGTCCTCCCCACTACATAATACCAGTGTCTCTGACATTGGGTGATAACTGCATCTAAAATATATTGCAGACACCTTGAGTGAAAAATCAATACAAGACAAACTAATATGTGGGAAATTGATTGTTCTGGTAGGAAAGCTTAGCTGTTTAAAATAATGACTTCAGATATCTGTGTGTATAACTGGTTGGTGCACTGGGGACTAGTAACGTGTATATAGACCTATGAGGTCCAGCCTGATAGAGAGAGCATTGTGAATATGTATGTTAGTTAAAAAAATATATCACACACAGGGTATGATAGGCTCTACATGTGGCCACAAAATGTACAAAAAGACTTAGGAGGAAATATTCTCATCCTTTTTACTAGGTTTGCATCACAAAGACATGCGAACCCAGGCAACGTGTTGTGTTGTGATTTACTTTCCAACACAAATTCTGATATACATTTGAAAATTGCCTATCGCAGTGCAAAGTAGAGCTATGTGCTACTTTGCAACAAGGGGACACTCCATGGATTGTGAATGGGCATTTCCATGCTATCACCCATGGTTTTTGATCCAAAGCTATATCTATTAAAAAAAAAGTGGACAGGACTTAGGGGGTTATTCTAACTTTGGAGGAGGTGTTAATCCGTCCCAAAAGTGACGGAAAAGTGACGGATTTACCACCAGCCGTATTACGAGTCCATTATATCCTATGGAACTCGTAATACGGCTGGTGGTATATCCGTCACTTTACCGTCACTTTTGGGACGGATTAACACTCCTCCAAAGTTAAAATAACCCCCTTAGTGTTAAAATATTTGCTTCTTTGAGGCAGTCATACAGTTTGAGAAACATTTTCTTTTCTCTCAACCTTTAGAACTTTGCATGCATACTGCACTTTATAGCATTCACACAAAGTGGTAAAAGTGCTAAAGGGTACTCTTCCACCCCAATACCTATGCCAGGCATCACATAAGCACCCTTGAATCATTGCAGAGTGTATATTACAATAAAGGATACTTGCAAACTACGCCTACATGTCTGCCTTTCTATTTCACTTCAGAACTTTATGGCCCATATTTATACTTTTGTTGCGCCACATTTGCGCCATTTTTTAATGCAAAAGCAGCGCAAACTTACAAAATACAATTGTATTTTGTAAGTTTTCGCCGATTTTGCATAAAAAAAAGACACAAATGCGGCACTAAAAAGTATAAATATGGACCTATGATTGTATACGTTTATCAGCACCTGCAGCATCGCCGACCACAGGCACTTTGTATAGGAGTGCCCCCAGGCCTGTCCCTCTCCCCCCACCAGAAAGTTAGTGTCTCCTACGCCCTTGCTGCCTCACAATCAATAGTCTATTGTAAGTGAACTTATTAAGCCTCTGGAAACAGCGTTCATTACCATATATATCAATGACCTTTAGAAGCGTTTAGAGGGTACAAGACATAGGAGTGATAATCATTCAATGCCATCAACTCGTCTATCCTTTATTTGCACACCTCTTACCCCACAGAAACATGTTGTGTCAATTACTGCACAAAAAGCAACTTCAAAATGAAAAAACCGAAGCCAAAAAGAAAAGGACGTTCTCTTTGGGAACCTCAGGAAATGGTAACAAACTTACTTTTCTGGGAATCACTGTTTCACCCTCCAAGTCTTTGAAACCACAAATGGCTGAGTCATGGCAAACCAAGAAACAACATAATTTGGTGTAGAGATGATGGCTCGCCTCTCCAAAATTGCACAAATAGAAATAGAGATAAACTCCATTGTCACATGTGGCCAAACCTGTCAGTATTCCGAGGAACATCAGAGTCTTCTTTCTTCTTGCTACCTTTTAAAAAAAAAAAATATGTCCACAAAGGTCTAAGAAGCTGACAGCCAGATGGCTTATATTGATATTGATTGATTTATAAAGCGCAACAAATGCTCAAAGGCTTCTTGGCGCTAAGGTCCGGTAGACTGAGGAAAGGCCATGCCATAGCATGGTGGAGAACAGCCAGGTTTTTAATTGCTTCCTAAAGATGCTCATATCAGATTGTCCTCTATGGTGCCTAGGCAGCCTATTCCAAAGGTGAGAAGAGGAACAGACAAGTTTCTACCGCCCCATGAAACTTTCTTCATCTCTGGGATAGACATCTGTGTAGCTGTTTCAGAACACAGGTGTCTATTAAATGTACCAACAAACCTTTTCCTTGAATAAGTTGGGTCATAGTTATGGAGTGCTTTGTGAGCTGTGCACAATGCTTTAAAAACAACTCTCTCGCTGGAAGCCGATGAAGCTCCTCCAGAGCCTTGGAGACTGATTGAAATTTTCGGATCTTCATAAAAAGCCTTGCTGCTGCAGTTTACAGCCTCTGCAGTTTCTGAAAGATACTTGTTGGCTGCCCACGTACAGAGCATTACAACAGTTGGGTCTGGACAAAACTAAAGAGATTATAACAGTCTTCTGTAGCTCAACAGGTATAAACCGTAAACTTTTATTAAAGCTTTTTAGCAGGAAAAAACAAGATGAAACTAATTTTTTGATTGGATCAGTAAATGAAAGCTGTGAATCAAAGATTACACCTAAATTCCTTACTTTAAGGACAAGCGTGGGGAGAGCACTGACCTCTGGAGCCCACCATGTCTAATTCCAAAGGAAGTGTCCTTCTCAAATAGTATAACCTCCGTTTTTTCTGAGTGTAGGTTTAGGCAGTGGTTACTCATCCAAGTAAATATTGCACTCATACACTTATCAAAACGAGTTGCCACCTCTTTGACAACACTTGTGATTGACACTACAATCTGAGTGTCATTGGCATACGAGATGATTGAAAATCAGAATGACCTGCTCAACTTAGCCAAGGGAGCCACATAGATCTTAAATAGCATTAGGCTAAACGAAGACACCTACGGGACACTACATGGCAAAGAAAAGGAACGGGGTTCAAAATCTTCATACATGACCGATTGGTCTCTCTCTGTGAGAGAAAAGAACAGAGTAGATCATAGGCCGGGCCACCTAAACCTATTTCAAGAAAGCATGGCTCGCTGACACTGATAGAACCAAAAGGATCAATGTGGCCTTTCTCCTGTTGTCCATAACAGACCAAATTTCCTCTGTGGCCACTATCAAAGTGAACTGTGTACTGTGTTCCCTTCTGAACCCAAACTGGGCACCTTCCAGAGTTCCCTATTGATCTAGAAAGACCGATAAAGAAGTATTCATATACGCCTCAAGAATCAGGGAGTCGTGAGCTGGGGCAATAGTTCTGCACCTCACCTGCTTCTCATCTAAGGAAGGTTTTTTATGCAATGGGAGTAATAAGGTTTTTTTCCAGTCAGCTGGGAAAACCCCACCTCCATTATTGTGTTCAAAGGGGGGGGGATAAACTGAATTGCTACTACCTCTGCTATCCCGTGAAGGATCTTTGGAGGGCATGTGTCTGACAGGGCTCCAGATTTGGTTGCCCTAATATGTCTGACCGCCCGCTCTGTGCTCAACAAAGGAAACTTACAAAACTCATGGGTGCAGTGTCCAATTGAATCCTGACCCTTTGTAGAAAGACAATGTGTCCAGGTAGCCTCAAAAACCTCATAAATAGTCTCTACATTCTTCCTAAAAAATCCGGTAAATTGGTATTTAATAACTAGCTAGTGTTCATTTTATTTGCGAAAGGAGGACAAGAAAGTACTTGAATTGTTTAAAAAAGTTATTTTGAGGAGTTTTTAGCTACATTAATGTTCTCTGTATAATATGAGGTTTCCTCCTCTAGAATCATTGCTTTGTAATCACTGAGCATTACTTCAGAACTATTTTATTCCTCCAGACTATCATTTCTCCTCATATTTGTTCCTGACGGCGACATTGTTGTCTCATTCCTCTAAGCTTGGGATTACACCATGGTGCTGAGGGCCGCCTCCTCTGCTTTTTAAAGAATCTTGGTGGAT
Source organism: Pleurodeles waltl (assembly GCF_031143425.1). NCBI lineage: Eukaryota > Metazoa > Chordata > Amphibia > Caudata > Salamandridae > Pleurodeles > Pleurodeles waltl. The sequence goes on along the minus strand of NC_090440.1, from coordinate 1,760,752,661 downwards.
TTAAGATATCAAATGCCCTCATTGACCAATTGGAGTATTTAACTGCATCAGAGTTGGCATTCCCTGAGAGCAAAGGTTGGGTTTCCTCTAATTTCCAAGAAAGGTCCATCTTGTTTATCTTGTTCCAACTTCTGCCCGATTTAACTGGTGCTGTTTTACTCTCCAATTGTATTAGTGGAGTGCCTAATCTAAAGCTAATTACTAAGTGCTCAGACCAGGTTACAGAAAAGGCAGTGTCCACCACTAAGTCAGAAAGGTTCGAGAAGATCCCATCCAGGGTATGCCCAGTCCGGTGAGTGGGTAGCTTAACCTCATATTGTCAATAAAAATAGCTTCCTCTCTGTTATCTGGATCACCCAAATTAAAATTAAAATCCCCTAAAAAAGTGTAATTGTCCTGTAACATGCATGCCTCCGCAACATCACATATGGCCTCTACAAATGTTGCTTTAGGACCTAGGGGTCTGTAAATGAGGACACCATAAAACGTACGATTGGGATTAATTTGACATTTAAAAGAGAGATTTACAATCTTTCATCTTCACTGTTTCACATGTAATCTCCATATGAGAGTGATATATATTCGCCACACTGCCACACACCCGTCTTACCCACCCAGTCTAATCTGACGATAACGTATCCTGATGGAAGCGCGGCCATCATGTCTGGGTCCGAGGACTCACCTGTCCAGGTTTCTGTCAAAAAGCTATATGCAGAGCATGTGAGTCAAGTACTTCAGAAGCTGATAGTTATGTTTAACCGCGGATTGGGTGTTGATTAAAAAAACATTTAATGAATAAAGCCTTATCTTTGGATTCCATTGAGAGAGGATCGGGGAGATGCTCTTTCCGCCCACTGAAAAACAGGTGCAGCTGCTCTTTACATATATTAAATTACAGTTATTGCATTGAAAATTTTCATTAAGTTCCCTCATACTGATCAGGGGACATAAACCCTCTTAACCAGTGTCCCAAGCTTGAGAAGCAATACCCTGGAGTATTTCTGGATGTGAGAACGGCCACGGTTCCTGGCGCAACGTGCAGTCCGGGCACAGACAGGCACAGACAGACTTGCCATTGGAGCACCATCGACGTGTCCGCTGCATGTCCGTGGCTGGAGGCTCATTAAATACCAAGCCCAACAACTAGTGCACTGACCAAAATGGCGTCTCCTATTGTCTCATCCTGCTCCCTGGCACCTAACATGGCCGGGAACAATAAAAAATAAAATGCGCTACGTGGATAGAGGGAGAAACAAACAGACAGAATGTGGGGAATGTAAAATACAAAGTAGAAATCTTAAAAGACACCCTCTTATCAGGCAAACTTTCGATCTACCTGGACCTTGCGTCCGCGGCTGGAGGCTCATTAAATACCGAGCCCCAGCCCAACGGCTAGAGCACTGACCAAAATGGTGGCTCTTTTTCTCTCTTCCTGCTCCCTCGCACTGAACACCGCTGGAAGCAGTAAAATAAAAAAGCAGTATGTGAGGGGAGGTAAAAACAAGTAAACAGTATGTGGAGAATGCAAAATACAAAGTAGAAATCTTAAAAGACACCCTATTATCAGGCAAACCTACGATCTAGCTTAAAGTCTTTGCAACTGCAAACAGTGTCACTACTTGCGACTGAAGTTATACTATATAATAATAATATTTTAAGACTCTTTAGAAGTGGCTTTTGAATCTACACTACATCGCTATTTGGGAGGGGAGTGTTGTAGTCATCCCTTCTTAATTATGGTTTTATATGGGTTGTATCAATGTTTAGCGACTGAAATTTGATTGCAAAACTATCAAAAAATACCAACTCCCAAATTGGGGTGGTAGCCCATTTGCAGAAGGGAACTGATCCCCTTCAAACTGCTTCCTCTTTGTGAATTAAATAAAAAAGTTTGTTGGGGAGTATGAATTTGTCAATAAGACCACTGCTATCTCTCAAACAAAGTTTTCTAAAAAAAAATTTTTTTTTTTTTAACCCAGCTCCAATTCCTTTGAGGATAGCATGCTGCATTTTATTTAAAAAAAACTTTCAAAAATAATCCGCACATGGTGTTTCACTGCCCACTGCAGGCCACCATCCCTAGGATTGTATTGAAGCAGATTGTGGCGCAATTGGTGACCTCCCTCATGAGTATTAATGAGGTAGGTCGGATTTCAAAAATTCAATTTGGAATTTTGTGTTTCATTTGGGTACATTGCATTTTGCGATTTTGTTTTTACAAAGGCTGCCACTTTCAAAACACAATATCTTTTTGATAGACATAGCTCCATATCTTCTGTTTTAAGGGTGGCGTTAGCCAAGACCTTTTGTTTTTCCAAAATAATGCCTAAAAAATACATACATTTAAATCGATATACATAGGGTTTTAGTTACCCCTATTCATCCATTGGTCTGTTGTAGTGTCATTCACAATTTAGTTTGTCCCACCACAGACTCCAGTTTATGACAATGGGACCGCCCGCTTAAACCACTGAATTTCTTTAGAGTATGTGACGGCATTTTGCCTGTGTATATGTGGATATCCGTCTACAAGTAGTGCACTTCATCCTCGATTCTGTTGTGAATTTGACATATGTTATAAGCACATATGTCACTTCACAAAATTCCAAAATTTGCAAAAGTGTGATAATTTTTTCCAACTCGTGTAATAGTGCCAGGGCCGGCTTTAGCGTTGGTGACGCCCTGTGCTACAATCATTTTTTGCACCTCCCACCCCATGACCACCTCCTCAGACTTCCTCACTACCACCCGGCAAATGTGCCCCTCAACTCTCCATAGCCCACCTTTCACATACATTTCATTTGTTTTATAGCGCTGGTATACACTGGCTTTACTAAATCACTCAGAAAAAATATAATTCTGTTCTTTGCAGCAGGCATATGAACCCTCTATGCTACTTCACAGCGAGTCAAAGCTGCCGTTAGACAAAACTCCCATCTCTCTCCCTAGCAGGAATATTAATCACAAGAGGTATCTTGACATTTTAATTGCTTCATGAAGGCTGGACACACAAGGAACTTTTCAGCAGGTGTTTTTAAATCGCAAATGTAATGAATTATTGGTAAACACAGGCCCCTGTAAAGTCAGTGCTCCCAAAACAGGTCAGCACCCGGTGCAGCCGATCGCGCTTTTGACCTTGAATGCTTTATGAAAGAACTTTGAAACTCTTTGAAACTGCATTGCACTAAACTTGCAAAATGAGACCTCTATGCAAGATTCAATACAAACACACTGCAGCTGGCAACTATCAAAGATCATTAATGTGAGAATGTGGGAGCTAATGAAGCAGGAGGGAGTGGGACACTGCGTGTTACTTGTTACCTTTGGTTCATCACTTGCAGACACTGCACACTGTGGTGTCTGCAGAGCGCGTTTCTAGCCAGTCAGACTGCAAGAGGAAAGGTACAACAGTACATTACTTTCTTGTGTAATGATTTTTGGATCTTGAAAATATTCTGAGCAGAAAGAAGATATTGTTCAGCCGAAATGTGCATCCCAATAGCCTCTTGCTTTATCCTGGGAGAAATCCATGGGTAAATGGTCAGTAGGGGGATCAGGCGACTGTGTGTGGTATTCTGCACACAGTTGAACGTATACTTCTCACAGCTTGGCAGAATACATAGCTGTATCCTTTTTCAATCGTCATATGACTCGGGATATCTGATATAACCCACACCTTTTGCTTCATTATCCTTAATCCAAGGCATTATAGCTAAAACACACTTATAAGCACCAAACTGGGTGAAACATGGCTGTAGTTCTTGAAAATGTTTGACAGACCTCTGCTGACTGAAAAAAGTACTTTATTGATGTGACAGCATTATTAGATGGTGTCATTGCCATTTTTAGGGGCACACGCAAATCACTCCGTCCCTCTTCTAATCTCTCTTTAGGGGGATTTTAACCATGCCCATGTTACGTCAGTCACTTTCATTGGTTCGTGGGCTTGCCTTCTAAAGTCCGCTTGTTTTCATTTGTGAAAGGCAGGCATATGTCATGCCTTTTCCAGTGTTTAGCCCTTCTCAAGATCACCGGTAAACTACTGGAAACATATGAGGCTCCATGTTTTCCGTATGGTTTCCGGACTACTTTTTCTCTTTATTTCCCAGCACGATCAGACTTGTTTTTTTAAATTTTGTGTGGCAAGAAAAGTCCGGTTAGGAGTTTACCACGCTAATAGCTCAAACTCGACGTAATGAGAGACCCGTTGCATTGCAAATGCTTGTTTACATTTTCTCTTTACTAACTGGGCGTACACAGTTACCATATCATAGAAAGACAAATTATATTGAAATATACAAAATTTAATTTAATTTCATCTCAGCTCTTTAGAAATCAAAGTGAATAATAAAGAATTTGTTATACAGAAACATTTAAGTTCAATTTATAGTATGAAAACTATTGAACAAAAGGTAAGTACACTGTAGTCTGTAACCACACAATTGAAAAAGAAAACAAATCCTATAGCATCTATAATTGAAGTACTATTTAGACAATTAAGCTCCTTGAGAAAAGACCAAGTCACCTCACACCCTCCAAATACCTCTATCGTATTTTATAAGATTTCCTACAACTACATTGTTCGTTCCATTTTCACACCAAAGTCGGCAACACTGGGGGCAAGTTATGATTTCTAAACTGTTATCACGGAGTATCGACCCGTGTCAAGAAGAATATTAGATTTTTAACCCAGGAGTCTCCAACTTTGATCAGTGAAAATCTATGTGAGTTACTGAAGGCTAAAAGAACTCATGCATTGTTACCAAATACTCCCACACCCAGCTTCGTTGACTTTAAGCCTAACGTCCATAGAGTCAGATACCATGATATGGACTAAATACTTTGATTAGGGGCACTATGACAGAGCTGCCATGTGAGTCAGTGACAGCATGGTCTTTGGGGATGTATAAAAATGTGCATATGAATGGGATAAATGTGTATAGGTGACTGGGAGCCTGTGTTGTATGTACTTGAGGCATATGACATACCTTTCACCATACGTGGCGCCGTTACATGTATAACACAAACATTCAACCATTTTTTTTAAATGGGAGAAATTTAAAGTGCAGAAAATGTTCTGCAAACATTTTCAAAATAGAGCACATTTTTCTTCTCTTTAACTTTCTTCAATTTAAAACAAAATAACTGTATTTTTCAGGTCTACATATGGCACAGTGTCTACTGACCACTGGGAGCAAGCGGCCTGCTGTTTGTAAATGTTACACTTTGAAATGGGAGAAAATTAAAATGAAGAGCTAACTTAATCACTAAGGTAACTTTTCATTTCAATTTTCTCCCATTTAAGGTCATTCAAAAACATCATTTTGTTCTCAGGCTCCAATACTGAGTTGATAAGGGCTTTGATTTAAGACAAATACCTCAGAGCTTCAGTTCTTCACCTCTGTGCCCCAGCCCGAGCCTGGGTCATAAATCTTTAAAAGGAAAATGTGGTCCTGTGCTTAGATAAAAATAAACTCAAGACAGTGAGCTGCTCTGAAGGTGTCTGGGGGCTACTAGTAGCTTACCATCGACTGGTTGGAGACACTTGCTTTAAACTGACCTACTTCACCAGGAATCCACATTTGTAAGTACATACAAGAAAGCTTTGTCAGTGCCAGAACACGTGTTCCTGGTCACTGTCTGCATCTTTATAATGTAGGCATTAACTCCATGTTTGTGTGAACATGCCAGGTCTAAATGAAATCAGCTAAAGTCTGTATGTCCCCTAATATTGAGCTAACGTAAATATGAGCTTATTGGACATAGGCACAAAAGAATACAGAGCTGTTTCTGTGGTTCTGTTGTTTCTGTGGTTCCACCTGCATGCAGGCATCTGCTTTTTTGCCATTTCTCATTAAGCACATCTCCATTTGGTCTTAGAACCAAGCAAAGATAAAAATAAACAAATCAGTGTTAACACTGTTATAATTGGAATGTGGATAGGGTATGTGGAAAAGGAGTGGAGGTACTACAAAATAGGGAGGAGAGGCAGCGTGGGGAAGGGAAGATGCTGAGGAAAGAAAGAAGAAAGATGGTAAAACACATGGAATGTAGTTACCAAGCACAGTCTCCAACCTAGTATCAGAAAAGAAAACAATGTGGAAATGAAGTATTAATACCACATTGCCAGACCGTAATGATAAACATGAGTACCAGTGCCTATGATGTCAAGACTTTCGTTTTTTTCTATACACGGATTCGTCCCCTGCTAAGTGGATTGTGCACTCCTCTGGTTCTTCCAGTAGAGGTCTACTATTTAAATTCCTCGAATAGGCATTTTTTAAAGAAAATGTGTTAAAGTCCTAGTTTAAAAAATGTATTACTCTCTCAGGAGGTGACCGGTCATGTCTTTTTGTTTCTGTGTGATGTCTTTATTACTCTGTCCGGCATGGATTTCTCAGTGCCTTGCACAGATCAAAACAATGAGATATACATTTTCTCTAAACCACCGGTGGGATGCACACTTAGACTATTAATTCATCTCAGTTCTTTCCACATATTCACAGTTTCCAAAAATGTAATCAGGCATCTGCAAACAGCTTTTCATCTCTCATCAGCATATTCAAGATATGCTATAGTGGATTATTCAAGTCCTAGTCTCAGCATTTCCAGAAAAAGGGCAAAATCATCTGCATAAGAGTGGATGTTAGAGGGCTTTGCTATCAGATTGGCAAACAAAAAGGGCTCCCTAGCCATGTTTTTCTCTCTCACAAATACCCCACCTATTTGGCCAATAATAACCAGTTGGCCAAACAACAGTGTCTTAAAAGACCCAGTGACTTTGAAGGGAAAGAGAAGTTGCGTTTTGACACCATATTTAAAGGTAAGTAGGAAAGGTATTGCCCTAAAGTCCTGCCCGAGAGTCTTCTAATGAAGCGAAGCAAGAAAACCTAGGGAGCAGTAGCGAGATTGGACACTGGGGGTCTGAATACAATGAAGAGGTGAAGGGTGTCTGTGCACAAGTGTCACAAAGTGCACGACCAAGGAGTTTTTCCAGCAGATAAAGGGGGGAGTAGACTATGAAAAGACTCAAACACAAGGATGATGATTTTGCACTGAGCCCTGCATCTGGTGAACTGCCAGCTGGCCTGTTGTTGGTTGAGAGATGTGGACTGGTGAGTATGTGGGTAGCAAAGTTGATAACCTTATATCAGGGACAACAGAAAACAGATTTGCTGATAGAAAGTTGGTGCGTGACTTTGTTAGGAGGAATGATGGGTAGGCTGAGACGTTTGGGATATTCTACCCTGGTATCGGGCTCCAGGTGCAGTTGAGGAGATGAACGTGTGCTAGTACATTTTGCTAAAGAGTGTATGTAATTTTTTACATGAGTATAATCTCTTGTAAGCCTTAACTATTGGGTTAGGAGTATCAAATTTAATTTCTGATTTCCTTCTGCTTCTACTGATTGTATAGTTTTGGCTTGCAGAAGAACTTGTTCGATCACAAAATGTCTTGTGCAACTATGAAACTGGATGTGTGCCACAGTCACTCGTACTGCACTAATAACACTCACGACATGGCATTAGAAAATACACTGCAATACATTGAATGGGTGTCTAATGTAAGTTTTGTACATAAGAGTACCCTTCATGTACAATTTATATGCAGGTGACAGCCCAAGCATAAAACACATCAAATCCATGGTTCTCTTAAGAATTAAACAGGTAGGAAATATTTTACCAATTTCACCCTCTCCTAATTTTAGTTTTAGATGGCACAGAGCTTTCAGGGAAGTGTGGAAGGAATAGGAAAAGTAAGACTAAATAAATAGAGAGAGGAAAGACTAAGGGGGTTGGGTTAAAAGATGCTGGAAATAAGACGTTTTAAATTTTTTATGATTTAAGTATTAGATATTGTACGGTCATCCAATGTTTAACAGTGATGGGGTGATTGGATAATTGATCAAGAAGCTAAGGTGTGAAAGAGGGAACTAGAAAAATATTTGGGTGTCATCAGGGTAGAGTTGGTAGGTGAAGACAAACTAGATATATCACCCAGGTGAACAATGTATAGTGAAACATGTAGTGGGACAAAGATTGACTCTTGCGTGTACCCACTGAAACAAATTTGACAAGGATCAGGCTGAGCACCAATAGAGACATAAAGCACAGTTTTAGAGATAGGTGAACCCGTCAGTCCAGTTTCAGTGATTCAGAGAGCTGGCATTTTTTTTTTATTGAGACTGCATGGCAAACTTAATGAAAGTTGTTCCTAAAATCAAGGAGAATAGGACCAGCAGATAGACAGTTTTGATGTGCTGATGTGATAAATGTAGAGCATGAACTCATTGGGGTGAAGAACATAACACCTACAATGGACAAATCCAAATAGCCCATGAGTGGTAACATAGAGAATAAGTCTTTTGAACACCAGTTGCTCTAAGTCTTTGGAGAAGAAAGAGATTTGAAACACGGAACAGTACGATGGAGAGTATGAGTCAAGACTGTCAACAGAACCAGGGGCTTGATGACTTGCTTCCATTTCCAGATCTGGCAAAGGACATACTTGATGTAGCCACTAGCTGAGAGGGTAGAGTGAAATATAGTGGTGTGGGTAGGAGAGAGAAGAAAGTTTGGATAACAGGGTTAGGTTTTTAGGGTGAGATTAGAGCAAGACTTTAGTGTCTGTGAGTAGTTAGTCAAGGGTGGCCACACGGTGGCAGAGCACTAGTTTGGTGGTACTGCGTGGCTTCATCTACCACCATAGCAGGCAGTATGTATTCAAACTGAATATAAGAATTGTAGGGTACCAGTGTTTGTGAAGATGTGCGTGAAAACGTGTGTATGTAGAGTGCACACATGGTGCTCTCATATCTACTAATTCGGCAACATGCTAATTGTTTGCTTGGAAAAACTTACAGAAAGCCAGCCTCATTGATATCTCTGCATTCAGTTTAGCATTCTGCTAGCCTTGCGACAACTATGGATCAAAAGGACAGGGCTTGCAATGCCTAAAAACGACCACATTTCTGAAGGAAAATGAAGGGCGCCCTCAGCAGCATGTGGGACTACACTATGCTGCCCTGATGGTGACAGCCTCCCGGGCATGTTGCAGGCTGTCTGTATGGAGGCCAATGGCAGTCAGCAACCAATCAATGCTTTGATTCTTTGTGAGTGATGAGAAAGCATCAATACATTTTCTTGCGAGTCGCACAGAGGATGCAACGCTGCTGACCACCCCCTTTGCTTTGCAACCTGCATGGATTCCTATGCTGTCAGTGGAATTCGCAAATACTTGCGCAAATCGCGGTATCATTTGAGTACACTGCATTGTGGGATTTTGCTTCACAAAAGCTGCCACTTTCTCAACGCAATCTTTCTGTGATAGATATAGCCCCATATTTCACATTTTTTTATATACCATCTCATTGGGATTGCCTGCTTCGGTATGTTTAGTGTTGTCTCTTTAGGTGACTCTAAAATCTTAAATGCAGAGACAACAGTGAAAATTATCTAAATATTAGAAAGAAATTAACAAAAGCATCAAGCATTCTTTAGAAAACAAAGTATGGTTTTATTCAAACTAAATAACTAGTGAAAAGGCAATACGTGGCAATGTGCAAAATGCATTTGAGCTAAAGCATGGTCAGCTATGACCAGAGCACGGGTACAGCCTGCTCCGAGCAGGAAATACACATAAATTATGACTTAATCTGAGCAACACACACATGACCGCTAAAGTTGGCATAAATGCTTTCCACAAAACACTCAGCGGGCTCAGTGCACATCCTGCGCAAATGATCAGTGAGGACAAAGCATTGAGCACATCACTGATCTATCTCGAGAAGTACAACGTGTCGGCTGGAACTCCAGGTCCTTGAAAAGTATTATGAGCCGGTTGCAAAACGAACAGCAAACCACCCGTACCCATGTGTACGTTTGTGTGGCAAAAGCCTCACGATTTTTGCATTAGTTGATATATTCAGGCCTTCTTATTTGTGTTAAAATTGTACTTGGTAGTATTTGGCATTTGACATGTGCTGGTCAGTGAGTGCAGAGTTCAGTTTCTAAGCACTTTTTGTAGGCTTTCTTATATGCATTAGGGTTCCAGCGGTCTGTCATTGAATGAAGGAGGCCCGTCGGTTCTCTGTGGCTGGGTTCCCTGTCCCAGGGTAGCGAACTTTAAAGTGCATCATTCTTCTCCTTTTTCCTCTTTAATCCTGCCCCTGGTCACTTGGGGATGCAACTTGTTTTCCTCTGTTAGAATTCATTTTTAGATTTGGCTTGACAGTGACAGTCTGTAAGGTCGATTATTACCAATTTTTAGCAAATACATAGAGTTGACTTTTGCTCGGCTCCAAAAGACTATTACCCTCTCACTTCATGCTGTTGGCTATTTGGACTATCACCCCATCTCATATGCATTGCAATGCATGAGGAATTACTTTGCATCTCAAATGTACACTGAATCATCACACATTAGATTCTTCATATCATAGATACATTTGATACAGAAAACAATCTTTCTTGTTTTGTTTTTTCAAAGCAGTAGGCTGTCTAGCAATATTTTAGTGAGGGTTCAAATTAGAAGCCAGGCCTATTGGTTTTGCCAGTGCTAGAAGAACTGTCCTAGCCTCAGTGTTTGACACATTTTTGAAAATGTCAGTTGACTATCACTAAAGAGCAAATCTAGCCTCAGAAAAGCAACAGAGCATGGCTCATTGCACGGGGGCATATAACAACAAGCATAGCAAGTTGGTGCTCAGAGACTTTTCCAGACATTTTACAATGTTAAAGACAGGATACATATTTCTCAATTACTTATTAGGGGGTATTCTGAAGTTGCAGTGTCCTGCGATTTCATAGGCCGGTGTCTTTACTGATTGGCAACATTTGTTGCTAGGGAAGTTATACTGGTAAGACAGATCACACAGTTATTTCTTTCCTTCATTTATTTATACAAATTTCTTATGTTTTGCTGGCCCTCCCTAATAACAGGTTACTTTTTACAAAGATAACTGCCAGTCTGTGTCAGGATTCCAAGGACTGGCACCAACGAGAAAATGGTGCCTAAGAGCAAAGTGGCTGTAACTGTGTTTAGTTCACTTCTATTGGTCTTGGCAAGGGGTCTCCATACCTTCTTGGACATCCTCTTACATGGTCATGCAAAATTGTGGCATTTGTTAGCATTCTAGTGCTGATTCCTCCAATGTGCCCAATCGGCCATAAAACTTGGGTGATGTACGCAGTGGGGTGCAACTGGCATGCTGAAGGCGCGGCAAAGGCTAGCGCATCTGTGCACCCTTTGCGCCTGGATGGTGCAAGGGTCCAGGAATACTGCTGGTTTTGACATCACCCCCAAAAAGAGTATCCAGATACAGAACTTTTGCTTAAATGGCATCCAAAAGGTAAGAATCAAGGATGTGTTACCCTCAACTTATAAAACAATATGGTTAATTGCTGTGGATATTGCACTTGGACTACTAACTTAACTATTAAATAGGAATTGCCTGCATCTACCATTAGAGAAGAGGAAGAGGTAGGGAGAGGGGACTGCATGTGCAGGAGCAAGGGGAGATCATCTGTGCTCTGGATAATGTGCTGTCTGTGATTAAACATAATCTGGAAGTCTGTGATTTTATTTTATCATTGGGTCTTGATTGCTTGTTTATTACAGAAACACAGGCTAAGGAGGACTCAGGGCTACATTTGGTGGCAGAGGTCCCTCCAGGTTTTGTCGTTGCCAGGCTTGACAAGCCCCTACGCAGGGGTGGGGGTGGGGTGTCATATGTAGAAATTTGGTTATTTGCACCTTAGAACCGGTTAGCCTGGGATTGAAAGACACCTGCGAGATAGTGCAGTTTAGACTGAAAGCCAATATGTGAAACACTTTCTCTGGGCTCCTAATCTACCATCCCGTGGCTCTCAAACTCACTTTCTTGAGGCCTGTGGTCAAGTTTTGGAACCTTTTATTGTTAATTCCAGCTTCACGATATTGGGTGATTTTAACTTTCACCTCAAATTTAAATTCTTGCAATGGTCATAATACTTTCCACTAATTTTTGCCAAATTTTGGCTTCACTCAAATGGTTAAATCCCCCACTTATATTGCTGACCACTTGCTGGATTCTGTTTTTGCTAACCATCCGGGTCTGGCTGTTGAGGATATTGTCCTGTTAAGTTGGGCCTATCATCAAGAGGTGACTTTTAGAATCACTATGCAGGCGAGGGAGGAGCAGGTGCAGTGAACATTGGTATCTTTCAAAAATTGGGTTAAAATTTCTTCAGTTGATTTGGATTCTGCTCTCAAAATGTCCTTGGTAGAGAAGAACTATTCGCAGGGACCGACCACAGAAGATTTTGCAGATTGGGTGAAGGCTGCAGTAGATCAGGTTGCTCCACAGAAAACGAAGGTCTGTACCAGAACCAAAGTGTCTGCTCCCTTGTTCTCAGATGAACCTAAAGATCTTACTCAACAGTGAAAAAGGCGTGAACGTATATTCAGGGTGAATCTTGCCCCGGAAGATAAAGAAAGGCATAAATGGCTTTTATGCACTTACAAAGGTACCAATGGCATTGCCAAATTTTCCTTCTATATTAATAAAATTAGATTTGCAAATAATTCCCCTAAGGAACTCTTCAAGGTGGTAAAAGAGCTTTCTACTCATCCTGTTCAACAGACTATGGAGAACTTGCAAAGTTTGTGTGACAAAGTTGCTGTCTATTTTAGAGATAAGATCCTAAAGATTCATTCAGATGCCAATATTAAAGGAGATAGGCTTGTTCCCTCTCTTGACTCTATTGACTTGAATCCCTCTGCAATTTTGTCTGCAATTCCACCCATCTCTTCTCTACAAGTTAACAGCTATCTTATGAACATGAAATATGGTTCACCAGATGATCCTTGCCTGCCCAAAATTTAGCAACTCGTTCCGGATCAAATTGCAATATTTTTGGTCAAAGTCTTTAACCAGATATTAAAAACACGAATTTATCCCTGTCTTTGGAAGGAAGCTATAGTTATTCCTCTGCAAAAGAAGCCAAATGTGGACCCAGAGGATCTTAAAAACCTTTGCCCCATCTCAGTACTGCCCATGCCAGCTAAAATGCTAGAAAAATATATTAACTATGACTTGGTTAAGTTCATTACCTCCCAGGATCTCTTGATCCGTCTCAGAACAGGTTCAGAGGTGGTCACAGCACAGAGATGTGCTGATTGTCGCTGTAGATGTTAATTCACTGCCAGGCTCACCAGGAAGATGCCACCATCTTGGTAATGCTGGACCTGTTGGCAGCATTTGATACAATATCACCCTCCCACCTTCTTCCACGTCTCCATTACGTGGGGGTGAGGCCACTGCTTTGGATGGTGCTTGGACAAAATATCAAGCTTTAAATATCGGGATACAGAAATATTGGAAAAGAATATTGTGATGCACAAAGAATATTGATTTTTTTAGGTAAGTAATATTGTTTTTAAGAATATCTGTGTTGTTAATATCATTTTCTATATTATAGTTGTAAAAAAATATAGTTGTTTAATTATCTTTATGTGTTTTAGTACATATATTAATGTTATATGTTAAATACTGTTTGTATAATTGTTGGCAATACTTTTAAATATATTTTGTAACTTTAAGTGATTTATAATTAATTTATTTATTGTAATTTATAGTAATGTAGCATATTCTGAGGATTTTAGGGCTACACGGTGGGAAGTTGATTCAGTATAATTAACAATTAATTAATAACGCAGTATTAGTTATTGAAATGATAATTAATTATGTAAATTGTGTAGTTAAATTTTGTTGTTATATATTAGGTCTGGCTTTCTGGGTTTGTAGGGGTACAGGGTGGGTAGTTAAGTAATAATTAATAATCAATACTCAATTGTTTGATTTATCATGTAAATTGTGCAATTATTATATTTTGTAGTTATATATTAGGTGTGGTTTGTAGGGGTATAGAGTGAGTAGTTAATTAATAATTATTATTTAATCATTAATTTATTATTCATTATTTTCTTGATTGTTAATTATGTAAACAGTGAAATAATTATATGTTTTTAATTATATACAAGGTGCAAGTTGTTGGGTTTGTAGGGGGATCGGGTGGAAAGTTAATTAAATGATCAATAATTTACATTTTTAATCATTTCATATTACTTGTTCATCGATTATTAATTATGTAACTATTATATTTTTGTTATATATTAGATGTGGGTTGTATTTGTAGGGGTATAGGTTGGGAGGTTATTAAGCAATTAACAATTAATTATTCATTTATTAATAATTATTTATTTGATTATTAAATATGTTTATTGTGTTATATTTATTTTACTCGTTTTTCATGTGTGGGGTACTAAGCTTGGGGGAGTATGGTGTAGGAATTTAATTAAATGATAAATTAATACCATTTGTTTAATTTATAATTAATTACTAATGCATGTAATAATCATGTAAGTTGGTTAATTGTGTTTTAATTTTATATATATAATTTTCCCAATAAGAATTTTACATTTCTGGTCATCTAGTAGGTTTATTCAAATATGTTATGTGTTTGAAGTGAAGTACTTTTCCCATTGTTGCACAGATTGGGGTAAATTTATCCCCTCCGAATCCAACACTTTCCTACTGTTGCACATACTGGAGTTGGGATGGTACATTTTACCCCTCTGAAGTCCAATGCTTTCCCTACTGTAGAGCATACTGGAATGGGAATAGCAAATGTAACCCATCCGAAGTCCAAAGCCTTCTCTACTGTTGTGCAGACTGGAGTGGGAATAGTAAATTTTACTCCTACGAATTCCAACGCTATCCCTCCTGTTGCAGACTGGAGTGGGCATGGTAAATTTTACCCCTACGAATTCCAACAATATCCCTCCTGTTGCAGACTGGAGTGGGAATGGTAAATTTTACTCCTCCAAAGTTCAACGCGTTCCCTACTGTTGCACAGACTAGAGTGGGAATGGTGTTTCTATTGTTCCCAGACTCTAATATTTTTTGAATATTGTTTAAATAATTTAAATTTAAAGACTTATTTAATTATCTGTTTATTTTTTATAGTATTTGTGTGTTTACATATATATATATACATATACATATATATATATGTATAGAGAGAGAAAGAGCGAGAGAGAGAATGTTTATCTTTATCATTTTTCAGTAAATATGTTTTTCATTTTAGTTATTTTAGTAAGCTATTTAATGTTTTGTACTTGATTTTGATACATTTGTTATGCTATATATGTATATATATATATATTTGTAGTAGTAAATTGTAATAAAGTATTTATGATTTACTATTTTAAGCATATATTTATTGAAAAACTATATTTTTGTCTTATTTTGAACAATATTAGTTTGAAAAATCTTTTTTCGATATTTTTGTACTTACAATTCTAAGTATAGGAAAACAATCCTTGTGTCATTGGTAGTTTTGATATGATATTTATGTGTCACACTATTATTGTAATTGTGACACACAAATACTGATATTATTGCAGTGATCCACTTTGGACCTCCTCTGTTCCTTCCTGATGGATAAAGTCCAAAGAGTCAGTTGTGGAGATTTTACAGTGGAGGCCTTTAAGCTCTCCTGCTGGGCTCCACAGGGGTCTTCCCTCAGTCCCACTCTTTTTAATTTGTATGTCAGCCCCTAGCTGAGTTAGTGCGCTTGTTTGGTTTCCAGGTGTTATCCTTTGTGGACGATACGCAAACTATTGTCTCTGTATTGGACAATATGCCCCTGGAAGCAGATGAGTTTGAACACTCTATGAATGGCATCAGTGGTTGGTTGAAGGGCAACTGTTTAAAATTAAACACTGAAAAAAACAGAGATTCTGGTTTTCGGGGCTCAGCATTCAGGGGGTCATTCTGACTCCCGCCGGGCGCGGTCACCGCGCGCCCGGCGGGAGCCGCCAAAATACCGTACCGCGGTCGGAAGACCGCAGTGGGTATTTTGAGGTTTCCCCTGGGCTGGCGGGCGGCCTCCAAAAGGCCGCCCGCCAGCCCAGGGGAAACCGTCCTTCCCACGATGAAGCCGGCTCGTAATCGAGCCGGCGGAGTAGGAAGGTGCGACGGGTGCTACTGCACCCGTCGCATATTTCACTGTCTGCTAAGCAGACAGTGAAATACAAGCGGGGCCCTCTTACAGGGGCCCCTGCAGTGCCCATGCCATTGGCATGGGCACTGCAGGGGCCCCCAGGGGCCCCGCGACACCCCCTACCGCCATCCTGTTCCTGGCGGGCGAACCGCCAGGAACAGGATGGCGGTAGGGGGTGTCAGAATCCCCTCGGCGGCGCAGCAAGCTGCGCCGCCTTGGAGGATTCCAACGGGCAGTGGTAAACCGGCGGGAGACCGCCGGTTTACCCTTTCTGACCGCGGCTGAACCGCCGCGGTCAGAATGCCCTCGGGAGCACCGCCAGCCTGTTGGCGGTGCTCCCGTGGTCGGTGGCCCTGGCGGCCACCGGCCGCCAGGGTCAGAATGACCCCCTCAGTGTGGTCTGAGCTTTGGTGGCTGGAGAAATGTGTTCCTTTACCACTGCCGTTTGAATATGAAACAACTTTTGAAATTTTGATTCTCAGGTCAGTCAGACGGTCAGCTCCTGCTTCTTCATCATCATCAGAACCTTGAAGACATTTTTATCTCTAATTCCTTCTGAACATCAAGTTGCAGTGGTCATCCCCTTGATAAAACCACACCTGGACCATTGCAATACTTTATATCTGAACATCAATTAGTCCTTGCTGAACAGACTTAAGGTCATTCAGAATGCAGCAGCCTGCCTTGTTCTAAATGTGCCTAGACATCTTTCGTTGAGGGATGGCATCATTTCCTTCACTGGTTGCCAGTTAGAAAATGGGTGATATAGAAAGCTCGAATGATCTACCTGGCTTTCCACAATCAAGGTCCCAAACTTTTCAGAACAGTTATTCAATGGTATAACCCTAAAAGGCTACTCAGATCATCTTCTCTCAGGAAGGTGAATGTCCTCAGATTTCGCAGAGCCAGATGGGGTGGCTGCTCCTTCTCGGGGGAGGCAGTTCAATTGTGGAATACTTTACCTGTGCGCATTGCGGCCCCGGAATCTTTCCCTGCTTTCAACTTAAAACTTGACTCCTTTCTCTTCTGTGTCTATAGTTCCCTGGTGACCTCTGTGGTTTCCCCACATGCACTAGTGCTTTGACACCTGTGGGTTTAGTGTGCTTTACAAATCTCATTTCATTCTATTCCATGTAGGTTGATTTTCCAGTAATTGCGCACACCAATCAGCTATCAATTACCTATTGGGTAAGGGGAAGCTTGAACTCCTGCTAGATAGCACATTTGACCTCCCAACCTTCCCCACCCAAAACTCCCAAAGAGGGACTGTACAGTCGGTATACAGCAAAAACGAATACTGAACAGTTGGCAAATTACGTGACTAGAGCTGAAGTCAAAGTGCAATAGTTATTTCCTCATAAATAAACTGCAAGTTTGATAAACATACTGTTTAAAAAGCATTAAAAATCACTTCTGTGCATTTGTATTCACCTTTTATTCTTGTTTTATCAGCACAACTTATGTGACTAAAGTGGTAAAGCTAGAAAATAGCATGTTAGCTACCAGCAGGCAACAGCTTGAAATCCATTTGTTAAAGGCCAATTTCTGAACTAAAGTGTTTTTGTTAATATGATACATGATTTGGCAAATTGCAGCATAAACTATGCACTTTCAGTTAGGTAATCATAAAAGTATTTGTCTGAAAACTGACATTTGAATGTGGGCAGAACTTCCATCACGTACTTTTGAGAAGGGATATTTGGTACTCCACCGGTGCTAGCCAGCTTTTCCTTCTTTAATTTGCCATGCGCTTTCTCTGATCTGTAGTGTCTTGCATGATTCAGAAAGGAAATTTTCCGGCTCCCCAAAGACTCCGTATCAGTGTGTGATGTTATTGCTGCAATACAATGTCTGAAGGCTTGCATTAGACATGCAGAGTAATAAAGAAGTGTGATTTACAGCTCCAAGAGTGGCCTAGTCATTCAGCGGATACCAGGCTGGTGAAGATGCTAGGAAGATGCTACAAATAGCGATGAGATAGGTGATAAGTAACCCGAAGATGAAAGTGCTCTCCTGGAGAGATTGCCATGGTCCAAGCATACTGCTTGTGTGTGCCGTGTGTGCCTTTGTCGAAGAGCTGAGTCAATGGTTGGCATATATGGAGTCAATGCGCAACTCCAGGTGGTCTGAAGCATTTGAATGGAAAGAGAGCATCACTGAAAAGTCTACACAACATTGGTCAAGAAATTACAACCAAAAACCTACTAAAAGGTACCATGCTGCCACACGAAATAAAGGTATGTAATATGTGGAGTCATAACACTAAAGGAGGATCCAAACAGTCTCACAAAGCACAGTTAAAGACATCATCATTTGTTATACATCAATATGAATAATAGCGCTGGCTGGCAGAATAAGGAAAAAGAAAGCATACTGCTATTAATCTTACCAGAGTCTTGATAAGTTGAGAATTACGACTTGAGCACCGGGTAGGGAGACCCAAAAAGCACTTGGGTTGTGTTTGCTGAGCTGTCCAATACCTGAAACAGCACACCATCAAAGCTGCCAGGTGGCAGCTCAGAACAACTCCAGAGGTCTCCAGGAGTGACGGGGCTCCGGTGAAGACCAAGAAGAAGGTCAAAACTCCAAAGGCTGTCCTGGGTGACCCCTAGGATGAAACATTGTCAGGCCTCCGTGATGATAAAGATTCCCAGGGACAGTCAACATCGTTTGACAGAGCTCCACTCTCAACCTCAGCTGCTCGCATGAACAGTTACAATACTGCTGCCTTCCTCAAACCACCACCACCATTCGGCAGTGCCAAAAAGCAAACTATCGGTAATAGATGGACACCCTGGATAGAGATGTTGAAGATTTCATTGACACACTTGAAGAGACTGATAACAGGAGATTATCAAATAATAAAAAAATCTTGGTGTTATGAAAGAATAAATAAAGATAATTCCAATAACTGACGAAGAAGTTGCATACTGTCAGATTCAGAATGCGTTGAATCTCAAGTTTAATCCAGTACAAAATGTTGACTAGGAACAATAAGTTTTCAGTCAAGAATGTCAAAGAAACAATCAATGAATTCATAGAAAGACTCGACGCACTCATCAAACACTAAGTTCAGTGAATTTAATGATGAATATGCTATGCAGCTTAGAGTGATCAAAGGATGCTTGTCGAACTCATTCAGACGACGAATGCTGAGAGAAACTCTTAGTCTGGAGTGAGTGTTGACAGCTGTCAGAGCTGAGCAACCTGCTGCAAAACAAGCTGTCAACATAGAGGCCAAAGGTGTCCAGAGCAAGTCAATCATGCGTGTAAAAAGTAATTTGAAACAAAAGGATATAAAGTGATGTCAACATGAAAAAGGAACTTGTGTTTCAGCTGTGGATTTGTGTTTTCACAGGAAGGAAAGTGTCCCGCCATTGGTCAGATATGCAAGGGCTGTGGTAAAGAGAACCATTTTGTGATAATGTGCACAAAATGGTTCTCTTTACCACAGCCTTTGCAGGTGATGTGCACAGTAAGGGAAAAAGTAAGTGCATCACGGCACAAAGATAAAATGGCTGCCAGAACATTCCCGAAGCAACTTTCGATGCTCGCCCACAAGGCCAAGCAGTAACATCAGTTGAGGCAAATGATGCTAAACAAAGTTGATTGTCATCTAATTCATCGTTGAACAGTTCTTCAGCCTCGATAATAAGATAAAGTGGAGAAAGTGATTGTGACATGTTATTACTTACCTCAGAAAAAAACGTGCACATGTCAGACTGTTCGCATGTGAGGACAAAAGTCAGTCAAAGAAAAGTCAACAAGTCAAAATAACGAATTCGTATGAACACTGTCCAAAGATTATGACTAAATGGATGTTCAATACCTTTCTGTATTGATAGTGCTGCTTCGATAAATGCAATGCATGAAGAAAGTACAATGAACTGTCTCAGTTTCCCGCGGCTCACGCCATGAAACACCAAAGTATACACTTGGGATGAATCGACCCCCATCAAGAGTAAAGGTTCATTGGTAGCGAGAGTGAAATTAAGAAAACAAAAGTACAAGCACTGATCCATGTACTTCAGTGAACTGTGGCGAGTGCCTGCTTGCTTAGTTTCAACATGGCTGCTGACATGGGACTGATTTCAGTGAATTACGACATGAAACCTCATCACGAAATAGTAAGAAGATGTCAATCCTGCTTCTCAGAGACATAGACAAGTTGCTTTTCATTTGCAAGAAGCTGTTAAAAAAGAACTTGAATAATTAATTAAGAATGACATTATTGAACGTTCAAATGGTTCAACACCATAGGTTTCTCCCATAGTAATAGTCCCTAAGAAGGACTATGCAGGAGCTGTGCGCATAAGTGTTGACTTGTGCCAGACGAACAAAGCAATTGAACAAGACTGACATCCAGGGCCGAACATAGCGGACATGATTATACATTTGAATGGTGGCAAAAAAAATTCTCAACATGATTCGAAAGAAGTGCATCAGTTAGAAGTAGAAGAAAACTGCAAATATGATACAGCCTTTGCAACACATGTTGGTTTGTTTAGATACCAGAAATTCAGGGGCAGATTTAAGAATAGTGGCTTTCTTGTACCTCTTAGCACCCCCAATGCCACAAATTGTGCGCCATATTTAAATTACGGCCCACCATGGCAGTAGTAAGAGGACTAGCATCAGAATTCTTTAAGCTAATCCTGCAAAGCACCCATAGGCCAATTGTAACCAATGGAAGTCTCCTTTAAACACTGCTTTGAGCAGGCACTAAAAGTGCTGAAAACAATTATGCAAAGAAATTTCTTAGATTTCTTTGTGCCGGTTTTCTGTCCCCCCCCCAACGGGGGAAACACTCCCTTTGCATACATTATGCCTGGTGCAGGCATAATGTAGCGCAAAGGGTTACAAAATACATGTATTGCGCCACATTGTAAATGCGGCTGAGTGATTTTGGCCTTTTAACACCACATTATCGTTAAAAAAAAAAAGTGATGCTAATGTGGCGTTCGAATGGCGGTAGGGGCTCTTAATATGCCCCTTAGTTTTGGTGTATCTTCAGCTGCAGAACGTTTCCAAGACATCGTACGACACATCAAACAACATGTTGCGAATGCATTTAACTATAGTGATGACATGTTGGTTTTTGGAGCATCCCAAAAAGAGCACGAAAAAGCCCTCACACAAGTACATCGATGTACGCTTGACTTTAAATGCAGACACGTGTGAGTTCAGTAAGAGTGAACTGAAATTCTTTGGCCATATCTTTTCTGATGGGGACATGACACCTGATCCTGCAAAAGTACAAGCTTGCAAATGCTAAACCACCACAAGACATTTCAATAGAACGTTCTTTTCTTGGAATAGCTAGCTACTGTTCACTGTGCATAAAGGACTTTGCTGTTGTTAGTGATCCATTATGAGAATTAGCCAAGAAAAAGGTTTCCTTTAAATGGTCATGAGAATGTGAAAAGAGTTTCAAGAAAATCAAACATTCCATAGAAAATGCTACAGAAATGGCATACTTCAATCCAAAGCTCCATACTGAAATTTTAGTTGACGCTACCCTCATTGGGTTAAGTGCTATATTTGCACAACATAATGGATGCCCAAATGAAAGACAATACATTGTGGCCTATGCTAGTAGAAGTTTATCTCAAACAGATCATGCTTACTCACAGCCTGAAAAGGAAAGTCTGGCTATGGTATGGGCTTATGAACATTTCCATGTATTACTGTATGAAACGTCTTTTATGCCAGTGACTGATTATCAAGCCTCGCTGATCATCTTTGGCACTCCAAATGTCAAGATGTCTCCTCAATGATGGGGATTACAATTGCAAGAGTACGATTATATAGTTGTGAATTGCTCAGGAAAGGATCAAAATCCTGTTGACTACTTTTGGAGAGTGCCCGTTCAGGGTCATAGCACTCCATCCAAAATAGCTGAAGCCTATATCGATTTCATTGTCAAGTCAAGTACACCAGCTGCTGTATCATTAGTCCAGATTGTAATTACTATGAGTCATGATAGCGACCTGCTCAGGTTGAAAGACATAATTACACATGAGTGGTGGAACAAACACGTTCAACCTCTTAGTAATGATGATGGATATCAAAAGTACAAGACTGTCAAAGATGAGGTGTTCATGACTCTGCAAGGATAGAGCATACTGATTACAGGGAGACTACAACAAAAGGTGATAGAAGTGGCTTACAAAGGGCATCATGGTATTATTGCTTCAAAGAGAGCTCTCTGAGACCGAGTTTGGTTTCCATACCTATTTGAGAGAGTTGAAAAGACACTCAAGGCCTGTCACAAATGCAATTGCCTTTCAACCAAAGTCAATCAACATCAGTGCTTAATTTGTAAATAAAAACGTGCCGGTGCCCAAAGTCCTCGTCTTAAACACGTGGCTGCTGAAATTAAATGTGCGAACATGGAATACTGAGGTAGCGTAATCCTGAAGCCATCTCAAGCCTCTTCAATCCATATAAAGCCACTCCCTGCCCCTTCAGCTCACTCTGGCAGCTTTCTACTTTCTACCTTTGTGACGCTTTTTTGTTTTTCACTTCCTCTGTCTTTTCCATAGGTGTCTTTTGCTCGCAGCAAATGCTTGAGGCAGAAGAGTAAGCGCCGGCCCTCATAAATAAGTGCCGGTGCTCAGCACCGGAAACAACAAGCACAAATTAAGCACTGATAAACATACTCAAAACATGTCAGAACTCCCTAAACATGTCTGGTAAAGAATAGCCATCAATTTCTTTTGTCCACTTGACAATGGGAATCATTTAATCGTGATAATAGATGAATATTCATGTTTTCCATTTGTTGTTGATCTCTCACCCACGACATGTGAGCAAGTAATCGAAAAACTTGATGGCATATTTACAACATGAGAATTCGAGCCATTGTGAAGTCGGACAATGATCCACCCTTCCACAACAAAGAATTTAAAGAATTTCTGGAGCATCTTAATGTAAAGCATCAAAATATCACACCCTTGGGGCCACAGGCCAATGGGCGTGTTAAGCATTTTATGAGTACTCTAAAGAAAGCTGTACAACATGCAACTCTCGAGAATCTTAGTGTAAAAAAAGTATTGAACTCTACTTTATGAGCGTATCAGTTGGCACAGGTGAAAGTCCTGCAACTTTAATGTTCAGGAGAGCAATGGCAACCAAGACACCCCAGTGAACCAGAGAGATACTAATGAAAACATGATTCAGACGAGGGACTTGGTTGAAAATCAGAAACAGAAAATGTAAGAGGTGACATGTGAAAGACCTCTAATTTTCAAGAGGAGATTTGGTGATCACTCGACAGCTACAGAAAGGAAAACCTGATGCTCCTACAATCCTGAATCTTTTCAAGTAGTGTCTACCAAAAGACACATGACTGCCCACTAAATTGGGAAGTCCCTTATCAGAGACTATTCTTATTTCAGGCCGGTTTTTCATCGGTCTTCAACTTGAGATGGTGAAACAGAGACTGATTTTGAAAACTCAATGACTGTTGCTGCTTCCTTATCATCACCAGCAATTTCTGACACTGAAGATGACCGTTTACAACTTCCAGTAACCACATCGAGTCGACAGATCAAAGCACCAAGAGGAACAATTGGAGAGACTTAATTGTACATGTTTCTATACATGTAGATATTTGTGTTTGTCTCACGATTTAAAAAAAATTGCAAATTTTTCATTTAACAGAGGGGGAGAGGTAGTGTCTTGCATGATTCACAACTGAACTTTTCTTGCTCCCCGAGGGCGCTAGTATGGAATGTACAGAAAGCTTGCTTTAGGATGTTGGACTTTGCAGGTACATGCAGAGGACTAGACATGTGATTAACAGCTCTGTGTGTGGCTAGTCATTCAGCAGGTACCAGGCTGGGGAAGACACTGCATGAACCTATAAGGGACAGTACCTAAGGATGCTGCTGAATTAATCAGTCACAAGATTTTTTCCCCACCTTGAGATATGATTTGATCACTATGCCTCATCATTACTTTCCACCACGCTGAATTTCAGGAATCTAAATGTGGTAGTCTGGATTTGTAGTTTGTTTGGGTGCGTCCACACACACATGGAATGGTGGTGGGTGGAATTTGAGAGGATGGAATGTGGAATGGTGAGGAATGGCAGTTGAGAGGAGGGACCTGAAGTAGATGCCACTTAACTGTATTGCTCCGTCTATATTGGATTTTGAATTCATTTTACTTGCTAACATTGAAGGCTCATCTTTCCCACACTAAACCCGAATGCTTAGTGCAATTTCACTCACATTATAATGCAGAGGCCTTTCAGTGGGTTTGACGCATAATTCCGGGATAAATCTGGTCTAACTGAAGGAGCTTGCTTTGCTGTCATGTTTAATATTTCATCCTAAAATGACTTTGCTCTTCCCGGTAACATTCCAAACCTGTGAATTTCAATAAACTTCATGACCATATAAAGGCTACGGAAATGATATATACTTTTAGCACAGATTAGAAGGTGGAGCTTTAGTGAAATAACAGGACAGAAAGAAGCAGGATCTGACCTAAAGTAGTATTAAAATCACAGGGGTGATGGCAGGGAGATTCTCTCCCGCCAACTGTTCCCACCAACCTGTGGGATTGTTTTTATGAGGTGGTAGTGATTGAATAAGAACTTAACACTAAGGTTACTCAAATGAGGTAAATAATGCTGGGGTGTATATCAATGAAGATGGTTGAGGTGTAGGGTGTTGAGAATGATGGAGGATTATAATAACAAGAGGAGGGAGGGAAGTAGAAGTCATTGGTTCACTCTTATGAGTCGTATGTCAGTTTGCAGTGTCTTATCTGGGTGTGTGAAAGTCAAGGGTAAGAAGTTTGACTGCAGTATTCAAACTTCCTGTGCTGACAGAAGCCACTCAATGGAAGGTCCGGAAAAATACGTAAAGGTCTGCAGGGATTTCTGATCATTATATCATGTCTTTGAATTAGCAAGGCAAAAGCCCCTCCCACTCTCCCCCAGGTTCTTTGATAACTTTTCATTTAGAGAAAATATAACTGTCTAGAAGATGGCGCACTAAATGGGTCTCTAATTGGGCTCTCGGCTTTCAAGAGGGTCCGCTCTTTACTCCCTTGGTTCTTGACTCGGATCAGAGCTAATTTTAACAGCGAGGTGGAAGGGGTTTCCCTATGCGGATTGGTAGTGAGTTCTAAAGTCGGCTGTCTCTACTGAAAAGACAACATGAAATTAGTTCTGGTCTCAGTTCTATTCCTACCATCCTTCTGCTGATTTTGACAGAGAGCAAAAAATGAGCAATTATGTGCAGTTAACGATTGACCCCATCTTTTTGCTCACATCTGTAAATAGCAGTGTGCATTCTGGCAAAGCCTCGGTAATACAGTAAACTGCAGGTTTGTGGAACAGCAGACGGTGATAGGGAAGTCACGAGTGACCTTGGGTAGAGATGTTTGGATCCCAATGTATGAGAGACGGCTCATAAGCATGTCCTCCGCCAACCCCCCCGCAGGACCTACGATGCCGCCACACTCATCGCACTCAACACCGCCCGAGCCCCCAGGTGCTACCGAGCATCCCCGCGATGCACCCATGGACCCTTCGCCTGCCGATCCTGCAACTTCTCCTGCCTCCGAACCGGCACCGCACCCATCAAGACGGGCAACAGCAACCACCTCAAGTGCATCCTGATCAACACCCGCTCCGTCCACAGACACGCCGTGGAACTCTGGAACTTCCTCGACACCACATCTCCAGACGTCGCCTTCCTCACGGAAACCTGGATGAACGCCTCCTCAGCCCCCGACATCGCCATAGCCATCCCGGACGACTACAAGATCATCAGGAAAGATCGCGTCAACCAGACCGGAGGGGGCATCGCCATCGTTCACAAAAACACCATTCGCATCTCGACTGACTCCATCGACGCTTTCAACGCCGCCGAATACCTGCACTTCCAGATCCACACCGACCCCAAGACCACCCTCAGAGGCACCCTCATCTACAGACCCCCGGGACCACGGGCACAGTTCTGCGAAGACATCACGGACTTCATCAGCCCCCACACCCTCCCCTCCGCCGACTACATCCTCCTCGGGGACCTCAACTTCCACCTGGAGAACAACAACGACCGCAACACCACCGCCCTGCTGGACAACCTCGCCAACCTCGGACTAAAGCAACTGGTCAACACCCCCACCCACTACGCCGGCCACACGCTCGACCCCCTCTTCTCATCCAGCAAGCATGTCACCTTCAGCCACTCCACCGGACTTCACTGGACTGACCACAGCTGCGTCCACTTCAGCTTCAAAAAGAACACGGTCCACCACCACCCGAAGCAGGTTCCCCACAGAAACTGGAGCAAGATCACCGTCGACCAGCTCGCCACCTCCCTCAGCCAGAAACCACCTGTCAGGACAACGGACCCTAACACAGCAGCCCTCGACCTCACGCAGTGGCTGACCTCCTGTGCCGACGACCTCGCCCCACTGAAGAACCCACTCACCAGGCCCAGAAGCAAGAAGGCCCCCTGGTTCACCGACGAACTCAAAAACTCCAAGAAGGCCTGCCGCACCCTCGAGAAGGCCTGGCTCCTTGACAAGACCGCCGACAACATGACCGCCCTCAAACTCGCCACCCGCAGACATCATCAGCTCATCCGCACAACCAAGAAGAAATCTCTGAAGGAACGACTGGACAAGAACGCCCATGACAGCAAGGAGCTCTTCAACATCGTCAAGGAGTTCTCCAACCCCAGCACCGGCAACAACGACATCACTCCCTTACAGGACCTCTGCGACTCCCTCGCCTCGTACTTCCACTGCAAGATCGCCAACATCCACAACAGCTTCGGGGTTCCACCCCCGCACCCATCGGTCGAACCCACGCACCTCGCCGCCATCCTCCAGACATGGACCGAGGTGACCCCCGAAGACACAACACGCATGATGAACACCATCCACTCCGGATCGCCGACAGACCCGTGCCCCCACCATGTCTTCAACAAGGCCGCCTCTACCATCGCACCCCACCTCCGAGACATCATCAACACCTCCTTCGACACAGCCACCTTCCCGAAGAGCTGGAAGCACGCCGAGCTCAGCGCACTGCTGAAGAAACCAACAGCGGACCCGACCGACCTCAAGAACTTCCGCCCCATCTCGCTCCTTCCCTTCCCTGCCAAAGTCATCGAGAAGGTCGTCAACAAGCAACTGGCCGCCTTCCTCGAGACGAACGGATCCCTCGACCCATCGCAGTCCGGATTCAGAGCCAACCACAGCACCGAGACCGCCCTCATCGCAGCCACCGACGACATCCGAGCCCTGCTCGACAACGGTGAAACAGCGGCACTCATCCTCCTAGACCTCTCCGCAGCATTTGACACTGTCTACCGCACCCTAGTCCAACGCCTCAACGACACCGGCATCCAAGGGAAGGCCCTGGAATGGATCATCTCATACCTCTCCGGCAGAACACAGAGAGTACGCCTCCCTCCATTCCTCTCGGAGGCCACCGAAGTCATCTGCGACGTCCCGCAAGGATCATCGCTCAGCCCCACTCTCTTCAACATCTACATGAAACCCCTCGCTGCCATCGCACGCCAACACAACCTCAACATCATCTCCTACGCCGATGACACCCAGCTGATCCTCTCCCTCACCAGAGACCCCGACACCGCCAAAACCAGCCTACACGAAGGGATGAAAGACGTCGCCAAATGGATGGACATCAGCCGCCTGAAATTGAACACGGACAAGACAGAAGTTCTCATCCTGGGACCGTCGCCCTCTGCATGGGACGACTCTTGGTGGCCCCCGGCCCTAGGCACCGCTCCCAAGCCAACGGACCACGCACGCAACTTGGGCGTCATCCTGGACTCCTCCCTCTCGATGACCAGACAAGTAAACGCCGTCTCCTCAGCTTGCTTCCACAACCTCCGCATGCTCCGTAAGATCTTCCGATGGATCCCGACCGAGACCAGGAAGACGGTCACCCAGGCCCTCGTCACCAGCAGACTAGACTACGGAAACACCCTCTACGCCGGTACAACAGCCAAGCTTCAGAAAAGACTTCAGCGTATCCAGAACGCCTCCGCCCGACTCATCTTGGACGTCCCCCGACGCAGCCACATCTCAAGCCACCTGGGAGACCTGCACTGGCTCCCTGTCAACAAGAGGATCACGTTCAGACTCCTCACCCACGCACACAAATCCCTCCACGACCTGGGCCCAAGGTACCTCAACGACCGCCTGACCTTCTACTCGCCCACCCGCCAGCTACGTTCCGCGAACCTCACCCTCGCCGTCGTCCCTCGCATCGAAAGAGCCAACGCCGGAGGAAGATCCTTCTCCTACCTGGCGGCTAAGACATGGAACTCCCTGCCCGCCCACCTACGGCTGACCCAGGACCACCTCGCCTTCAGGAAACAGCTCAAGACCTGGCTGTTCGAGCAGTAGCAGACCCCCTCCCCCAAGCGCCTTGAGACCCTTCCGGGTGAGCAGTGCGTGATATAAATTCCTTGATTGATTGATTGATTGATTGTAAAACTGACACAACGTATTACGAGTCATGGTAGAGCAAGACATTGACCTAACAGGTAATAATTAATAAATATCACCCATGGCCTATAGCACTCTTGGGATGACTGGCTTTGTGTAAGGAATTGCGCTAGTGCCCTCAGAAGGAAACAAAGTTGGCTACATACCCAGGATGGCCAGAACGGTGTTATCCTTCAGGACCTCCATTGAACCGGAGCAGACGAAGTAGATGGCATGCAGTGCATCGCCCTGGCGGATGAGGTACTCCCCCGGGGCGCAGAAGGACGTCTTGATGTTCAGGGAAAGCGAGCGCAGACATCCCCGGCTGGCAGACTCAAAGACGGGCAACTGCAGGATTTCCTTGTTGAGGTGCATGGCGATGTCTGCCCGGAGCTCATCTGGGAAATCCCTCAGGAGCTGTAGGAGCACAAGAGGCTGGTGAGTGCGACAAACATCCTCACACGTCACTGTGCGTAAAAGTAGGGAAATCACTAGCTCTTATGCTCAACAGCTACCCCCAGATGTTCACGTAGGTTGCAGGCCATGGAAATCCTCTAAGTGACCGACTTAGTTGATGTGGCACCATACAAGAATCCGGTCACGAAAACTGTCATCGCTACATGGTCCTTACTATTTACGAGCCATTCTTGTCATGTTTACAGTCTCATTAGCTAAAACTAAACAACAGACTCTTAAACAAAAAGCGCCTGTTTTAGGGCATCAACTGTCTTCACTGAGGGGGCGCTGTAAATCCTGTCAGCAGTGACACGAGGTGTGAACAATAATACTGTTACTCCCCGCCTCAAGGGGAACCACTGACAATAAAACGTTCTAAAAATGCAAGGCTTTTATGGTTTACTAAAATGGCAGTTTAGGTTTAAAATGACTTGCAGGAAGTTGGAAGGAAAAAGGGTCATTTCCTGAAGCGGGTGGAAGAGGAGTCACAAAGCAATATGGTTAAACGAAAGATGTGTGGTTGGAAAGCAGAGATAGTGGTTAAAATAAGGGGTGACACGCACTGACTTATTATATCACCCTGGCACTCATGAGCTGGTCACTCAGCAAATCCTCTTAAAAAGCCTCAATGTGTTAATGGGTTCATCCGCTGCCTTCTTATTACAGCAGTAACGCAGCAAGGGCATCATAGGTCCTCATGCAAGTAAAAGAAATGCTCTCCCCGGCCACAGTTTTGCTTTGGAGAACCCTTTAAGCCCTTGGACCCTGGTGCCACTGCAACTGCTGCACTATTGATAGCTGTTCTGAGCGCCACTGGCATCCCCAAAAAGCGTGTTGCAAAACCCTAGAACTTGTAGGCATGCCTTGTGATCACTGAAAAAGACTCTTTGGTTCCTAGACCACCTAAATAACCTGGTTATTTTTGGACATTTCTGAAGGGAGGGACTGAGGGGAGAGCTCCATTACTGTAGCCTACGCATCGCTAGAGCTCCACCCAGGTCCCTGCTGATTTGTCAATGCAGAAGTGCGGCTTAAACAAGGTGAGGTCATTTATGCAGCTTGGAGCTATAGGTCAACAATGGCTCTACCCAGAAACATCAGAAAGAGAGCTCATCTGTTCCCATGACGAAATTCGAGGTGCTCTGCGAGCGACAAAAGCGCTACACATGTGAGCAACATGAGAGGACACTAGAAAATCATAAAATAAGCAGACAAAGGAAATGACGTGATAAAAGAAAATGATGTAAAATTATAGATGAGAGGAGGCAGGCATGGTTACAAATGACCGGAGGGGAAATGCAACGGCGATAGGTAACGTAACAACAAGACCTGAGAAGAGACGGGAGGAAATGGAGCTACAAATGACGCCTAACATGAGAGGGCCATGATAGAATGAACCAAACGGGAGGGCAGGTGAGCCAACCTCACATAAGATACAAACGACAAGCGACGTGAGACAGTTCGACATTGGGACAGAAAAGATGGGGTAAGAGAAGGGGTGATGAGACAGAAGGATACATTGGTGTGAAATGAGAGACAGACTGAGAAAAGGGTAGATGGATAAAACAGAATGGAACTGAAGAGTGAAAGGAGCTATAAGAAATAAATGGGATAAACTAGTGAGACAGCAGATAAAGGTTAGCTCTGGGACAAAAGAAGTAGTTAAACAGAATGAATTAGGACTCTAAATAAGAGGAGAAATAAAAACTTATGGGGTAAGAAAAAGATCTGGAGTAGAAGGGAATCAGTTTCAAAGTAGGGTTAGGGAAAAGTAAATTAGGTGCCAAAATAAGAGGAAAAAATGAAAATAGATATGCTAGTATAGAAGAAACAGTTTTTTAAAATTAAAATAGGTAAGACGAAGCAAGATGTAGTGAAAACAAAAGGAAAAATAACGAGACTAGAGCTTAGACAGCGATGTAATACTGAAGGATAGACGGATCTGAGCAAAAGGTTGGAGGCATGAAGAATGTGTAAAAACTGAAATGACTTTGGTGCTTATACAGTATCACATTTCAACATGCACATGATGACTGTATGAACTTGGCAAGCGCTGTATGAAATGGGGAAACACTCATTAGGTGGGGAAACACTCATTAGGTAGGTAAAAGATCAGGCATGTGCTTCCCATGTGTCTCTTAGAGGCATCAACCCACTTGTCTTCTCTGCGTTCCCCCCAGTGGGGCCCACCTCAAGACTCACCTCATTGGCATCGATGCCATTGTTGACCGACCAGGTGGTCTGAAAGCACTCGAGCATGCGCTGCTTCAGCTGCTTTGGCATACGGTGGACGCGGATGAAGTCCTTCAGGTCTTTGGTCCTGGTGTGGTAGAGGGAGCGGCGGGAGTACATCCGCTGGATGATGGCTGTCACGTTACCGAAGACGACAGCATGCATTAAGGCTGGAAGAGAAGGCCCAGGGTCATCTGACGAGCAGCAGGTATCATGATACTTCCTAAACTTCAGGGCGCTTTCCCACTAAATAGAAAACTCGCTGCCTACATTATTGTGAAGTTTTTAGTTATCACTTGCTATAAGGTCTTTTAAAGATCTCATTGGGAATTGAATCATCAACAGAAAAACTATTTATATAAACTCCTACATTTAACCTTCATGGTGACAGAAATAAAGTGAGAAAATTGAAATGGCAAGAATCTCCCAACCAGGCTGGAACTCGGGCCTCAATGCTCCAAGGCCGCCTTTTAACAGCTCCCAGCCGTGCTGGAATACAAACCCAGCCTCAAATAAAAAGGATACTCACAACAGAAGCAGTTCCGGAATATAGTGAAGTTTCACTGTTCAGTTTACACCACTGTTTTCTCAAATTTTGCTATATTGCTAAGAATTCAAATCACCCTAAATGGAGAGAATCAAGCACGATCTCACCAACATGGAAAGAATGCCTATATCTTGAAACAGACACCAGCTGCAGCCCATTCACACTTAATGGTGACAAGTAGCAAGTGCACCCATTAGTCATACATAATGGCAAAATGGTTAGAATTGCTGACATTCTTGCTGGAATGGATACACGTCTCTAAGAATGAACAGAAGTATCATAATCACAACATAATAGAAAAAATTAACCGTCATTGTGTGAAGTTGATAAAACACCACTGTAATCTACTCCTCACTCTATGCCCCTCTATTCTATGCCACTGTACTCTACCGTGCACCACTCCACTCTACTCTGAAACAATCTACTCGATGCCGCTGCACTCAGGGCCACTCCACTCACAGTTACTCTTTGCCACTCCACTCTACTCTGTGCCACTGCACTGTAATTTACACCACTGCACTCTATTCTGCATCACTGCAATCTACATCAACGCACTCTATACAACTTTACTTAAAACCGCTGTAATCTATGCCACTGCACTCCATGCCACTCTACTCTGCAACATTGCATAATTTGCCACTCTGCTCTGCAAAGCTTTACACTCCACTGCACTCTATGCTACTGTACTCCATGTCACTGCTCTCTACACCACTCTAAGGCACTGCATTCCATGCCAATACACTCTGCCACTCTACTGTACATCAGTGTATTGTAAGACTGTCCACTCTGTAACACTGTACTCTGCCACTCTATGCCACTCGACTCTATGCCACTGCACTCTACTTTGCACCACTCTAAGGCATTCTACACAAATGCATTCTACACCACTACACTCTATGCCAGTACACTCTGCATCACTCCACTCTATGTCACTGACCCTACCCCGCACCACTCCAATCTACCCACTTCACTTTATGCCACTCTGCAACACTGCACTCTTTGCCACTGAACTCTATACCAGTCTTCTTTGCACCACTGCACTCTATGCCCTGTATTCTACTCTGCACCACTCTATGCCACTTTACAACACTCTACACCAATGCATTCTGTGCCACCCTACTCTGCATGGCTCCACTCTGCGCAACTGCACACTAAGCCAATCCACTCTATGCCACTCTAATCTGCACCACTATACTCTACCATGCACCACTCCACTCAAAAACAATCTATTCCACACCACTGCACTTTGCGATAATTCAACTTGGGCCACTCCCTTCTACACCACTGCCCTCTACTCTACACCACTGCACTCTACACCAAATCACTCCACACAACTGTACTCAAAAACAATGCACTCTACACCACTGCACTCTATGTCAGTCTATTCTGCTCCACAGCACTCTCCCTCACTATACTCTACTCTGCAACACTTTGCGTCACTGCACTACACACCACTGCAATATAAACCATTTTATTCTATTCTACTCTGCACCACTCTGTGCCAATGCACTTTACGTCACTCTAAAATACACCACTGCCCACTATGACAGTCTACTCTGCAACACTGTACTCTAAGCCTCGCCACTCTGCCACTGAACTCTATGCCACTGCACTACACCACTGAAGTCTACACCACTGCGCACTACTGTGCATCACTTCACTCTATGCCACTCTACTCTGCAACACTGCACTCTCCATAATGAGCTGTGTGCCAGTCTTCTCTACTCCACTGCACTCTATGCCACTACAATCTAGTCTGCACCACTCGACTCTACGTCACTCTATTACACTCTACTCCAATTCACTGTATGCCACTAAAATCTACACCATTCTACTCTGCATCGTTCCACTTTATGCTACTGCACTCTACAACACTCTATTCCACTCTGTGCCATTCCACTCTGCGCCACTGCAATCTACCCTGCACCACTAAACACAGTTCTATTTTACACTGCTGCACTCCATGCCACTGCGTTCAGTGTCAATGCACTTTACACCACTTTACTCAAAACCAATACACTTTACGCCACTGCACTCTATGCCAATGTACTCTGCATCACTACATTGTATGCCACTGTAGACACCACTCTATTCTACACCACTGCACTCTACTCTACACCATTGCAGTCTAGTTCACTTTACTCTGCACCACTCCACACCAATGCACTCTACGTCACTCTACTCTACACAACTGCACTCTATGACAGTTTACTCTATAACACTGCACTGCCACTGAACTCTATAAAACTCTGCTCTGAGCCACTGTACTCTGTGCCATTGCACTCCGCTCTGCACCACTCTACTCTACACCAATGCACCCTATGCCAATACACTCTACACCACTACACCACACCACTACATTCCACAACTCTCTAGTCTACTGTGCTCCACTGCACTCTAGACCACTTCACTCTAAGCCGCTCTGCACCACTCTACTCTAGTAGAGTGTAGTAGAGTGCATTGGTATATTCACCACTGCACTCTACACCACTGCACTCTAAGCCACTTCTCAATGCCACTGCACTCTACCCTGCACCACTCCACTCTACTCTGAGCCACTCTACTCTATGCCACTGAACTCAGCACCACTACTCTATGCCTCTTCACTCTACCCTGTACCACTCAACTCTATGCCTCTTTGCTCTACTCTGAAACAAGTTATTCTACGCCACTGCACTCTACTTGGAACCTCTTTCCTCTATGCCACTGCACTCTACTCTAAACCACTGCACTCCATGCCAGTGCACTGAACACCGTTTCACTCAAAACCAATACACTTTATGCCACTGTACTCTATGCCAACTACTCTACACCACTGCATTCTATGCCCTCTAAGACACTCTACTCTGCAAGGCTGCACCCTTTGCCACTGAACTCAACATCACTGTACTCTGCAACACTCTATTCTACACCACTGCTCTGTGCTCTGCTCTATTATATGCCACTGCACTCTATGCAACTGCACTCTACACCCCTGCACTCTACTATGCACCCTTCAAATGTATGCTAATCTACTGCACTCTGTGCCAGTGCAGTCTATGCCATTACCCTCTGCATCAATCCATGCCACTCTGATCTATTCTACACAACTGCACTCTACACCACTCTATTCGATTGCACAGCACTCTATGCCACTCTACTCTACACCTATGCACTCTACCCTGCACCACTCCACTCTACACTGCACCACTCCACTCTAAACAACTTCACTCTACTCTGAAACAATCTACTCTATGGCACTGCACTCTATGCTACTGCACTCTATGCCATGGCAATCCACTCTGCACCACTCTACTTTATGCCGCCACTGCACTCTACTCTGCATCTATACATTCTATGCCAATGCACTCCACACCACTTTACTCAAAACCAATGCACTCTATGCCTCTGCACTCTATTAAATATCTACTCTGCACCACTGTAATTTACTTCACTTTACTCCAGGCCACTCTACTCTATGACACTCCACTCTGCAACATCCCACTCAATGATGTTCTACTCCATTAAACTGTACTCCACTCAGTGACACTCTGCTCCACTCTATACCAAGCCACTCTAAAACACTCTACTCCACTCTATGGCATTCTACAACATGACTACACTCTGCGATGCTCTACGCAACTCCCTCTATGCCACTCCATGCCACTTTACTCTACTCTATTCTATGACACAATACTCCACCCTACTCTACTCCACTACTCAACTCTATGCCATTTCACTGTACTCCACTCTTTGACACTCTATGCCACTCCATTTCCATTTTACTCTGCCACTCAGTTCTACAACACTCTACTCTGTGCCATTCCACTCTCCTACACTATTCCACTCCGTCACTCCACTGTATGATAATCTACTCTGCTCTATGCATGTCTACTCTACAGCACTCTATTCCACTCTATGGAACACCCTCTACGCTATTCCACTCTGCTCTACACCACTTCACGACACTCTATTCCATTTCACTCTACAACACTCTACTCCTCTCTGACACTCTACTCAACGCTACTCCACTCTATGCCTTTCCATTCTATGGCACTGTACTACCCCTCAACACTGTAAACAGCTCCATGCCACTCAACTCTATTCTACTTCACTCTATGCAACTCCATAATTCTCCACTCGATTCCACTTTATGATACTCCACTCCTTGCGACTCTCCTTTACCCCACTAACTTTTAGCCATGCTCGACAGCAACCGTCCTTGTGTACAACATGGCTACAAGATATTGGGAAAGCCAATATCTTTTGCATAGGTGAGACCTATTGGCTTTGCCAATGCATGTTTGCCTATGATGTTCAGCATCAGAAACTAGCGCAATGCTGTGAACACGCTTGCTTTCATCATCACGTATGTTGTCATAATACTACAGTTGTCACATCATCAACTTACATGCATCGTGCCACCAATTTGTTGTTTGTTTTTATTTAGCACTCCATGATTGGGAAGGTAAATAATTAAAAAAACATAACAAGTGTGTAAAATAAAAAAAATTCTAGAAAGGAACAGCTCAACAGCACATAGAAGCCTCTGGGTTCCCCAAAAAATATATATTAAATGTATTTGAAAAAAAAGATAAGACATGGAGGGGACCAACAATGGATCTGGTGGGGGGGATGCCTTGAGTGGCAGAAACATCAGGAACACCAATGGAGAAGACAATGGGAGGGGAGAAATTTAAAAGATAAATTGATTAAAGTGAGAAACCCAAGCGGTAAGAGGAGGAGAAGGAACAGATGAACTAGGGAATAGGTAGCAAGAGAGAGAATGTGTTAGGCACTGGGAGAGGCAGGAGAAGCAACTGGCAAGCTGGTGGGGGGTTGGGAGCCACACAGAGAGCAGAGCGTATGTCAGGGTTTCATTGGGAAAGCAGCCTATGAGGGAGAAAGCAAGAAAACAAGGTATTCACATGGAGTGCTATAGAAACATTTAAAAAAATGTTCCCTGAATGTAAGCAATGGAACGATAGAAGTCATCCTGTCAAAAGCATGGTAAAGAAGCAATCCTCCATGGGAGGAACAAGCACACGGCGAGGGAAGAAAACCATAGAATAAGAATAGATCAAATGACTAGGATGTCAGCCAATAGAAAGCAATCGCCGAACCCAAAGCCCACTATAGGTACTGTCCACAACAGGTCTTTTATAAAAACAACCAAAAGCTTCCCGTAGTCGAGACCTAAAATGAACAAAGATAGCTCCAAGTGTCACATAAATTGAGAAAAGTGGTGCCAATAGAAATTCTCACTAAAATACAGACTTGCCATAGTCTCCCTAAAATGTAAGGAACAGGACTATGAAACTCCCCTGGAGTAGTTGTAAGCACATCCAGCCAATCTTTGTGACATTTTTCAGGGACAAAAATTCAATTATTCACTTATCTAACTGTTGGGCAGAATTTTCTTGCCAAATGAGCAACAGCATCTTAATAGCATTCTGGAGGTAACACAAGGGGCTTCTATATTTTTCCTGGTAGAATGATATGGCACAGTTCCTGTGCACTAGCGTTCCATCCATGTAACCTGAGGGCCCAAACATTGTGATCATTAAAATATGTTCAATGAAATACCCAGGTATTGCTTTTACTCAATTTTACAGCATTATTACGCACGATGAAGGTGATTTGATACACCCACAGCTTTTCAAAAATGCTTCCAAAATCACAGATATGTTTTATCTTGTTTGCCTCTGGACAAATCAAGGTGTTGCTTCTTATTCAGCAACCGAGAAGCCTTTGGCCAGGAACTCGAGAAACTAAAGCATTCCCCAAAATTAAAATTCAATGATGTACATAAAATGTTTTACACTTTTACTCTTATAGTGGTTGGTTATGCATTTTGCCCAACTTTTTCCCATGCTACCCTTCTATTGTGGTGGCAATATTACCGAAATTGCTCAAACAGCATCATATCTTCCCTCTCAGGATGATCTTCGAATGTGACCCAAGTCATTCGTTCTATACAACATTCAGAAATTCATCAGACGTGACACGCGGATCAATGCCACCCATAAAGGTGCAAATGATTTTTCTTCCATTTGAGTTTTTCGTTATTGACAACGCTACAAATGCATGCATTGGAGAAGTTTATTTAATAAAATGTTTGTTACTTTACTCCTTCGCCAACGTCATTCTCTCAAAATTATTGTTTGCAGCAGAATCTGCCGCATAAATCTACTAGGTGGGACATTCTTCCACACAAAGTATAATGCAGACATTTTATGCACAGATACATTTCAGCACTAATGGAACAATGATGAATCAGGATGATCAAATACTGACATTTATTTGTTGTCATCTGTTACTGTTAGTTAGGAATACATACTAATGTTATTAATGTTGCTTTATTCTTCTTCCCAATATTATTATTTATAATGATTGGAATTTCTGCTATTATCATCAATGATATTTTTCAAATTATGAGCAAAAGACCCCAAATATTAATTTGGCGCCAACATTTTTACATGTTCAGGAAAGCGAAATATCTCCAACAGCGATGCAGTATTTTCCATCATTACGATCATTTCACACTATTCTCTGGTACGATTGTGCCTCCCACCCACTGTGATGTCAACACACATGTGACTCTCACCTCCAATCAGCATGGTGCAGATTGAGAAGATCTTTTCAGTGTCTGTGTTGGCTGACACGTTACCAAAGCCCACACTGGTCAGACTACTGAGTGCGAAATAGAGGGAGGTGATGTAGGAGCTGCGGATGGAGGGCCCTCCCACCAGCTCGAAGGTAGTGGTATTCCCCTCGCGGCTCTCATTAAGGTAGATCACAGCAGGGGCAGTGTTGTTAGTCGCGGAGTGAGTCTTGGCTACCATGACGGTGCTATACTGCGTGCCCAGGCGCTTAGCCAGCTCATGCAGCCAACCTAAGAGAGGCAAGGAGAAGAGAAGACTCACGTCACATACGTGTAGATAAAGTTATTATAAAAGTTGCATACTTATCTAGTTAGTAAATTAACATAATTTGAGAATTAGAGTAGTTACACAGAATCGTAATTAATATAGTCTCAAAGCTGTTCCATAGCTTAATTAGTTGCATAGCTGTCAGCATATTTGTGTGGCAGGGAATTTCCATTGTTAGTACCATGGTTACCATAAGTCCGCATTTCGTCTAGTTCCATATTTAGCGTAGGTCCTTAGTACAGATTCAGGACAGGTACAGCTCCACAGTTACCACATTTCTATAGTAAGTAAGGTGCAAACGTTCGTAGAATTACATAGTTCCATAATACAGTTCAAAATTTATTGAAGTCCCATAATTATTGTTAAGTCCATAGTTAATATAGTTCCATTGTTGATATAGATTCCTAGTTACCGGCATATAGTGCAGTGTCATAGTTTGATAATTCGCTAATTAATTGAATAAAAAACGAATTTGTTTGCAATGTTTTTAAACTGCCTAGTTCATCAAGAGACTCCTTTCGAAAGTTAACAGCAGGCAGAGGTGTGCTAGGAAAAGAACAATGACATTTCCAGTCAGGTGAACAGCTGAAGTCCTCAGGCCGGGTCAGAAGTCATTGACCAGAGCTCATTGAAGTCTCCAAGCTTAGCAGACCAGATCTGCTTTTAAGGCTGTTTTGCAGTTCACGTGGCCTTACTTCAAGCAAACAAGAGCTCTTTTCACGAGGTAAAAAGCTCGAAAGTACTGATTTTAGGTGCCGAGTTGGCTTTTAGAACAGGGCACACATATGACTGAGTCTGGCATCAGGACATAGGATGCTGTGCGAGTCAGGTATGGTCTTTGGAATCTGCTCATTGCTGGATTGTTAACCAATGCAAGTATTTGCTCTAGAAATTGATTTAGTTGGACTCTTTAAACCTGAAGAGTAGTCAAATGGTACAGTTATGGGTCCCCTCAAATCTTGCACTAGAAATCATGTGTGCACACTGTTAAAATACCAAGGCAGGACGTTGTCACTTTGTGGGCTAGGAATGATGTTTGCACTGGGAGAAGCAAGAGATTTCCCTGAAAACTTGCAGGAAGTGGGAACACACTCTTTACTGCAGTATTGGAGGATAGTACGAGTTGAGAGTAACATTAGTTGGGCCTAGGTCCTTTGATGGACTTTGGCTAAGATAGTATGATTGTAAACAACTTTGAAAATAAACGAAGCACTTTGTGAGTTGCTGTTGACCGCTATCACCTAAAATATGTATGCTTCCTATTTTCAAACCACATGATCTCATCTAGCCCGCTATGCAAAGAGCCTATATTTATTCACATTTATTGTACAGGACCAAACAGGTTTTTATGCTACTCTTCATATTACTATCATAAACTTGCACAGGGTTATCAAACCCCTGCTCAGCGCACTTTTCTGTAACAGAACAACTCAAAGATATTGGGTGCCTAGTTCCTTTTATATTTGAATGCACAAAAACGTAAGTGGTATCCAACGTCGTTCAGGTTTCCCTGGTGGTATCTCATTGCCTTAGAACTGACAAATCTCCTTTACATATGCAAATTGTTAATAGCTACAGAATGGCTAAGGAAAGGACAGAGAGTGCAATTTAGATCTACAATGGAGAATCTCCCACAGAGAAGTCTGCCGATTCACAAACTAATAGCAAATAGTTTTCTCCTGTTTACCATTATTGAAAAGTGGCCGTTCCAACCCGGTGGACGCTAGAATCAGGTCACCAGTAAAGAAATGGCTTTGTTTAAAACATGCTTTCACATGGGAATGCGTTTTCCTTGGTTATTGTACGTTCTTTGAAAGTACAAGGCTCCCGTGTTGTTACACGGTTTTTTATATTGCCCACACCTGCTAATTACTTGTCCACTAAGTGATTTTACTTGCAGAAATACGTGACTGTACCCACTTAGAGTCATCTGTCCTTTCCCAATACTGTATAGTAGAATAATGCGCTGGGGGTTCTCTGCGGTTGCGGTTTGAAGGGGGTGGGCAAGCTGTGCTATCCTGTGTAATCCTAGAGGTGTGGTGAATGCAGTGCTTAATCTGAGCCGGTGGTTTCCAGCGGCGATGGGGGAGGGGGCAGTGAGAGGGCTCCAGCACTTGTTTTTCAGGGCCAGCACTTATTTTTCTGCATCAGACATTTACTGGAGCAACAGATACATATGGGAAAGACGGAGGAAGAGACAGGGTTAAAAACGCACAGAGGGAGAAGGCAGAAAGCTGCAAGAGTGAGCTGAAGGGGCAGGGAGGGGCTGTAAATGGATTAAAGAGGCCCGGGATGGCTTTAGGATGATCTGTATCAATATTTTGTGCTCACACATTTAATTGCAGCAGTTGTGTGTGTTTCAGAGCAGACCTGTGGGCCCGGCACATTTTTCTTTACAAATTAAGCACTGTGTGAATGTAACATGCTGCTCATAAAACAAAGTAATCTGTAAATTCTGTGCTTGCAGTAAACGACCATACCAGTGGGCAACATGCAATTTTTGTGTGAAGTACAAACATTTGTAAGGGCATTTTACACCGTGACTAATGCATGACTCCGTGCAGATGGAAAGATTTATAAAAATGTACAGACACAACTCATGCTTATACCTTAATGGCCCCACCTGATGCACATCAACAGTGGTTTCTAAGTATGATATTGTGCACCCAAAACATGGTAAGAACCTGCTTGCATGTCTGTGTCTATCTTCACACTCCCGGAACCTTCCTGCTTATGTGCAGCAGTGGTCATTGCACTGTGCATCCACCATATCATAAAACTTTGCACCCCTCATCAACATTTCACATTTTGCCAAAACCGCAAACTAAACCTTTCAACCATGCACACTGAAGGGCGCCAAGGAGAAGATGAAAATTGGAGGACTTCTCGACCTTGCCAGAGGTCAGAAGTGCAATATCTTGATAAAGTACTACCTGATGTACATTATAAGGATATTGCAAATCAACAAAGTGATCCCTGATCATATAGAAAAAATGAGATCAAAGGTTCAGTTCCTTTATAAGGTTATGTAACTTCAAGGTGACTTGTAACATTCTTATAATGTATAGAAGGTGGTACTTTATTCCTTGTTATACATGGCCACACCATCAACTTTCCACACAGCCCACTTAAATCCTTGGTGCATACAGTGGTATAACAAAGCCCCTCACCCCACCCCGAGCTACAATGGGCCCCCTTAGCACAGCACCTGGCCTAGTGAGTCAAGAGGAGGTCCCCCCTCCATGTACTTTGCAGGGAGGCCCCCTCCAGTTTCGTTACGGCACTG
Organism: Pleurodeles waltl; assembly: GCF_031143425.1. Taxonomy (NCBI): domain Eukaryota; kingdom Metazoa; phylum Chordata; class Amphibia; order Caudata; family Salamandridae; genus Pleurodeles; species Pleurodeles waltl. The sequence continues at coordinate 1,760,710,697 of NC_090440.1, read as the reverse complement.
GGTGCATACGTCTTCATAGGAAAGATACAGCATGTTTACAAACATGAAGAATAAGGATAGTATCTCTCATGCAAAATTAAACACATAAAAAAAGCTGTTAGATATTTGTTGCAAACAAAAGACATTTAGACACTTTAATGCAAGCCACTTCTTTAAATAATAAGGTGCAGTAGATCAGAATGTGTAGAAACATGCAGAAAGGTCCTTTCTAACCTTTCTAACCTTTCTATGAATACCTAAGACATTGAATAAATAAACATACTGTTATAAATTTGGCCCTTCTGGTGTCTTTATACAGCTAGAAAAACAGAGCAGAAGGAAGAAAAGCAAAGTTTATGTTTTTCTGCTGATAGCAGGCATTGTGACATCATAATCCAACTGTAATAAATGATTACAGTTGAGTTCTGATGTCATTTCTCATAAAATGTGACTAGGTGCATCACAAGTCGCCTATGATATATACAATTATAGATGGGTAACAGTGAATTGCATGAATGTTTTTAACTGAGGAGTTCTGGGTGACAGATAATGAAAGCAAAGCTTAAATTGTCAAAGACACTCAGAACTCTTTAAAGAACATCTGCCAAGTTCACCGTGTGCTCTGTCCAACAAGCACGCTCCTCATGAAAGAGAAAATGGCGCAGTATAGAAACCAGTAAGGCACCTCGAACTCGACAGAAATGTTTAAAAAGTGCTATGTGTGCTTCAAGAGTGGATGCAGATCGCGTGACACAGACACAGACCCGTGGGAGGCGGAGCTAGGGTGACCACCCGTCCGTAAATTTCACGGACTGTCCGTAATTTCGCCCTGCTGTCTGTTGTCCGTGATGAAAGCTTTAACGGAAGGCATTTGTCCGTAATTTTAGCTTTCACCTAAAGGGCAATGGAGGCAGGGCGAAATTACGGGCAGAAGAGTTTCCCCAGCTGGGCTGGAAGGCAGGGGGTCTCCTGTGCTCTGAGGGAGGGAGGGGCAGACAGATAAGAATAGGCCTTCTTGCCAGGGGGTCTCCTTCCCTAAACACATGCAAATGTGGGCAACTGGTAAATCTGCAAATACAAAGGGGCTTTAAAACCTGCATTGACTTTACTAAAAGGAGTCACTTGAAGTTTTCTGGTGGCAAAGATATTTTTTTCAGAGAGGTATTGTAATGGTGTTCCAAGGTGAGCTGTGGAGTGTGTGGTTTTAATGGAGTGTTATAATTTTTTTTATCACTAGGTATAAACTGTATATTATTCAAATCTGTATTTGAGAAGCACTTTTTATTTATTTAACCGAAATGTATTTGCGCATTTTGTAGCAGCTTTTATTATGATGTAATTGTATTTTTCACAGTTCTTTCAGGTACCACGGTACCTCATAGTACTAACAAACATTGGCAAAGCCAATAGGTCTCATGTACGAAAGAGTTAATGGCTTTGCTAATGTGTTTTAGCCATTAGCCATGTTATACACCAGAGTAGCTGCTGTTCAGCATGGCTTAAAGCTAGTGGCATAGTGGTGTGGAGAAGAGTAGATTAGCATAGGAGCAGTGGCGTAGAGCCCAGTGGTGCAAAGTACAGTGCAGTGTGGTACAGTGCAGTTGTTTAGAGTGTGTTAGCGTAGAGTGCAGTGGTTTAGAGTGCAGTGGCATGGAGTGACATGGGACAGAGTAGAGTGGCATAGAGTGCAGTGGAGTAGAGTGGCATACAATAGAGTGGCAGAGAGAGCAGTAGTGTAGAGTGGTGCAGTGGCATAGATTGCAGAGTAGACTCATGTTGCAGGGAGTGCAGTGGTGTAGTGTAGAGTGGAGCAGAGTAGGGCAAAGTGCTGTAGAGTGGAGTGATGCAGAGTAGAGTGGCATAGAGTGCAGTGGCATAGAATGCAGTAGTACATAGTACATTTGTGTATAGTACGGTGGTGGAGAGTGCAACACTGCAGAGTAGAGTGTCAGTGCAGTGATGTAGAGTGGAGTAGAGTTGCACAGAGCAGTGGCGTAGAGTACAGTGGTACAGAGTAGAGGGCAGTGGCGTACAGCGCAGTTGTTTAGAGTGCATTGGCGCAGAGTGCAGTGGCATAGAGTGGCATGGGGTAGAGTTACATAGAGTGCAGTGGAGTAGAGTGGCATACAATAGAGTAGCAGAGAGTGCAGTAATGCAGAGTGGTGCTGTGTCATAGAGTGCAGAGTAGACTCATGTGGCATAGAGTGTAGTGGTGTAGAGTAGTGCTGAGTGCATTATTGTAGAGTGGTGTAGAGTAGAGTATAGTGCCTAGAGTGCAGTGACATAGAGTAGAGTGGTGTAGAGTGCAGAGTTGCAGAGTAGAGTGTCAGTGCAGTGATGTAGAGTGGTACAGAGAACAGTGGCATAGAGTACAGTGGTGCAGAGTAAAGGGCAGTGCAGTTGTTTAGAGTGCACTGGTGTAGAGTGCAGTTGCATAGAGTGGCATTGGGCAAAGTAGAGTGGCATAGAATGCAGTGGAATAGAGTATATTGGTGCAAAATGCAGTAGTACAGAGCAGAATGGTGTAGAGTATAGTGGTGGTCAGAGCAGTGTTGCAGAGTGTCAGCTTGCAGTGGTGTAGAGTGCATTGAACTAGAGTGCAGTGGTCAGAGTGGTATAGAGTACAGTGGCGTAGAATAGATTGTTTCAGAGTAGAGTGCAGTTGCATAGAGTGGAGAGGTGCAGGGTAGAGTGCAGTGGCATAAAGTAGGTTATTTCACAGTAGAGTGACGTGGCTTAGAGTGGAGAAAGGAAAGTGTCTTGCGTGTGTCTGTAAAACTGACGTTTGTTCTTGAATTTTTGTCCTGAATTTTGACCCTTTGTCCTGAATTTTTATCCTGAATTTTGACCCTTTGTCCTGAATTTTTTACAGTCCTGTCCAGAATTTGCCTCAGTGCCAGGTGGTCACCCTAGAAGGGATGGGGTATGAAATGGTAAATAAACCCAAGTAGGCAGGTCTATGTACAGCAGATTTTCCAACTCACAGAGCACCACCGTGTGTCACACAATATCAGATATGTGTGCACACAGTGATGTGGAAATTCCTGCAATGAGTGGATTCCCAGGTCATTGTATGGGGTGGGGCCTGCGCACCACACATCCATCGGGGATTTACAACCTCCCCAGGCACATCGGCAGCAGCCTCAGAAGCCTGTAATTTGTTGTTATGGATGGTGTGTGTGGGGGTGGGGGGGTGTGCTTGGACAGTGCTGGGCTTTAAACCTAATCTCCTCTCCTTGACCCCACTCACCCCCTCCATGGACAGCCATTTGGTGATTGGCTCAAAACCCTCTCACCCAAGCCAAATCCAACATCTTCATAGGTACACCCCTGCTCACACAGTAAACAAATTCGAAAGATGGCAAGTCTGATAGAGGAGGCACAACAGTGCTGAGTAATTTATGGAAAGGGGAGACCATGTAGGATGACTATACCAAATGGGGGGAGGGAATGAACCAACCTAGATGGGCCGGGCAGGCCTCATTCGCCATTAGATTCTGAGAGCCATATTCTCATAGCTTCTCATAGTTCAGATCTGGGCATTACTGCCCCAATACACATGTTATGATTCAGAAAGGGACCTGGCACATTTTATGTCCTACTCAGAAAGGTACATTTACATGTGTCGATTCACTCGTGTAAATTTAGCCCTGTACCTAAATGTAAGTCTAGATGTTTTGCTATTCACAATTTCTGACTGTAGATTTACGCTTAAGTCCAGATCTTCCTATTGTAAAATACAGGGGAAAATAATAACATATAATACATTTTACGGAAATTATTAAACATATGTTCATGTAAAATAAAAATGTAAATTACTTTAAAATAATTATTATTAACCTTGAACTAATAAAACAAAAAGTTACATCTTAATTCAGCAAATCAAATGTTTATTACATAATATGACTTTTATTTATGAATATTTGTAATCAACATCTTAAAAAAAGATCTCGTTAGCATTTTAATATTCAATTAATATTTAGTAACTTTATTTAAAAGCTACGTGTTTTGCATTAATTTTAAATAGTTTTACATTTGTATTAACATTTCTATTCAATTAGTTTAAAAAAATAAAATGATTATTTTTAAAAGTATTACGTAGTTAATTGTTAACATAATCTAACTTTTTAACATTAAAAGCAATGAAATATATTTTTAATCTAAAAATCAGAATAATTACATTTATTTAACTTTATTTCCAATGGAGTGTTATCTTGAGTCCCTGTCACCATTGTTTTCTATGAGAGTAAATTGCAGTACCTGTGAGTAGTTATGTGTGCTGCTACATTTACTGCAAGTCTGGGATGGAGTACATTTACTACAGTTTTGTGACCTTTTGGACTGTAGTAACTTTGGCAGTGTAATTTGTGGCTAGCAATGGCCTTACTCTTCTGAGGGTGGGTTTGTATTAGCGTGTTCCTTACAAACCCCATCTTACTCCTTCCTAACTGGCTCCTTACTCCTTCCTAAACCCCTCCTCTCAAGCAGTATTTCTCATTTTCTAGCAACACCCCACATTCCTCCAACATTTACACCTAAATCATAGGGTTACATGCGCAAAGATCTCCACCACTTTGGCGGAGATCTCTGCTTAGAAAAGATAGGAGAGACAGAGGCCTTTGTCTCTGCATGTAGGTTTGTGGCTAACATTTTGTAGTACGTGATGAGTACTACTGTAGTACTACGTTACATGCTACAAAATGCCGTTTGTGGACAGAAACCAATAACAGATGTCCTCAAGCTAGATTAATGCCCAGCTCTTCTATATACATTTGTGGATTTGCAGAGTATGACAAAAGGGCAGTAGCCTGCTGGAGACTAAGGTCTTGACAGCTGAATGAGGTCTTTGTTTTACTAATTAGAACATTTTACCCACTAGGGGCGAAATGTTCTAATAGCCCGCCGTAGCTGGGCTACATCGACCATTAAAGGCGTGCTCCCTTCTTAAAGGCCTGTACTGACTATAGCAGGCTATACGGCTACAGTAAAGCCATTTGTTTTTCACTCTTCTGAGCCTCAAAACTCAAAATGTTGTGTGATTTTCACAAATTCAGCAGATTTTACCTCACAAAATGTATATGGGGAAAATGGGTTGTGTCACATAAAAAGTACTGTGTTGAGAGTATCCAGATTTGTCAGCAAGATACTTAAATAGTTTTAATGTGGCTCAGTCTAAATTCCCCAGTGATAAGTCAGTGGTATTTTAATTAGTTGGGCCAATGCATTTTTTAATTGAAACACCACCGTCAACAAACAAATATACATTATGGTGCAGTATGGTGCGGACCATCTTTATCACCAATACATTCAAATGCCAACAAGAGTGTTTAACCCACACAAATTAAAAAAACGCCAACACAATTCTGCTTATGTGATAATGACATAAAGGCCGACAAACTCAAATACCTTCAACACAACATTATTTATGCATGCAATATGATCTGTACTTAACTTCTCCCCCTTTCTTCTTGAGGAAGGCTGTATAAAAAGGAAGAAGAAAATACTTGCTTCGCTGATTGCAGCGAGCCGCCCAGCTGTGGCGGCGCCAGAGTTGCTGTCATTGTTCTAAGGTGTCAGGAGTTGATTTCTTCCCTCATCACACACTTTGTGTTCGATTCCACAGATGCCGGCAGCTAAAGACTGAGAATCAAACGGCGCCAGGTCTTGTGGGAGACATAGCTCTGTCACAAGATCTTAAACACGGACATTCTTTCATATATACGACCTTTGAAAATGTCTTTCTTTATTTGAAAAGCTGTAACTGTCAACCCACTTGATCAAGAACAAACTAAATTGAATCCGACAGGCCTGAGTCTGAAAGCAAACTCGGTCCATCCTTTGTATTGTACCTTTGTTCTCTTTCCCCTCTCATACTTTCTCTCACCCTAACAGACTTTTATTTTTATTGTTATACCTTTCTCTCTCTCTCTCTTTCATTTGGCTCTGGTTTTTCCTCCCTCTCTTTTTGTTGTTTCTTCCCTGTTGTTACCTTCGCTGTTTTCCTCTCCTGTTTCTGTTCCTCTTTCTCCCAGTTTCTCTCATTTTTCCTTTGATTTTTCTTTGCTGACATTTTCAGTCTCTTACCTTCTCCCGTGTTCTCCCCACTTTTCCTCTTCGTTGGAAACTCTTGGTTTCTCATCCTGTCTTTCTCTCATCCTCTTGTACTCACATCCTCCCTGCTTCACAGGTGGGCGACCGTACCAAGACCTTCAACCAAATAGCCAAACAATTCACACTGGTTCCAAATCTGTAATGTAATCCTCTTCCCTAAAGGAGTGTACTTATTTTCAGTTGCCCACCCCCCCAACCTTCCAGGAGACAAAGTAGACTGAAACCTTCCTGCGATAGAGAATATAACAATTCTCAGGCCGTATTTATTCATAACCACATAAACACGACAAAGAACATTATCACATTTTTCTGTATATTCTTTTTCATCCTTAATTTCCAATACTTACAACATGCATCTAAAGTCATTTTAATGGGTACATAATTTCGATTCCTTAAAAGGAGTCATGGTTGACCACCCCCCAAGCACCTGTGGCATCGACTGTAGACTGGGGGATGTGTTCCCCCCAAACAAGTTACACTTCACAAGGCGAGGCTCACCTGTCCCCTCAAGATAGAGGGGGTGTGGGGCAGCATAAAAACTGTCCCCCAAAACAAACCATGCCAGAGTCAACCCTAAGAAAGAGATCTCCCCTGGCACCTGATAGGGATGGTCGGGGCAACCGGGCCATACCTTGGTCCCCTGGCGCAGTCTCCATCTCCCCAAATCCCCAGGGCCATGTAATGGTAGTACCTTGGGGGGAGCTATGGACATTCGCGGTAGCGGTCGTCCCAAGCCCCTTTTCTACACCCAAAGCCACGCAACCTTGGTTTGAGCAAAAAGGCTTCTGATTCCGTCTTGAGTTCGCCTGTACTAGTATTCTTGATGCCAAGGTTCTCCACCTGCTTTGTGCCCAAACATGACTTCTTCCTTCCTAAGGTCTACCTGCTGTCCATTGGGGATGGGTGGGTGGGAAAGAATTCCTCCAGTCCTCTGGAGGTGTGCACATCGACGATAGTTGGGGGCATCCAGGGTAAAGAGCACAAGATTACCTTACACAGGACTTGCTGTCCCTTTTAACTCTTGTCTGGCTGCCCCTGCCAACCACCGTAGGAGCCCCCACCACTCCCCCACCATGCCCCCATCCACCAATCAGCTCTCCCTGCGGTGGTGAGCGCAATTTTCAAAATTTTGGGTGGCGCCCACTGTTGGGCCGCCACCTAGTACTGGTCCGATCTGGCCCACACCTGCCCTGGGGGCGCGCTATACCTTGGTGCGCACCCCCTCACCCATTTTCTACTTACCATTAGCTCTTAATTGTATTTGTTTCTTTGTTTTGACCCACTCTCGACCTACGTTATCTCTTGTTCTTTCTGTCTTTTTTTCTTAAATTTTGACTCTTCAGCAACCTTTTTTTTTTACTTCTGTCTATCTCTGTCTTTCTGTCTTCTTAATTAATTACTCTGTGTCTTCTCAAAAGTATTGTCTCAAACATTTGATTTTGTAGACAAGTGTTGGACTTTTTTGCTTATGCAGGGTCATCCCCAATCTTTTTGCCTCCTATTTTTTCTGACCTGTTGCTGTTGGCTTTTGAACTCTGAGCACTTCACCACTGCTAACCAGTGCTAAAGTGCATATGCTCTCTGTGTAAATTGTAATGTTGATTGGTTTATTCATGATTGGCATATTTGATTTACTAGTAAGTCCCCAGTAAAGTGCACTAGAGGTACCAGGGCCTGTAAATCAAATGTTACTAGTGGGCCTACAGCACTGGTTGTGCCACCCACATAAGTAGCTCTGAATTCATGTCTCAGACCTGCCACTGCAGTGTCTTTGTGTGCAGTTTTAACTGTAAATTCGACTTGGCAAGTGTACCCACTTGCCAGGGCTAAACCTTCCCTTTTCTTACGTGTCAGACACCCCTAAGGTAGGCCCTAGGTAGCCCTAAAGGCAGGGTGCAGTGTATGGTTAAGGTAGGACATATAGTAATGTGTTTTATATGTCCTGCTAGTGAAATATTGCTACATTTGTTATTCACTTTTGCAAGGCCTGTCCCTCTCATAGGTTAACATGGGGGCTACCTTTAAATCTGATTAAAGTGTAGATTCCCTTTGGGATCGGATGGACATGTGGAGTTTGGGGTCTCTGAGCTCACAATTTAAAAATACATCCTTTAGTAAAGTTGATTTTATGATTGTGTGTTTGAAAGTGCCACTTTTAGAAAGTGAGCATTTTCTTGCTTATACCATTTCTGTGTCCCTGCCTGTTTGTGGATTCCCTGCCTGGGTCTGTTTGACAACTGGGCTGGTTGCATCTCACACTAGACAGTGACACAATGGGAGCTGGGGTTTAGTCTGCATTTCTTGATGAGCCATCTGTGCTAGGAGGGAGGGGAGGAGTGGTCACTTACACCTGAAAGGGCTGTGCCTGTCCTCACACAATGCAGTCTCCGACCCTCTGCTGAGTGTCTGGGGCTTGGCCTGGGCAAGGCAGGATTTCACATTCAAAAGAGACTTTACTTTGAAGTAGGCCTACTTCAAAGGATACATTGGGTACAGGAAGAGCACCAAAACCACAGACTTTAGATCACTTCTGGGTATCAAGAGGAACCTCTGCCTGGAGAAGAGCTGAAGAGCTGAGGAGAAGTGCTGCCCTGCCTGTGACTGTGCTTTGTGGAGCTATCCTGCAGTTGCTGCTTCTGCCAGAGTAAGAGGGCAAAGACTGGACTTTGTGTGCCTTCCATCTTGTGAAGAAATCTCCAAGGGCTTGATTTAGAGCTTGCCTCCTGTTTGAAGTCTCAGGGACAGCAAAGACTTCTCTCTGCCAGCACCTGGAGTCTCTGGAGAGACTCCTGCTCTGACAAGTGGTGCCCTATCCAGTCCCTGGGCCCTTGAAAGGAAAGCTGGTGGAAATCCAAGGAAATTGACTTCGGACGACTTCGGACCGATGCCGCTGCTGAATCCAGTGACGCCGCCTGCAACCGACTCCGTGATCTTTGCTGGAACACGACGACCTTCGCTGCTGCAGCCCCACTGAAGTCCGCGACTCCGTGGAGGTCGCCGCACCATGTCGTGACCGACGCTGCTCGTAGTGCCCGAATTCAACATTTCGCACAGACGCCACAATCCCTGACTTTGCGCATCGGCTTGTTTTCACACTTCACCAAAGGTACTGTACTTGGGGTCTGCGCGACTCCGTGTCTGGTGCCGCTGGTGTCGGATTGTTGGGAACGACTCCGTCACGACATCGTGTTAACACCTCATCAAAGCATTTTGTGTTTCTGAGCGCTATTTTTGAGTTTAATCTTTAAACATTCATAACTTTACTTGTGTATGTCAGATTGTTGTCGTTTTGGTCTTGTTTTGTTTAGATAAATGTTTCCTATTTTACTAAACCTGTGTTGTGTCATTTTGTAGTGTTTTCATTGAGTTACTGTGTGTGTTGGTACAAATACTTTACACCTAGCACTCTGAAGTTAAGCCTACTGCTCTGCCAAGCTACCAAGGGGGTACACGCAGGTGTTAGCTGAGGGTGATTCTCTTTTACCCTGACTAGAGTGAGGGTCCTTGCTTGAACAGGGGGTAACCTGACTGCCAACCAAAGACCCCATTTCTAACAACAAGGTAAACTGTCAACGGTTTTGAATGTGTCAGTGTTAAAAGGTGCTGTTAGCACTATGTTGCATCTTTTCATTGTTGCCTGAGGAACTTCAGTAAAATATATTTTGTACCACAAACGAACATACAGACAACAGTTTTTGCTGCTGGCTATCTAAAAAAACACTGATTCAAAACAATTTATGTGATACGACTGATACGGATGACAAATTTAAATATCACTGACACAAAACTATTTCGTTATCCAGGGCAAGGAGAGCACATCTTGTGCTATCGGATTGACATTTATTGCAAAAGTTAACCAACCAGGCCCTCATTCAGTCAGTACTGGGAACACAGCATCGGTATTCAGTCCCAAAATCACGAAGTGGGAGTGAGAATACTGTGGTAATTGAAATAAAATTTGCTGCACAAAATCAGTTTTACTGTGAAAGATTCCAGTGGTAATTCCGCATTTTTTGCCCATCTTTTGCAAACTTTTACCTGGGGAAGGGTTTTGATAGAAAAGACTGGGAGCACAATATTCCCACATCTCTAGTAAATTGCACTTTGGCTGAGAACTCTTGTGACCAGCTGAATCGAGAATTACCTTGAAGTCAGGAGTCCCTGTTGTTCTATCTGGGCAGCAGGAGGCATTTTTAGTAAACGTGTCTGCATGTTAATTAAACTTGCACATCTAAGAAGCTATATATACATTTAGCACTACCATGAGCTGACTCACTCTTTTATGTACAGTTTCTGGTCTCCATCTTCTAGTTCTAGTTTCTTATTCATTCCTTTCTCTGCCAATCTTTTGTTACCCTGTTCTATCACCGTCCTTCCATTGTAGTATTTACTCTTGAGTTTAAGGGAATTATAAAGTTGAGATTCTCACAAAAACACATTTATTCGTAGCCAGAATCACAGTTTTCACTAGAATCACAAGGCAGGCAGTCATCAGGCATGTCCTGCAGGGACTGCAGCTTTTGATAGTGAAACTAAGGCAAAAGGCTAAACTAATTTACCAATTATCACACAAATTTGTGAGCGGAGTGGCAGGGATTAGCACACACATGTTCAGGTTGAATGAACAACAACTTTACCTCGGGGCCACATCCTGTTATAGGAACTTCCGTTTGTAACCCAGGTAACAGCTTCTTTGCTAAACAACAGTTAAGATAAAAAGCTTCATGATGAGGGATTCAAAGGACAGATACAGGTATTGGCAATACTAATACGTCTGGCTTTCCTGCACTAGTACAGCAGACATGTGAGGGTTAAATAATTCCAGTTATCACAAACTGTGATCCAAAAATGCAGCCTCCTTAGCTGCGACCTAATGGGAGAAATTAAACAATGTTCAAACCAGATAAAATAGTCCTGTCCAGGCTGAAAACATCGAACCTCGTATGTTTTTGGTACTTTACTGGTGTTGTGTAGGTGGGCTAAACACCAGAAAAGGCATGACATATGCATGCCTTTCACAAATGAAAGCAAGCGGATTTTAAAAGGCAAGCCCACGAACCAATGTAAGTGACTGACGTGGCATGGGTGTGGTTTCAAGCCCAAAGGGAGATTACAGAATGGAAGAAGCACTTTGTGCCCGCCCATAAAAATGACAAGTAATACAGGTTTACATAAGCAAGCCGATTTAAAGCGCCATCCCTACAAACTTTGGAGAGCAAATAAAGTGCAAAACGATGGTTTTCAGTCAAAGTTCTATGATATCTGACTAGTTTCTCATTTTTCTTATTTTAAAACAATCGGATATTTGAAACAAATGCACAACATACCATCACTAACTTTGCAGATTTTTTGCATCAACTAATGAAGTGATACTGCCAGCCCATGCACGATTTTTTAAGCCAACACCGCTTGGGGCTAATATTTTCCTTTTTACCTGAATTAGTATTGACTTAAAAATACCAGCATGAGAAATGCCGTTGGCTCCAAAAGCAGAGAATTTGAAGATGCTATGCAAGACGTGGAGTCACTTGGGAACTGATCAGTAAACATCATTTAATTTTAAACCAAATACCAGTATGTGTTGTAAATCGAGTAACAGCTCGTGCTTCCCCACACAAAATGTAAGCAGGTATATCCTCTTCATAAAGAACGCAGGACACGTTGAAGGTCTCTATTGTGTGAGGGGAGGTGTGCAGACTCGTGGGGGAACAAACTGCATGACCTCAACTGCTCAGTACATCCCTGGGGGGAGACGGCAGCAAGTCCTTGAAGCGTGGATAAAACTGTCCAAACGCCCCACTGAATTATTAAACAAGGGGTCCCAGTCTTTGCCTAATTCAGGTCAGTCTTTGAAAGCACCAGTCAGGTAGATCAAAGGTGAACACACACTCGCTCCTCTGCCGGTCTCTCCTAGATTTGTATCCACTTGCAGTCATTCACTTCCATGGAGCGAAAAAATATTTTAAATAAAACGGCATCCTCGTTTAGAGTAAACATACAGATACTAAACTGTATAAAGTCTAATCATTTACAGATTGATTTATTAAATATTGAGAGAAACTGTGTGTTTGAAACCTGAAAATGCTGTGACTGGGTGCACCTCAGAGATCTGCACAAGCTGCTCAGTTTTCAATCACAGGCAGTAGTCAGCAGGTCACTGCACACTGTGAATGTCACCAGCGGAAAGAGAGACAAGAATTGCAGCCGTTTTGAAGTCGGAGCGACTAAAAATGGAATGACCAAGCTATTTGTGCTGACAGGAAGTGCTTGAAGCCCTGCTTATTTCACCTCTCAGAAAGTGAGGCCTTGACCTGGTGAGGTAACGTAGAAAGCCAACATCCACTACAAAGCTGTGTGCAAGCTGAAAACCTATGGCTTTAGGAGTGGATACAAAGTACATTGTACCTGCAATGTATCCTTCATTTTGTGAAGGCCGAAAAAACCCAAAGTGCAATAGTATGAACATTAGAAAGCTGATGTTAAAAGCAACGAGGTCAGCTGAGAGCTAAGTGCTCAAGTAAAGTTTACTCATGTTGGTGCATGTGGATCGCTCCCTGTGGACAACACAATAGCTCGTCTAATTCGCAGCATATGCATGTTGTGCGGGTTGGCAAGGACGGGCCCCGAAAGTGAAAGTGCTTGTTCCGTTGCTGGCACCGATTCCTTTGCAGCGTGATTTCATTTACTACAGACTGTGGAATTATATTAAACAAAGCACTATGTATGAAGTTGATACCTTACTGATATGCTCCTATTGGGGACTTTGACTTGGAGTAAAGCGCTATCCACGTCAGCAGCGCCCACCTCCTAACTGCACACTTCTGTGAAATAAAGGGAACATCATTCCCATGCGCTCACAGGGGGCGGGGACGCTCAGAGAAACAAAAGGGAGGAAGGGGTTAAGAGTGGGTGCACGGTGGGAGGGTGATGCAGTGAAACAAGCACAACCCCCTTTGAAAAGATGCCTAAGCATTGGCAGGGGCTACCAAGAGAATTCCAAACGAAGCCCAAGCCCGACAATCTCGAAAAGGCTTTAAAAGAAGGATATGCGATATGTGGCATAAATGATATAAAACAAAATACACAAGTTACGGGTAGCACATCCTCCTCCACACCAGCAGATTCAGGAAAGTTCACACTTGTGTGGAGCAGTGGGTATGATGCCCACGAGTAGCCTCGCACACACAAAGATGTGCTGTGTGAATACATCCAAAATACAAGCGTTTGCAATGCAGTCAACTGAGAGCTATTAACATTGTAAAGTCCTAACCAGACTTTTCTTGCCACGTAAATTGAAAATGTTACGTAAGTGAGCCGATTTAAGGCGTCACACCATGAGCGTGAAGGAGCACACAAAAGGAAACAGAAGTTCGCTTGCAGCCAAACGTATCAGCAGTTATGCAATTACCCAGGTTCGATGTCATGCAAAGTGCTTGACTACTGCCCAGCGAGATCATGCTGCGTACGAAATAATAAAGAAAAAGTAGTCCCGAAGCCATACGGAAAACATGGAACCTCATATGTATTCAGTAATTTACCAGTGCTCTCGACGAGGGCTAAACACCGAAAAAGCCAAGAGGTATGCAAGTCTTTCACAAATGAAATCAAGCAAATTTAAAAAGGCAAGCCCACAAACCAACAAAACTGATGTGGTGGGTGTGGTTAAAAGCCCACAGAGAGATTACAACAGGCTACAGAGCTTGCACGTTTGACCCTAAAAAGGAGGCAACGAGGATGCCCTGAATGAAAAAATTGAGCCAAAAGAAATACAAATTAATAAATAAAGGTAAAGAAGAAGGGGGAACGTTAGCAAAGATTAATATACACGGAAGAAGCCAAAGGTGGTTTTCCCCCACCAAAAAAAAGGCAGGAAAAATGCAGCTAGAAATATAAAAAAACAGGGATAAAGAAATGGGGGAAGCAAGGAAAAACAAGCAAACAAATCACCATGTTAAGAAGAAAAATAAACACTTTAGGAAGAGAAGAAATTCAAAATAAAACGAAAAGTGAAATATGGAAAAGTAAAACTTGAGAAGCATGAGCAATTTAAAGATAAAAATTCGAATTTAAGAGGTATATTCGCCAGACACACGGTCTGCTCTGATTAGAGGTTAAAGTGATGCAGAAAGGAATAAAGTTTGTGTGAAGGAGAGTTTGGAGGACAGTACAATTAGCAGAAACAAACCTTGCAAGAGTAGATATGTCTTCTACGGTTCAGCGAAGGTCCCATGACAGCAAGAGGCAAAACAGAAAGCTTGAATGTACTGTGGCTGTCACTAAATGCAGAGAACGCCGTTCCTTCTCCCTCCCATAGTGACTCCCAACACTGAAAGGGAGTTAGAACAGACTTACAATAAGAGTCGAAGCAGGAGTCGCAGATGCCAGTGTACAGTATTCTTGCAGCAGCTGCTACTGGCTGAGAACAGCCTCTAGCACACTGGTTTTCAAACTTTTTAATGCTGCTCCCACACTTAGCGGAAAAAGAATTGGGGGCCTGCCTCCAAATATTAAAAAAATTTCTATCAAATTGGCAATGTTTAAATATGTCTAGACCTATTTAAACATTACAGTTAATTTCTGATAGTGTTTTAGAAATGCCATCGAATACATGATGCCAAACAAAATATTCTGGTCAGGCAGACCTTGTATCCACCATGTGATTATTAGATGTCGGGGTGGAGGTGGGTAGTGGGAGAGGTCCGTAGATTATTTGAAGTCCCTTCCCCTTTGACACATACTAGGCCCTCCCTAGGGGATCGCCCCCCCCCCCCCCAGTTTGAAGACCCCTGCTCTAGCAGTAGGTGAAATGCACCTGGGTAAAGTGGGGCAACACATGTCTTGTAACTCCCATCTAAGGATGTGGCTTCCTTCTGTGCTGTTCATGTGGTGGCCCTCCATTATTAGTGGCTGCACTGTCACGCATGCGCATCATTTCATATTGGGAACCTTGGATGCTGCAACAACTATAGAAGAAAGAATGAGACAGAACACACTCTTAGGGGCACAAGGTAGCCACCACACCACAATTAGCAAGCCCTAATAGTATCATTAACTAGGATAAGCAGCAGTATTATGTAGAAAGGTGCTCTTCGCCATCCTTTGAGGTCATTTCCTTCATTTTAGAAGCCGGCAACCAGATGGAGGGCACACTTCCAGTCACTAACAGTATTATTAAACAGCACAACATCTGACGGTTCCTAGGTGAATCTTTTCCCTTACATCAGCGCTTTTTAGCACAATAGTTGGTTCTTAAACAGCCGAGGCATAGGCAGTGCTTAATTTGTGCTTATTGTTTCCGGTGCTGAGCACCAGCACTTATTTTTGAGGGCCGGGGCTTATTCTTCTGCCTCAAGCATTTGCTGCGAGCAAAAGACACATATGGGAAAGACGGAGGAAGAGAAAAATGAAAAAGCATCAGGAAGGGAGAAAGTAGAAAGCTGCTAGAGTGAGCTGAAGGGGCAGGGAGTGGCTTTATATGGATTGAAGAGGCCCGAGTTGGATTCAGAATTACGCCGCCTCAGTATTCCGTGTTCACACATTCAATTGCAGCAGCCGCGTGTTTTAAAGGAGGGCTTTGGGCACCGGCACCTTTTTATTTACAAAATAAGCACTGGGCATAGGTGGTACTGTGTTTTTGGTAAGAAAAAGTTATAGCTGAGTAATGCTTTGTCTACTATATTTAGAACACGATTAGCAAACAGTCAATCTTGTATTTGTTACCTTCCTATGGACCATCAGCACTAGATAATTGTTTAAGTTTGGCAGTTGGAAAACAATTTAACTAAAGGGACTCCTTTCATCTAAACAGAGTATGCAATGGTACTAACAATGTAATCATGTTAACGATGTACCAATCATATCATACTGTGTTACCACTTACCAATCTCCCAAGTATGCATGTCATTGACCTCAATCTCCTTTTGGCCAATGAAGTACCAGATGCAGGCCATCCAGTGAGCGAGCAGGGCAAACATGGACATTAGCAGCGTGAGGACCACAGCACTGTACTGTGAATAGCGGTCCAGCTTCTGCAACAGACGGAGCAACCTCAGTAAGCGCACGGTCTTCAGCAGGTGAACACCGAAATACTAGAAAAAGACAAAATAACTACATTAGGAAATAGCTAACCTTTCAAACTTGTGTAATTATTAACTCAGATCCAGCATGGAGATTTCCCTCTTCTTCCTTCGGTGATACATTCATAGACACAGAAGACATACTGTTTGCATTTGGTGTGTTAATAGGAGTATTCAAACAAATAGTACCCATTATATCCACTACGAAAGATGAAAGCCTGGTCCATCGAACACAGATTACAACCTGTGGCCTGCAGCAAACACACACAATTCTGCAAAGGTCAGATACACCTCTGAACTAATTTACTTATCTCAAATATAATAACTGTACCCTGAAACTGCTTCCAGTGCAAACCCAGGGATTATGCTCCAAGGCCACTTCCAGGAGTAGTAGTGAATCCTCCTGGCTTCACATTATTATGTGAAAGGGGATTTCCTTCCTCAGTGACAATGGGCGGGATAGTGCTGCTGAAGGAGAGAAGACTGCTCCTCCAACACACTACTGGCAATGGGGGAGTGAGGAAGACCATTTCATTGAATTATATCTAGGGGAGAACAGAGAATCAAGTTGCACAGGATCAGAAATTAAATCATACAGTGTATCATGAAATGTCATGGAAGGGTGCTTCAAAATCAATAAACTGTTCACCTTCGAACATCTGGGATAGACCTACTTAACCACGCATGAATAGCAGTAAACTGCAGTTTGATTCTCATGAACCAAAGTCGGACCAAAATTGGGGAGGGAGGAACCAACGGAAGGAATGAGTAGGGGTGGCTAAGGAAGAAATGAACGAGATATGGATGAGGGGAAGTACACAGTAGAGATGCTGGAAGCACTTTGCATAAAATAACGAATTTTCTCCTAGTTTTTGAAACATTTTGCCTACTCGGAATTAAAAGTACAAATAAACAGAACACCTAAATGAAGGCAACTGCATTGATGAAGGGAAGGCCATTGTTTTGATTCCAGGAAATGTGAGGTTTTTGTTTGAGCAGTCTGTGCAGTGGACACACACATGCATACACACCCACGCACCCCCGCGACCCTCCTCCACTCTCCTCCGCTCCCCGGCCTTTCCTAAAGCCAATGCAGATACTGTCGGTCAGACAAACAAACTTGCCCACTTTGAGACTCCACACCAAGCAGGCTTTTGGGCACTTAACCATGAAGACGAAACAATCATTTAAAGTCTTACTTGAAAACAGTTACACAATAAAGGGGTTGTTATCGAGCCCACAAGGTTGTACCTGAAGGTCCTGAGGCTTCAGACCCTTATAGCCAGGGCAGTGGCCTAATGAAGCTTGAGGGGCCTCCCTGCAACTACCTGAAGGAGGGCCCTTCCCTCCCGACCCTGTCTGGGGTCTGCCGCCCGTGCACAGTGTACTGCTCGGGGGCTGCGGGGGCCTTTGTTATGCCACTGAGCCAGGGCCACTGGAATTGTGCAGCAGGAGAGGGCCAAATGATGTTGCAGGTTGTTTATATTATGCGGCAAGAAACGCCAAACTATGCGGCACAACGCGGCACATTTTGTGATAGTATATCTTCATTCTTTTGTCATTTTTTAACTTGGTAACACTGTATGGACAGGGTACCATTTTTAAAACCCAAACATAACAATAAGCAACAGAAAGTTGACCAGTCCAGCTTTGCAAATGGCCTTCCACTGCGCAGGAACATGTGTTGCTGCATTTTTAATAACTTTTGAACCATTTGAGCAAGAAACACTTTTTAAAAAATCTGCAGATTATGTGGCGGATGATGGACTATGTGGCAAATACGGCACATCTATAATTATGCAAAAGTCGCTGAGGCCACACAATTGCATAATTCCAGTGGCCCTTCTAATAGCACACTGCTCACAGATAAGAAACAGCTACCTAGAGACAAGTGAGGCTGTTAGTCCCTGAGGGAGAGGTCAGAGCTGCTTGGTTCTTGAAGAACTCTCTCTTTATTTAATGCTTCCATTTTGAACCATTTTGAACCTATCACAGAGGGACAGCTCATTTGAAGGGTAAAAGGTGGGATTCCCTCTGGGCCGTGGAGGGACATTTCCATTTTGAAAGAGAGGCCACTGTGGGAATACATTCTTTAGATTCACAGTGCTGATATCCATATAAAGGGATAGTAACTACATCTTACTAAGGTAACCCTCCGTAAGTGAAGGAGAACGTATTATTTTTACCTTCAGATAAAAGTAATTCAACTCCTGCAATACCTCATTACATAGTGAAAATGAAACTACAATTGTATTTGTCATGATGTTTGTAATTTCCATCTGTTGATTAACATTTTATTTATGTGCTAATGCGCAAAGACTTGATCATGCTGACAAAGTACAGTGTCATTTTACATAAATTATTTTGATGTTAGATGCTGTTAAGAAACAGCCTGACGTTTGCAGCCTTCATGCAGTAGGTGTCCCATAACGTAAATTCCTGGAGAGACAGCTCTGTCTAACACCCGTGGGGGACAGGCTGTTACTGTAGGCAGTGCCAAAGTTGGGAACAAGCACTCCTAAAAGAACCCGGCTTGCAGTTCGGGATGGACTGTTCCAATTGGAGCAGGACCAAAGCTGGTTTGCATATGGCTTTCTTGTATTTCTTAATCCACCGTGAAAGCACGGGTTAAGCATTACTTTGAGATTATTTCAGATACCCCTAATTCCACGGAACAGGAGTTTAAAATCATCATAGAATTCTTGACCCTGGCAGAGCTTACTCCCCGGTAAGACCTCTGTAATGACCTGTCGAGTTCTATTCCAATAACATTTTCTCAAAATGTTGTGCATCATTTCCAAATGTAGACAATTTTATGCCCTCACCTTCTTCAGAGTCTGATCTCAATGATACAGCCATCACCAGGCCATTAGTTAATTTGACCAAGTGGCAGGTGGAACTATTCCAGCTGATTTGTCTTCTATCACTTTGGGTTCTACTTTAGGCACTTGAGCTCTCAAGAGCTTGGTAGACATTAGCAAAACTGTCTAGCTTACTGCCATCTATAACTTCCCACTGTCCACCCGTTCTGTGCTGGTGGCATTGAAGAAAGCCAAAATTAGGCATCAATGCACTTGCGCAAAGCAGTTCTGACCCATTATTCATTAGATTTCACTTTGTAACGCATAGCCCCTCGTGCACCTTGTGGTCTGCATTTCTCATATGAGACTGGTGCTACCTTGTGGTATAAGAACCAGACTAGGTGGCAGATCTTTCTCTTTCATAGCATCTAAAGCATTGAACGATTTACCAACAACTATCAAGTCTATCTCAGAGCAGCTGGACTTCAGTAGGGTACTTAAGACCTATATTTTCTCACAGGCTATCCATGATTTGGTTTACATTATTCATCATAAGCACTGGGATACCTCATATGAGATCACTGTAGCGATCCATAACTTACATGAATTCATTAGGACTACTAGCACTAGTACATCGACAGCAGATGTTGTAACTTCTACCAGATCCAGTACCCCAAGTCTTTAGTTGCTTTAGTCCGACTTTCTTGTGCCAGAACACTCTTTAGGGTCATAGTTTACACTTTAAAAATTTCACAGTCATAAATGTGTTTATGAATGAATAATGACTACATGAATGATGAATGTAGACTTTCTCTGTGGATCAATAATGGATACTAGATATTTGGATGTTGAATGGATACTGAGTAAATGACTGATGAATAGACATTGGATATATGGAAGGTGAATGGAAAGTCGATGTATGACCGATGAATACACATTGGGCATAGAAATGGTGATTGCTAATGGATATATAGATGAATGGATACTGAGTCGATGAATGATGGATGGAGATGAATGGAAAGCATATATGGTGTTGATCAATGGATACTAGATATATGGTTCATGAATTGAGAGAGGGTGTATGGATTTTGTAAGGAGATGGGACAGATGGATGATGAATGGAAATTGGATACATGAATGAAGAATGAACACTGAATACTTGGATGATGAGTATGGCTGTATGCATGATACGCAAATAGAGGATACAAGGATGACAGACTGGAGAATGGATGTATCAATGATGAATGGAATCTGGATATAGGTGATGAAAGGAGAATGGCTGTACACATGATGAATCATGTAAGGATATATGGATGAAGAATGGAGAACGCATATATGCATGATGAATCATGACAGGCGACATGGATGCTGGATGCAGAAGGGATGTATTGATGATTAATGGATTCTTGTTATAAATGGTAAATGGAGAATGGCTATATGCATTATAAATCATGGAAGGATATATGGATGATGAATCGAAAGTGGATGTAAGGAATATATAATGAGACTGAACAGATGGAGGACGAATGAAGACTGGAAATGTGGATGATGAAGGAATACTGGATGTATGAATGTTTAATCCAGTATGGCTGTATGGATAATAGACGTAAAGAGAATGATAGACCTGACAGCCTTAGGGTGATGTTCCCCCAGATATTTTGCCTTCCTCCTCCATTTTTTGCTGATCTCGTTTTTGTTGGCCGTTGGACTGTGCAATTTACCACTGTTAACCAAGACTCAAGTGCATGTGCTCCTTTAAACACGGTAAAATTGGCTTTCACCCAAAAACTAAACAATTTACCAGGCCTAAACCTTCTTTTTGAACACATATGTCACCCTTGATGGAGGTAGTCCCTAAGTAGGCCACAGGCCAGAGTCAATGTAATTGAAAAGTTGCACATGTACTTTTAACTTTGACATATCCTGGTAGTGAAAAAACCCTAAATTTGTTTCACACTAATGCAAGGCCTGCCTCTCCCATATGATAACATTGGGTTATCTTATTACATTCAATAGCTGATAACTTTCAATTGAGAGCAAGTAGGTACATTGAGTTTGGTGTCGAAAGAATGGTAATATTTAAAGCATATTTTTCTATATACATTGATCATTTCTGATAGTCGACAAAACATGTACTACACACTTTAACCCCACATTTGTGCCCTTTAAACACTGGGACAGCCCGATAAGCTGCTATGAGTTGACCCCTGTATCTCTGTGGGGCAAGGAAATAATCTGATTGAACCCATAAAGTTGTAATTGTCTCCCGAGAGAAAGTATGTTCTGTTAAAGATTTTATTGTTTAAATGATATAAAAATTGAGGAGCGTATGTTTGTTTGAATGGTATTAATTGACTATCAAATAAACATATTACTTAATTACTTACTGTAATTTAAAGCCCTCTTTAATGGTAAAGTCCGATTGTGAGTCACAATTCTGGAAATGCCACTTTTAGAAAGTTGGTATTTTGTTGTTCCAGTCATTTGGTGTCTCAGCCTGCATTCTGGCCACATAACTACATGTAGCTGGCAGTTGGTCTTTGTGTATTGCTCCCAGGGTGACAAATGGCAATAGGTGTTGGCAGGATGCACCATCTCTGACTTGATGGAGGTGAGAAGCTACAACTTCCCACACATGTACATCACAAAGGCTCTGCCTATGCACACTCACAAAGGGTTTGAGACTAATCTTTTGTGACTTCAAACAAGCTGGGGCTAGAGCAAGGAGGGAAGAAATTCCAAACACCTGTGGGGGTTGAAACCTCCATATCCTTCTCCCACTTCAAAGTTTGCACCAAGTACACATAATGGACCAGCAGACCTATCTCTTCAGTACACCTCTGGACCTGTAGAATATTCAGGGCTGCTGTGCTATATTTCAAGAAAGACTGTTGCCCTGTTGTCTGAATGAAAGGACTGGACCTGTATCTTGAACCTAGGACACCCAGAGTGACTCCAAGAGCTGGCTGTCTGGCCTCCTGATCAGAGCCTCAGGGACAGAACAGGCTCCAACCACCTTGAACCCAGAACCTGGACTCTGCCAGTTGTGCTCATGCCCTCCCCCAAGTGGTGCTACCCCAGTCCTGGACCCTTCGATGTGGGCATGCAGGTGCCCTGCTAGCCCAGCTGTGGTCTGGTAAGCAGAACCAACACAGCGTGATGCATCTCCTTGCACACTCTTGAGACCGCTGCTGAGCAATGCATCCCTGACACCAGCCCTTGCATCAAAGCCCACAGTCTTCTCAGAACCAGTGGTGTGTGGTTCAGGCCTTCACATCAAAAGCTCCTCATCTACAGCATCCTCAATGAGAACACAGGACTCCAGATCGCAGCCCTGCTGCGTCTTCGGAACCATTGGTACATGATGCATCTTTGATGCAGGACTGCACATCGCAAATCTCTTGTCTTAGGCCTCCTCAACGACAATATAACGCTCTGCTTCGCAGCCACACAGCTTCTTTGGAACTGCTGCTGTGCGATGCATTCTTAACTCAGGATCTCTCAGTGCTCTGCAAACCGGATTTAAGGTTCTTTATTTACTGGACCTAAATGGGTCCATGTGCCCAGCCAAAGATCAAACTAAGTGCCTGTATCTGGTCAGCCTGAAGTTGTGACTTTTATTTCATTCCGGCACGACCAGATGACCACAGTTGACGCTTTCTGCTTCTAGGCACTCTTTTTACTTAAAACTTTAAAATTGCCTATCTCTGGTTCTACTAATTGTTTTTTTGTCATTTTGGTCTCAATTTATTACATGTTTTGCTTTATACTAATTTGGCATGAGATTTGTCTTGTGTTGTGTTTTCACTTTATTATTGTTTAAAGTGTTGCATACATACTTTACACATTACCTCTAAGTTAAATCTGACTGCTTTGTTACAAGCTACCTGGGGGTTAAGCAGAGGGTTAATTTGGGGTTAGCTTGCGACTTCACCCTGACAAACTGTGGCTGTAGCTTGAGTAGGGTTTCCCCCCACTCTCAGCCACTAATCCAATGTCCAACAGAGGTATGGATGTTAGATGGAGAATGGATGTACCAATGATGAATGGAATCTAGAAATGGATGATAAAAGGAGAATGGCTATATGAATGAGCAATCATGAGAGGATATATGGATGATGAATGCGTGTTTTGATGATGCCTGGATAGATGGAATGTGAATGGATAATGGATATGTTGACGAATAAGAGAATGATGAAAGAAGAGATGCTCCAGAGATCAAGCATCAAGGACTGGTAGACAGGGAGTTTTAGAGTCAGTAGAAGAAAAAGGAAGGAAGAGCCTTTGAAGGTTTCTGTGGCCCATCCGCACAGCTCAATGGGGCATATTTACTGTGGGACATGTCTGTTGGCTTTTAGCTCATTGCATGAGTAAAACTCTGCGGTCCAGTGCCCGCTGTACTAGCACTCGACGTGTCCAGTTGCAGTGTCTTTACAACCCAAGCATCCTGGCGTGTCATGTGCATGTGCCCACAGCCATAGCAGGGTTGTAACGTGCACAGGATGCAGAAAGGGACATTGTTAGCTCTAGAAAAACCTGCATTTTAGTCTAGGACATTGACAGAAGGGGGCAGCAAAGAGCACCAAATACACTGTGAAAAAGAGAAAGACGTAGAAGAGAAATAGAGAAGGAGCTTAGCAGTCTATTTTTCTGCCAACACGTTATAATAAGTGAAGCAAAATGCAGCAAAAGAGGAAATAACGGTGTGAAACTGGCAGTGTGACAAGGACCAGTACACAGAGCAGGAAAAGCAGAGGTTTAGCCTGGGTGCAAGGCATGCAAAAGAACAAACATCGTCAGCTTATAGAACTAGTGAGAAAGCTCAAGGGTTAAACTTTTTTTTTTTTTACTTGTACTAGGTAAAGATTGATTTATTTCAAAGGGGGTTTGCTGAGAATCAAGAAACTGACGTGAAATTGGAGGAGCGCTGCGGGCCTCAACTCATTATCACTATGTATGCATTGTTACCCACGTTGTAGGCTGTCCTTTGTATGTTCTTGTGGTTTACTGAGAATGATAAATAAAGTCTTTCACAAAAAAAGTAGTTAATAATCACCACGGTCAAAGCAGCTGGGGGAGCAGCCCCTCTCCAAGAAGCCTCCAAGAAACATGTGATGGGTTCGTAAAGTAAAACAAACTGATTCACTGGAGCGCTTGCGGTGGATTGCTGGGGACATGAGAGGCGACGATGACCTAAAGACTAGGAAAAGGTGGAGTAATGTGGCCAAAATATCAAGACTGACAGCGAGGACGTGAAATCCAGGTGGATGGGGCAGCAAGGATGAGATCCATGGTGAGGCGGGGGCAATGAGGAAACGAGATCCATGGTGAGTTGGGGCAATAGGGATGAAATCCAAGGTAAGGTTAGGGGGGTATAAGATCCAGGGTAAGTTGGAGCAATAGGGATCAAATCCACAGTGAATAGGGCAATGGGGAGAGGAGACCAGGGTGGGATGGAGAAAAGAGGACATGAAATCCAATGTGAGTTGGGGCAACAGGAATGGGATCCAGGAGTGAGGTGTGTTAGTGGGAGTGGGATCCAGGTGTGAGGTGCGTAGCAGGAATGGGATCCAGGAGTAAGGTGGGTTAATGGGAATGGGATCCAGGTGTGAGGTGCATAGCAGGAATGGGATCCAGGAGTGAGGTGTGTTAGTGGGAATGGGATCCAGGTGTGAGGTGCAGCAGTGGGAATGGGATCCAGGTGTGAGGTGCGGCAGTGGGAATGGGATCCAGGTGTGAGGTGCGGCAGTGGGAATGGGATCCAGGTGTGAGGTGTGTTAGTGGGAATGGGATCCAGGTGTGAGGTGCAGCAGTGGGAATGGGATCCAGCTGTGGCAGTGGGAATGGGATCCAGGTGTGAGGTGTGGCAGTGGGAATGGGATCCAGGTGTGAGGAATGGGATCCAGGTGTGAGGAATGGGATCCAGGTGTGAGATGCAGCAGTGGGAATGGGATCCAGGTGTGAGGTGTGTTAGTGGGAATGGGATCCAGGTGTGAGGTGCAGCAGTGGGAATGGGATCCAGGAGTAAGGTGTGTTAATGGGAATGGGATCCAGGTGTGAGGTGCAGCAGTGGTAATGGGACCCAGAAGTAAAGTGTGTTAGTGGGAATGGGATCCAGGTGTGAGGTGGGGCAGTGGGAATGGGATCCAGGTGTTTTGTGTGTTAGTGGGAATGGGATCCAGGTGTGAGGTGCGGCAGTGGGAATGGGATCCAGGTGTGAGGTGTGGCAGTGGTAATGGGATCCAGGTGTGAGGTGCGGCAGTTGGAATGGGATCCAGGTGTGAGGAATGGGATCCAGGTGTGAGGTGTGGCAGTGGGAATGGGATCCAGGTGTGAGGTGTGGCAGTGGGAATGGGATCCAGGTGTGAGGCGCGGCAGTGGGAATGGGATCCAGGTGTGAGGTGTGGCAGTGGGAATGGAATCCAGGTGTGAGGTGTGGCAGTGGGAATGGGATCCAGGTGTGAGGTGCGGCAGTGGGAATGGGATCCAGGTGTGAGGTGCGGCAGTGGGAATGGGATCCAGGTGTGAGGAATGGGATCCAGGTGTGAGGAATGGGATCCAGGTGTGAGATGCAGCAGTGGGAATGGGATCTAGGTGTGAGGTGTGTTAGTGGGAATGGGATCCAGGTGTGAGATGCAGCAGTGGGAATGGGATCCAGGTGTGAGGTGTGTTAGTGGGAATGGGATCCAGGTGTGAGGTGCAGCAGTGGTAATGGGACCCAGGAGTAAGGTGTGTTAGTGGGAATGGGATCCAGGTGTGAGGTGGGGCAGTGGGAATGGGATCCAGGTGTTTTGTGTGTTAGTGGGAATGGGATCCAGGTGTGAGGTGTGGCAGTGGGAATGGGATCCAGGTGTGAGGTGTGGCAGTGGTAATGGGATCCAGGTGTGAGGTGCGGCAGTTGGAATGGGATCCAGGTGTGAGGAATGGGATCCAGGTGTGAGGTGTGGCAGTGGAAATGGGATCCAGGTGTGAGGTGTGGCAGTGGGATTGGGATCCAGGTGTGAGGTGCAGCAGTGGGAATGGGATCCAGGTGTGAGGTGTGGCAGTGGGAATGGAATCCAGGTGTGAGGTGTGGCAGTGAGAATGGGATCCAGGTGTGAGGTGCGGCAGTGGGAATGGGATCCAGGTGTGAGGTGGGGCAGTGGGAATGGGATCCAGGTATGAGGTGCGGCAGAGGGAATGGGATCCAGGTGTGAGGTGTGGCAGTGGGAATGGGATCCAGGTGTGAGGAATGGGATCCAGGTGTGAGGAATGGGATCCAGGTGTGAGATGCAGCAGTGGGAATGGGATCCAGGTGTGAGGTGTGTTAATGGGAATGGGATCCAGGTGTGAGGTGCAGCAGTGGTAATGGGACCCAGGAGTAAGGTGTGTTAGTGGGAATGGGATCCAGGTGTGAGGTGGGGCAGTGGGAATGGGATCCAAGTGTTTTGTGTGTTAGTGGGAATGGGATCCAGGTGTGAGGTGCGGCAGTGGGAATGGGATCCAGGTGTGAGGTGTGGCAGTGGTAATGGGATCCAGGTGTGAGGTGCGGCAGTTGGAATGGATCCAGGTGTGAGGAATGGGATCCAGGTGTGAGGTGTGGCAGTGGGAATGGGATCCAGGTGTGAGGTGTGGCAGTGGGAATGGAATCCAGGTGTGAGGTGTGGCAGTGGGAATGGGATCCAGGTGTGAGGTGAGGCAGTGGGAATGACATCCATGGTGAGGTGGGGCAATGGGGCACCACATTCCAGATGAGGAGGAGAAACAGGAGCATAAAAACCAAGCTAATGGGGATGAAAATAAGGCTAAGTGAAGTAAAGAAGGCATAACATCAAACATCGTAGCACAAATTACCCAAAGGCTTCACCACACATTCCTGTGATCATTGAAATAATCATTTTCGGAGAGCCCTCGATTTGGTTCACAGATCAGATAATCGGAGTCATTTGAGGGGCTTCAGAATAAGTACTCTCTTTTGGCAGCTACGTAGAGCAGGTGCTGGCCTTTGGAACTAGTTCCTTCGAGTAGGCTCTTGGAGAACTTCACAAGAATCAATCTTAATGCAAAGCAATGATCTTATCTTTTTGGGGATGTAACTAAACCCAGTCCTATTAATGTGCTTTCCAGACATCATTACTGTTTAAGCTTGCAACCCAATGAAAAGTGAGAGCTGTATTTTTTTAATTTAGCATGAGACCCAACTGCCAATCACTCACTGTCATCAAGAAAGAAATCAAAAACCAGGAACAGACCACAACATTATGATTAGGAACAGGTGGCATGGGCTTTATGATTAGTAGTGATGAGGATGGATACCGCTGGCTTCAAGCGGAAAGTGTGTTCATCTCTACAGATTGCCTACCTGTATTTTTCCCAGCGCTATTAAAAACTTTTAGATTAATCAGCAGTAAATAATTCAGAATCTTTAATCTTGGGTCCATATTAGTATTATTCATTTTCAAACGTTTCATTGATTCTTAAAAACAAAGTTGACGGGGCACTCTATCCTCCTCCCTTAGTGTTTACAGTTTTCATTTTCCCCTTTACCCTCTTTTTATCAAACTTTACATTTTCCACATTTTATTTCCGTTTATGTTTGGATGTTTCCATACTTCGCTTCAACCTTAGCTTAGTAGTGACTATATAGCCAAACCTTTTTTCTTAACTAGACCTTTTCAGCTTTATTTTCACATTATTATCCAAAGTAATCAAGCCAAGAACATGACAAGCACTGAAGAAATTGCTCGGGCCATTTTGAAAAGATTTGTGTTTGGTATATCAAAGCGGAGCATGCAGATGGGACAGCTAGCGAGTTTTAGAACCAAAGATCAGGATTATCAAGGTGAATTATCTTGCCTCTGTCTTTATATTCTATGCACCTTTTTGAAAAATTGATTTACGAGTTGGAATCCCTTCAGGTCCAGGATTACATACTCTGGTTAGGAGAAAGATGCAGAAAAAAACAATTTTAGTGAATTAGAACAATTTACACTTCATCGTGTTTTTTGTATGTAACTATAAATGTAGCCTGACCCCTGAGAGGGCAATATAGACCCATATTATACATAGTACTCAAAAGGTAATTTTATAGCACATGAATAATTGATTTTATTATTTTTTAGAAAGGATTTGAGTGTCCATTTAGTAATATTTGTTTGTCTGAAACTGTAAATCATTTGAAGATGGAGATAATTTGCTAATTCGCAAACTGTGTTTTATACTACAGTGTGTATTATTATTGATCGAATTTTAAATGCAAAACATGTCTAAGGCAATTAAAAAATTGCATTCTAAAATGTGCTTTTGTTTTGTAGTACATTGGCACTATAGCATACATTTAACAAGATCTCTATAAAGAAAGAAAATAAAGTGCAATGTGGCAGTGTCATTTGTTATTGACAGAGTTCTATGTTTACAATGCTTGATTTCACACACCGGAGAGGCTTAATTGGGAGATGCTTGGTTTTATTAGTAGATCATGACATGTGGCTGATTTACTAAATTGGTGACCCTTTGATAAAGCCATAAGGCCTGTCTTATATGTATAGTGATGTGGAGATCCCTTGACAAAGCCCATAGGGCTGCCTTACATGTTAATGTGGTGGTAAATTCAGTAGGCCTGCCTCATGTCTAATAACATCCCCTTATGTTGTTCTGTTACGTCAGGTATAGGTGAGGGCATTTTGATTCTGGGATTCAGAATGCACTAGGGGTTTATTATGATATAGGGGAGTGCCCGCAAAGGTATTTCGATCTACCTGGTGTATATATTTCTAAGTTAAAGTGTAGTATTTGTAAGTGTGTGTGTAATAAACATACTTCTCTCTTTTTTTTTTTTTTAAGTACTGATTAGACAATAAATTATTAAGAGTTGTTGCATGTCAGTGAATGGAGATTATCAGCCCACACAGTCTCCTCTGAGTAGTCCTTCAACTGCTCTGCTTCACTATCCTGAGAGAGTCAAGTACTGCGATGGGGTACTTGGTAATCAGTATAAAGACAAATTAGGACTTATTTGCGCAGGACTCATCCTTCACAACCAATATCCCAGACAGAAGGACAGCACCTGCTTTTGAGACCTGTGAGGAGATCTGAATGACTGAACCTGATCCCAGTTTTACGCAGGTCACAGAAGTGGACTCTAGTGGTTACTTGGCAGACCTAATAATAGGCTACAGAGCCACACAAAGCTGCAGGGAACCTCTTTTATAAGAGCCCAGCTGACCAGTTCCAACTGGACCTGTGTTGGACCCTGCTGATGGTTTCTGCTGGAGTGACTCTTCATCCCCAAGTGCTTCTTCCTGTAGTCCTGGAAGCCTTGGTGGTGTCAAAGTGTACTCAGTCTAAAATGCTGAAAAACAAAGTACCTCAAAATGTTTTTGTTTCAAAGACTTCCAGAGGACCAGGACCAGTCTGCCAAGCTAATCGGATGAAGGTGCATTGCCAATGAGACAAAGGTTGAGATTCTGCAGCAGAAAATCAATTTCAGCGGGTATCAGAGAGGGTATACCATTTCCTCGAGCCCTATTTAGATACAGCTTGCAGCCTTGCCCAGCTGGAGGAATCCGAGCTCCAAAAAAGTGACTAAGGGCCTGATTTAGGTCTCGGCAGAGGGAATACTCGGTCACAAATGTGACGGATATCATCTCTGCTGTATTACGATCCTAATAGGAAGTAATGCAGACAGGATACTCGTCACATTTGGATGGAGTATTCCCCTCAGCTGAGACCTAAATCAGGCCCTAAACCTAAACATAGAACTCTTCCCTGGGCAAAGTTCCCAAAGTGACCTTCCTGTCAAAAGTCAGCGGCTTCACAAGGACCTTGTTTGACAGTTATACAGCCTTGTGGAGCTCTTCTCAGCCATGGCTGGTGTCTTACCCCATTGAAGATTTTTGACTTGCATTTCAGAGACTGAGTCAGAAAGTAAAACTTCCTACGGTGTTGAACCTGGTGTCTGCATTCAACCTGTACTTCATTGCAGTCAGCCTTAAATCACATCTACATCCGAGTCAAGTGCAACCAGATAACTGTGGTTGGCACTTAATTCATTTTGGTGCTATTTTTATTTAAAACTTAAAAAATTCATATCTCCGGTACCCTTACTGGATGTTTGTCCTTTTGGTGTCATTTTGTTCAATAAATCTATTTTTATAAATTGGAGTGGGATTATTATTGGGTTGCATGTTCAGCTAAACCTCTCTGCTATGTGCCATGGCTACCAGAGACTGAGCTTAGATTTTAATTACTGAAACCTTTACTGGACCAAACAAGAATATGTACCTTTTTACTTGGGGTGGACTACCACTCACCCCAACTAATATTGCACATGTTCATGATGTGTGTGTCTGTATTTATTTTGGTTTGCACATTTTCTTTTTTCCAGAATAATTCTTCTTGAGGTTTGGAATAGTTGGATTTGTTTTCATTAATAGCATTTGCATTGGGTTCATCCCAAAGTTTAATCTTTTACACTCATATTGCCTTTAAGGTGACGTACCTCAGCATTTTCTAAATAAGGCTTTGTTCGCCACGTAACACACAACCAATTAAATATTTGAGAACTGCAATTGAGTCGCCAGATCCAGCTCCCTTGTTTTCTATGTTTACATTTCGGTCACTTCTTGGTACCATTTCATATGCAAGTAAAATCTAAGTCCCTGACTGAGCAAAAGGTATGCTTAGAGTGAAAGGAACATAGCTATCAATAGTACAGCATGTGCCCTGCACTGGTACCCTGAGTTATGAGGGGCCCGCTGTTTCTATTCACACCTGTTTTTTCACTGCCAAGCCAGAAAAATGAAGGAACCATTTTACGCACTTGCATTAGAGCCCGTATCACCTATGCCAAACTACTGTGGAGTGACATTAGAACATACACTTATCAATATTACCAAACCGCAGAATGCTCATTGCCCAAGTATACATTTTATTGATACTCAAACTATTAAAAAAGCTTTCCCATTCATAAAAACAGCTGGTAAATAAGCCTTCTGGCGACAAAGTAACAGTCTTTCCTCTGTTGAAGACATCCAGAAACCTAAGGTAAGTCTGAACATATATTACTGAAGACTACAACGCTATCCTATATATAAACCACACAAGAAACCAATTCAGAAACGTATTCAGCTTGTGCACAACGTTCTCAGTAATTCGACATCAGCCTGTATATGAACCATCCACAAACTCACTTTAGCATAACCACAGACCACTTAATTCAACTTCAGCCTTTATGTAAATCATCCAAGAGAACAACCCCGGCCTACATGTTAATCACTTGAGAAACCAAACCTTTTGTGCATATAACACATTTATTAAAGCAACTTGCATATCAGACATTCAGACTGCAAAAACATACATAAGATTTATAATTAAGTCCGGCATTGATATGCATTGTCACCATACAGAGTTCAACCCAGCCTGCACATAAAGAACCTAGTAACAGAAATTAAATCTTCATCAAAATGATATTTTGCATCAAATTCCCTGGAAAGAACTTTACACTGAAGCCCCAATTATTAGTGCACACTTTCACAAGATTCCTAAAAGCAAACCTAAAGCATTGCTAAGAATGAGAGTGTGCAGCTGGGGTTTCATACTAAAAGAAATAGACGTCAATAAAGCCACCAAATAGTGCCAATTACAATGATGGTTTGAGACACCTTGGCGCTTTTCTTTTGGGACCTTTTCTGTGTTGATCAACTCATCATTATAAATCTTAAAAATATACCAAATGGTAATAAATGCTAAACTTTACTACCAGACTTGGATGAGAACATATGGTTTTGGACATCAATTTAAATTATTTTACCTTTTTTCTTATTGTGCGGTTTAGCCTACCTGAATGCTGCAAGTCAACAACCATACTACAAAACCAAATCCAGGTATTCACAGCAAACACCCTACCTCTGTTTTAGTACAAATAGAAACACAAAATACCAGTGAAGGGGCCAAGACAGAATGAAAAGAGAAGCTGCCTTATGAAGTATTAGAAAAAACCTGCTCCAGAGGGATCAACTACATGTCTGTAATAGATCTAGCCTTGAGCAATGAAGGGATGTGTTTCTGTTTTGTACAGAAAGGGAGCTGCCGGAGGCTGTCGGCATCAGACCAGAGGACATTGCCTCTTTGAACGATAGATAAAATACATTTTCTGATTATATTTAATGAAATACCGAAGGCCATGACATATTAAAGGAGATTTGAAAAGATCTCTTTGAATAAAGTATACAAGTTCTGCGTGCTGGGCCGTGGTGTGCCTAGTGGCATCTCTAGAAGGGAATTTCATCCAGAAGGGAATTTTAGGGGGGATTTCGGGACAGATAACACATAAATAAATATATATATATATATATATATATATATATATATATATATATATATATATATATATATATGTGTATACATACACACACACACATATATATATGTATACATACACATATATATATATTGATATCTATGCATATTTTCACAGAAAAAAACAAAGGTTACAGGGATGTTATAGTTATGAAATAGAATTTAAAAAGACATGGAAATTCACTTAACCGCTTAGGTGCGGGCGTCGGCCACTGGCCGACGCCCACACACCCTCCCTGGTGCGGGTCACGACCAGTGGCCGACACCAGGAAGGGTATCAATAAATCCTCGGGTGCGTCGCACCCGAGGATTTATTATTTTTTTTAAACCCCCCCCGGGAGACACGGAAGCTTCCGTGTCTCCCCCCGCCCCCCCCACCCGCCCCTTTGTGACGTCAGCGCGCCTCGCGGCGCGCTGACGTTGCAAAGGTGTTTTCCCCATCAAAGCAGGATGCAGCCTCACGATCGCGCCCCCCCCCCCCAGGGGATTGTTTTTTAAAAAAAATAAAAAAAATACAGGGGGCCGCCCGTGGGCAGGGTGACCCCCTGTGGGGGCAATTTTTTTTTTAGATGTTGTAGGGTTTCCCTGGGGGCCATTTTGGCCCCCAAGGAAACCATACAACAACTAAAAAAAATTGATCTATATATAGATCTATATTTATATATCTATGTAGATAGATATATCTATGTACATGGATATATCTATAGATATATCTATGTACATAGATATATATATATATATATATATAGAGGTAGATCTATATATACCAAAGAGATTTATAAAGTGTGCTACTCACCTGTGAGGGTCTCAAGGCGCTTGGGGGAGAGCGGGGGGAGGGAAAGGGGCTGGGAGGTTCACTGTTCGAAAAGCCAGGTTTTGAGGCCCTTCCTGAAAAGAAGTAGGTTTTGGGTCTTGCGAAGGTGGGTTGTGAGGGCGTTCCAGGTTTTGGGTGCAAGGTAGGAGAAGGATCTGCCCCCGGTGGTGGTGTGTTTGATGCGGGGGACAGAGGCGAGAGAGAGGTCAGCTGAGCGGACGTTTCGTGTGGGGGTGTGGAAGGTGACTCTCGTTGAGGTAGGCAGGGCCTGTGTTGTGGAGTGATTTGTGTGCGAGGATGAGGATCTTGAAGGTGATCCTTTTGTCAATGGGGAGCCAGTGGAGGGATTTGAGGTGTGGAGAGATGTGTTCGTGTCGGCGGAGGTCGAGGATGAGTCGTGCTGCTGAGTTCTAGATGTGTGTAGTTTGCGCTTGAGTTTTAGAGTGGTGCCGGCGTAGAGGGCGTTTCCGTAATCAAGCCTGCTGCTGATGTGTGCGTGAGTGACAGTTTTTCTGGTCTCTGTGGGGATCCATTTGAATGTTTTTCAGTATACGGAGTGTGTTGAAGCATGAGGAGGTGAGAGCGTTGATTTGTTGGGTCATCGAGAGGGAGGAGTCTAGGATGATGCTGAGGTTGCGTGCGTGGTTGGCGGGGGTGGGTGCAGGGCCTAGCGTGGTGGGCCACCATGAGGGGTCCCAGGTGTTTTTGTGTGGGCCAAAGAGGATTATTTCGGTTTTGCTTGAGTTGAGTTTCAGGTGATTGGCTGTCATATATATATCACTTTTGTCAATATGTGTGTGGTTTCCCTGGGGGGAAAAGGGTCCGACTTGTCTAGTGGCAGTTTTAGTGCCATAAAGAAGCGCAGAAGGTTTATATGCCTACTGCAAAGAGCAAATCTGTATTTTATGTAAATAGCTGAGTACATTAGCAAAGTCTATGGAGAGATGAAGGGCACTTTTGCTGGGTGGTAATGAGGGAATCCGAGGAGGAGGGAGTGGGAGCACCAATAATGATTGTTGGACTGGGCGCAGGAGGTGCTAAAGACTGTGACGAATGGTATGTGACAAGGTGTTTTTTGAGTGTCTTGAAAGTACGTGCTGATTGAGGGAAGAAGCGCAGGCAAGGTGGCCTCTACTGTTGCACGTATCTCACACACCATCGATTTTGTGACTGTCTACGTAGGCTAGTGTTTTAGAGCAACAGTTTAGCCAATAGCAGAGATGGCATCTTGATGGATGACTGCTGCCTACACTCGGGTTATAGAGGACCGCTCTGACATAGGATCAGAGACTGAGACATCAGATACTGAGACAGCATCTGAGGGATAGGACAATGGCGCAGACTCTGGGAGTGATTTTTCAGTCAGAGGAGTCCCATTCGATAACTCCTCTTCCAGTACATTATGAGGGAGGTGATGAGGACAGTCCTGCTGTCCCTTCGCAAGCTGTTTGTGCAACTGGGTAATAGTGGGTTAGGCCAACCCAGAGAGCAGGTGAATGCGGCGGCAAGCAGAGAGAGAGTGCTCTCTTGGGAGCTCCCCAATTTAGTTCAGCCCCAAATTCCACCACCCAAATCATATTGTGGAGACATCAAAATTATCCATGGCAAAACAAACTGGTTTTGTAAGGCAGGCACCTGTGTTTTTGGTCCTGGATTCGGCGGCCATATAGAGAAACACACTAAACCCAAACATTTCTGGAAACTAGACATTCGGGGGAGTCCACAGAGGTGTGACTTGTGTGGCTTCCCCAAAGTTTTCTTACCCAGAATACCCTGCAAAGCTGAAATGTTGAAAAAAAACTCAATTTTTCTCGCATTTCTGTCACACAAACTACAGGAATATGCTGGGATCCATAATATTCCTACCACCCAGTGACTCCTCACCTGTCCTGATAAAAACACTACCCCACTTGAGTGCCTACACCTAGTGTCTGTGTCAGGAATGGATCACCCCAGGGTCAACAGCTGCCTCACGTAAGGACCAACATTGACCGTTGTGTGATCTATTCCTGTCGCAGGCACCAGGCCTAACCACACAAGTGAGGTATCATTTTTATCGGGAGGCTTGGGGGAACGCTGGGTGGAAGGAAATTTGTGGCTCCTCTCAGATTCCAGAACTTTCTGTCACCGAAATGTGAGGAAAACGTGTTTTTTTAGCCACTTTTTGAGGTTTGCAAAGGATTCTGGGTAACAGAACCTGGTCCGAGCCCCGCAAGTCACCCCTCCTTGGATTCCCCTAGGTCTCTAGTTTTCAGAAATGCACAGGTTTGGTAGGTTTCCCTAGGTGCCGGCTGAGCTAGAGGCCAAAATCTACAGGTAGGCACTTTGCAAAAAACAGCTCTGTTTTCTGTGACGTGTCCACGTTGTGTTTTGGGGCATTTCCTGTCGCGGGCGCTAGGCCTACCCACACAAGTGAGGTATCATTTTTATCGGGAGACTTGGGGGGACGCTGGGTGGAAGGAAATTTGAGGCTCCTCTCAGATTCCAGAACTTTCTGTCACCGAAATGTGAGGAAAACTTGTTTTTTTAGCCACTTTTTGAGGTTTGCAAAGGATTCTGGGTAACAGAACCTGGTCCGAGCCCCGCGAGTCACCCCATCTTGGATTCCCCTAGGTCTCTAGTTTTCAGAAATGTACAGGTTTGGTAGGTTTCCCTAGGTGCCGGCTGAGCTAGAGGCCAAAATCTACAGGTAGGCACTTTGCAAAAAACAGCTCTGTTTTCTGTGATGTGTCCACGTTGTGTTTTGGGGCATCTCCTGTCGCGGGCGCTAGGCCTACCCACACAAGTGAGGTATCATTTTTATCGGGAGACTTGGGGGGGACGCTGGGTGGAAGGAAATTTGAGGCTCCTCTCCGATTCCAGAACTTTGTCACCGAAATGTGAGGAAAACTTGTTTTTTTAGCCACTTTTTGAGGTTTGCAAAGGATTCTGGGTAACAGAACCTGGTCAGAGCCCCGCGAGTCACCCCATCTTGGATTCCCCTAGGTCTCTAGTTTTCAAAAATGTACAGGTTTGGTAGGTTTCCCTAGGTGCCGGCTGAGCTAGAGGCCAAAATCTACAGGTAGGCACTTTGCAAAAAACAGCTCTGTTTTCTGTGATGTGTCCACGTTGTGTTTTGGGGCATTTCCTGTCGCGGGCGCTAGGCCTACCCACACAAGTGAGGTATCATTTTTATCGGGAGACTTGGGGGGACACTGGGTGGAAGGAAATTTGAGGCTCCTCTCAGATTCCAGAACTTTCTGTCACCGAAATGTGAGGAAAACTTGTTTTTTTAGCCACTTTTTGAGGTTTGCAAAGGATTCTGGGTAACAGAACCTGGTCAGAGCCCCGCGAGTCACCCCATCTTGGATTCCCCTAGGTCTCTAGTTTTCAAAAATGTACAGGTTTGGTAGGTTTCCCTATGTGCCGGCTGAGCTAGAGGCCATAATCTACAGGTAGGCACTTTGCAAAAAAACAGCTCTGTATTTTGTGAAAAAATGGGATGTGTCCACGTTGTGTTTTGGGGCATTTCCTGTCGCGGGCGCTAGGCCTACCCGCACAAGTGAGGTATCATTTTTATCGGGAGACTTGGGGGAACATAGAGTAGCAAAACAAGTGTTATTGCCCCTTATCTTTCTCTACATTTTTTCCTTCCAAATATAAGAGAGTGTGTAAAAAAGACGTCTATTTGAGAAATGCCCTGCAATTCACATGCTAGTATGGGCACCTCGGAATTCAAAGATGTGCAAATAACCACTGCTCCTCAAAACCTTATCTTGATCCCATTTTGGAAATGCAAAGGTTTTCTTGATACCTCTTTTTCACTCCTCATATTTCAGCAAATGAATTGCTGTATACCCAGTATAGAATGAAAACCAACTGCAGGGTGCACCTCATTTATTGGCTCTGGGTACCTAGGGTTCTTGATAAACCTATAAGCCCTTTATATCCCCGCAACCAGAAGAGTCCAGCAGACAAAACGGTATATTGCTTTCAGAAATCTGACATCGCAGGAAAAAGTTACAGAGTAAAACATAAAGAAAAACGGCTGTTGTTTTCAGCTCAATTTCAATATTTTTTTATTTCAGCTGTTATTTTCTGTAGGAAAACCTTGTAGGATCTACACAAATGACCCCTTGCTGAATTCAGAATTTTGTCTAGTTTTCAGAAATGTTTAGCTTTCCGGGATCCAGCATTGGTTTCACACCCATTCCTGTCACTAACTGGAAGGAGGTTGAAAGCACCAAAAATAGTAAAAATGGGGTATGTCCCAGTAAAATGCCAAATTTGTGTTGGAAAATGTGGTTTTCTGATTCAAGTCTGCCCGTTCCTGAAAGGTGGGAAGATAGTGATTTCAGCACCAGAAACCCTTTGTTGATGGCATTTTCAGGGAAAAAACCACAAGCCTTCTTCGGCGGCCCTTTTTTCCCATTTTTTTGGAAAAAACTAAATTTTCACTGTATTTTGTCTATTTTCTTGGTCTCCTCCAGGGTAAACCACAAACTCTGGGTACCATTAGAATCCCTAGGATGTTGTAAAAAAAGGACGCAAATTTGGCGTGGTTAGCTTATGTGGACAAAAAGTTATGAAGCCCTAAGCGCGAACTACCCCAAATAGCAAGGGCTCAGCACTGGGGGGGAAAAGGCCCAGCAGCTAAGGGGTTAAAAAACCAAAGGTTACAGGGACGTCATAGTTAGGTTCACATTTACATCAACTGGAGTCCCTGTTGTCCTTTGATATTGGAGGAGCTGTGGTATTTAAAGGTGCTTGTCCGGAAGGCGTCCATCAAAGGCACTCATAGCAGTCAGGTTCTGAATGGCATTGCTGAACCTGGAGGATTATATATATATATATATATATATATATATATATATATATATATATATATATATATATATATATATTCATTGAAAAAACAAAGGTTACAGGGACATTATAGTTATGTTCTGAATTTAATCATAAAGACAATAGATATCCAGCAGTTATACAGTAGAGTTCTTTCAAGTAAGTATAACTATAATGGCCCTGTAACCTTTGTTTTTTTAGTCAATTTCCATGTTTTAAAAAAAAAACTTTAAGTAATTTTAATTGCGATATGTTAATCCAACCCCCGCAACACAGTGCCTTGGGCCGTGCAAGGCAGGATTAGTCACAAGGCCTGGCGTGCAGCCACGCCTTGCAGCCAAGCCCTTATAACCACCCAATCCAGCACGACGCACAGCCTTTGGCCGTGCTCAGCACAGGTTGTCCACAGGGTCTCTCTCTCTCAGTGGGTCTGAAAGTGGGCGTATGAGTCTATGACTGGGTGCCTGAGTGTTTGAGTGGGCGCATAAGTCTCTGAGTGCATTTATGAGTAAATGAATTAGTGTGTGAATGAGTCTGTTTTTTCTTTCAATTTTTTTTTCCCTTTCATGAATATTTTGCAAATAATTTGTGAAAATTCATGATCATTCGTTAATACATGCATGTTGACTCAAAATTATTTTAAACCAATAATTTGCCCCTAAACACACCTATGTCACACTACTGGGGTCAGGGTACCTTCACCTTGATCCCCCATGCCCCTTTCAATTAGGATTTTCACCCGTTGGGGACCATGTCCTGTGAAATAAAATTGCAGTTGCAACTTTCCAGTGAGGTTGGCATCAGCCAAAAGCAGGGCTTTTTTTAAATGTGCATTCATGAAAATTTCTGAATTTCTGTGAAATATTTGTAAAATAATCGTGAAGTTGCCGCAGGCAGAGATATTCACATTTGGATTTCCCTAAATTTCTCAAACCCTACTGAACTGATTTACACCAAATAAGCATAAGCACAATCTGCGGACCGATAGATAGCTTTCTGCCAAATTTGGTGTAATTCCGTCCAGTAGTTCGGGCTGTAGTTGTGTCTAAAGATCCTATGGGAATTAACACGGGAAAAGCACATTTTTTGACACCCCCTTTTTCTCGACCCCCTCTGACTTTCAGTGCACAACACGAATCACTGTTACACTTTTGAAAAAAAAACTTTGTATAAATTCAAACAGTGCCAAAGATATAGGCAAGATAAAAATGCTTTTTCTATGGAAACATGGTCCTAATTATAACTACCTACTGGCCATGATGTGTGAGGATACGCTGATGCATTTATTTGGATTTCCGGATCCACGCTCGGACCGCCACATATGTATATACTCACTGACAAAATTCAAAGGTTAAAGTAATGTTATAGTTAGATGTGATAAAAAAATCTGTTTTTGTTAAAAAAACTAAAAACCTGAGAAATTGGCTGAAAAACCAAAAGATTAAAGCAACATTATAGTTAGGTGAATATGTCAGTGACAAATGCAAAAAGAACAAGTGATGGACGGAATGCTGAACAATGTCAAACATTCACCCCCAGTACAGAAATCTAGGCCTAAATCCATCGTTTTTTTGCTGCCCATGCCATTCCAGTTTCGACCCAGCCATATGCAAATCAGTCTTGACCCTGTTCCCCATGGGAGCAGTCCAGCCCGAACTGCCAGGCCAGGTCTTCCCTGGACTGGAAACAAGCATCCTGGGACCGGTTTCGGGGTTTCACCTGTCTTCAACCAGGCTAGCTTGAATCCAGTGGCATTTGAAGCACGGGACCCACGTCTGGGCATACCCTTCCCACTTAGGAGTGACCCA
The DNA here is from genome assembly GCF_031143425.1 of Pleurodeles waltl. Classification (NCBI taxonomy): domain Eukaryota; kingdom Metazoa; phylum Chordata; class Amphibia; order Caudata; family Salamandridae; genus Pleurodeles; species Pleurodeles waltl. The sequence goes on along the minus strand of NC_090440.1, from coordinate 1,760,670,946 downwards.
CGTCTGGGCATACCCTTCCCACTTAGGATGACAAATGCAAAAAGAACAAGTGATGGACGGAATGCTGAACAATGTCAAACATTCACCCCCAGTACAGAGATCTGGGCCTAAATCCATAGTTTTTTTGCTGCCCATGCCATTCCAGTTTGGACCCAGCCATATGCAAATCAGTCTTGACCCTGTTCCCCATGGAAGCATTCCGTCCATCACTTGTTCTTTTTGCATTTGTCGCCTTCTTTTTGCATTTGTCGCCCTAAGTGGGAAGGGTATGCCCAGACGTGGGTCCCGTGCTTCCCATGCCACTCGATTCAAGCTAGCCTGGCTGATGAAGGGTGAAACCCTGAAACCGGTCCCAGGATGCTTGTTTCCAGTCCAGGGAGGACCTGGCTTGGCAGTTTGGGCTGGACTGTTCCCATGAGGAACAGGGTCAAGACTGATTTGCATATGGCTGGGTCCAAACTGGGGTGGCATGGTGAGCAAAAGAACGATGGATTAAACCTAGATCTGTGATTGGGGGTGAGTGTTTGCATTGTTCAGCACTCTGTCCATCATCCTTTTGTTTTGCTAAAATATGTCAGTGAAAACATTAAAGTTTTGAAGTAAAAAAAAAACACAGAAATTCACCAGTTCTAGTTAGCTGAGCTAGCTATAACTTACACCCCCGGCATACACTGCTTATGACCTCACATGTTACTTCATTCATGACGTCCTATGAGATCCTTTATGACAGCACTGATGACATTTCAAATGACAATGCCTTATTAAGCCCTGGAACCTCATCCACTGGTGACTTTTTTTTCTTAAAGGGCAGAGGGGCCACATGACCCCCTCCCTGAGCCTATTAGACCCTGTGGACCCCACCCCCAGGGCAACTACCGAAATTCAAGAGAGCTTTATTATGACCTGGGAACTCTATCCCACAGGGGGAGTTTTCTTTAATTAAAGGTGAGACGTGTGGCTCCCTACCCCAAACATTATTAGGCCCTGGGGACCCCTTCCCCCAGGGCCTTTTCTATGAAAGGGTAGGAGGGGCCGCATGGGTCCCCTCCCCAGCCTTATAAGGTCCTGGGGACCCAATCCCCTCAGGGCATTTTTTTAAATTAAAGGGGTGGGTGTCAACGTGGCCCCCTTCATTGAGCCCTGTTAGGTCCTGGGGACACCACCCCACAGGGCCACTACTACAAATAAAGGGGAGGGGGCCACATGGCCCCTCTCCCGAGCCTTGTTAGGCCCTGGTGACCCCATCCCCTAGGGACATTTTTTTTAATTAAAGGGGAGGGAGGCCCACGTGCCTCCCGTCAATGAGCCTTGTTTTCAAGTAAAGGGGAGGGTGCATGAGGCCCCTCTCATCGAGCCTTGTTAGGCCCAGGGGACCCCATCCCCCAGGGCCATTAATACAGTTAAAGTAAAGGGGGGCCCTGTGCCCCACAAGGCTTGTGAGGGCATGGGAACCCCATACCCCAGGGTTGTTTTTTTAATTAAAGGGGAGAGGTGCATGGCCCCCTTCCCTGAGCCCTATTAGACCCTGGGGACTCCATCCCCCAGGGCCTTTTTTCCATGAAAATGGAGGACATGTGGTCCCCCTCACTGAGCCTTATTAGGCCCTGGGGACCCCATCCCCCACAATCACTGCTTAAAATAAAGGTGAGGGAGGCCAATGCAGGTCCCCTCCCTGTGCCTAGTTAGGCCCTGGGGACCCCCACCCCCAAGGCTGCGACTACAGTCAAAGGGGAGGGAGCACCACGTATCTCCCCCCCTCCCCAAGCCTTGTCAGACTCTGTGATCCCTTTCCACCAAGGCTGCATTTTTAAAATTAAAGAGGAAGGGGGCCATGTGGCTCTCCAACTCAAGTCTTCTTAGGCCCTGGTGACACTATCCTCCAGGGCCTTCTTTCTACTGAAAGTGGAGGAGGGTCGCATGACCCCCCCCTCCCATAGTCTTGTTAGGACCTCAGGACCCCATCCACCAGGATCACTATTTAAAATAAAGGGGAGAGGGGGGTCCTCCCCAAGCATTATTAGGCCCTGTGGACCACAACCCCCAGTACTAAAAGCTTTCAAAATGGGAAGGTGCACCTTCCTCCCAGAGCCTCTAAAGGCCCCAGGGAGGCCACCGTTGTGGCTAAAATTATTCAAAATGAGGAGGGAGGCATGTGGCCCCCCCCTCCCCAAGCCTTTTCCATCTCCGGGGACCCCATTACCTGGGGCACACACTGTCAAAGGTGGGTGCCCTGTTGTTCACCCAGGGTGCCCACCATATGCTCCCTAAGGCCCCAGTCGGCTCCCCACATCAGCGGGAGCTGGCACTGCTCCCGATTCGAGGGAGCAGCTACTACTGTTGCTCCCTCCAGGTGGGAGCAATATTTTCATCTGTTTCCCTGACTACATCAATGCAGGCAGGGAAACAGATCTAAAGCATTTTTAAACCACCCTCCTGCTGGGAGAAGATATAGGAGACCTGAGCACCTCCTTGTGCCACATTAGCATACATTTTTTTATGCTAATGTGGCTCAGCGAGGCCAAAATCATCGCGCCATTGCATAGCGCTACTTTGTAACCCCTTGCGCCACATTATGCCTGCGCCAGGCATAATGTATTCAAGGGGGCCATTCCCCAGTTGGGGGTAGGGCGAAAAAATGCCGCTTTGTGTAATTTTGTTTCTGCATTTTTGATGCCTGCTCAGAGCATGCGTTAAAAGGGGGCATGCCATTGTTTACAATGGGCCCCTATGTGCTGTTCAGGGTTAGCGCCAACATTTAGAAATTCTGATGCAAATGCCCCCTACCCTGCGGCATGGTGCACTGTATTTTCAATACGACGCACACATGGTGGCGGTAGGGGGGCGCAAGGGGCCGCAAGAAAAGTGGCGCTACATGTAATGTAGCACCACTTTTCTTAAATCTGGCCCTTTGTGTTTTCTCCAGCTTGGAATGAGATTCAAAAATGCTCTCACCAAGCGAGAGCCCACACAAGTTTTCCTGCCCATGCTGGTATGGGCAGGGAAACTGCTATGTCCCGGGGGCGGGCTCCCCACCACATAGCATGTTAGCCGGCCTCAGGGAGAATGGGTGTCATCCAGGCCATTATTGGTTTCATGAGGGAGGCCATGTAGCTTCTCCCTATTTTGAAATATTTCAATCCAGGCGTGGGCTCACCAGGGGCTTGTCACAGCTGGTGGAAGGGAGAGGCTGCACAGCTCCCAATCCCCATTATTAGAAATTTTTACCTGGGGTAGTCTACATGGGGCCTTTGATGGATCGGGGAGGGAGCAGTGTGGGCCTCCACCCCCATATACATTAATTTCAGTTCCCGGTGGGATCCCCATAACTCGAGGAAGGGGGCCCCCCTCCTCTTCATTATTGAAATAAACCCAGGGCATGAGGTCTCCAGGGCCATTAGTGGCTGGGTGGAGAGTAAGGACACCCAGCGCCCCTTCTCCTATGGAATACAGCCCTGCGGGTGGGCTCCTGGGGCCTAAACTTAATGAATGCGGCCTGGCCGCCATTTTGTTTATTGTTCTTTTTCCAATCCTGTGGGTGTCCCACAGGATCACAGCAATGTTTTCTAATTTTATTTTTATTTTCAGCCTTGTGGAGGGTCCCCCCGGGCCCTCCATGGGTCCTAGGTTGTCAGGATATCCCTACCCTGCCCTCTTATATTACTTTTAATTTTTCACTCCAGGACAGGGGACTAAGTCCCCAAGCCCTGTAATTGATGCCAGCAAACTTTTTCAGATGTTTCTGGCATCCAATCAGACCACTCTCGCCCACTGGAGCGAGAGGGACAAAGGGAAATAAGGGTTTCCTGGGCCAATCAGAATGCTCTATGTTTAAACTGAAGCTCAGCTGAGAGTCTCACGAGTTTCTCGTGGAACCAACCATCCAGATATATAATTTTTTTTTTATCCTTAATTTCTAAAAACCCTCAGAACTGATCCCCCTCCCCTTTTTCTTCAGCCCCCACTTGACAGATCACTTTCCATGCAAACAATAGTCAAAAAGTAGCACCTTTTTTTTGAAGTTTCTTGGAGATTCATCCAACAGTGCCAAGTAATTAGAAATACAAAAAATGCTTTTGCTATGGAACACCTGACCTAACTATAACTGTTGCCACTAGGTAAAATCTATTTATCTCTCTATATTCACTGAAAAAAACAAAGGTTACAGGGACATTATAGTTAGGAAACATAATTTAAAAAAACAACCTTAGAAATTCACTTAAAAAAACAAAGTTTACAGGGATGTTCTGAATTTACTGGCACAAAAGCATAGAAATTCAGCAGTTAGAGTTATTTCAAGTAACTATAATTCACAGCCTAAGGTAACTATAACTTGCACCCACACCCTGCACAGCTTTTTCTTCAACAATATGACTGCTAATGTTTCATTTAAATTAAGGGCCTCCATTAATCTAAATGTAAGTCCAGTTCTTCATCACTTTTAAGTCCATTCAGGGTCTTACTTTTTTAGGCTGAAAATAAACCTGAGCTCCAACCTGTGCAACATGAGTGCCCTATTACCTCCTGTTTCATTGAGCGCTACTTTATTCAGGCAACAAAATTTCAGAAGATTGCAATTACTGGCATGGCCCGCCTGAAAATGCCTTGCTACTGGGTATGTTTGATCTCCCTTTGTTATTGCACGCTTATGTTTCAGAATGCGTTTTTGGTGGGGTGTGTAATGCTGCCAATATATTGTTTATTGTATTGACATACTAAACAATACCCCATGTAGTCAGAATTACAATTGGGCAAATTTGTGAAGTTAACCGGTCTGTTTGTTTGCCCGGTTTTCTATAGGAATTAACCTTCCCATTGTTTTGCATGTTTTACAATTCATGTGTGCATAAAATCCAGTTTCAGACATATATAGTCTCAAACTCGGCTTGGGTGTAAAATGGCTATGAACTAAAGAGACCCTCAATGAAGTGCTTCTTCTATATGTGATTTGTGGGTATATGCTTAATGTATGGACAATTGTGTTGGTTAATCTGAAAATGCGCCAATTCCTGCTAAAGGTTCTACAAATCACCGGAGTATTTGTAGCCTAGCACCCTACCTGGACAGGGTCTGCAGTGACAAGTTGGACTTGTAGATGAAGCTATCTACATATATCTTTTTCATTTATTTGCTTGAAATATTCCAATCTCACTTAGTATGTATCTAATAAATATATATGCAAACACACAATTTAAACATTTTAGGCAACTCTATATATATATTTGAAGTTGATAAAATTAGTAATGTTTGTTATTCAGCACCAAAATGCCTCAAAGGGTGACATGTGCTTATCACATAGACATTATGTTACCCTGTAGGACACATAAATGCCTTCGACAGTCAAGAGGGACCGCATATTTATAGTTATGAACACAATTATTTAAGACTGGAAATGTTTGTATTATCTCGGTTCAGAATCTCATGCATGAGTGTGCGAATATTTTTTATTGGAGACAAAAGTCAATTTTTTTTCATTTCCCTGCTGAAAAGTTTCCCCTGCTTAGCAAGATAATTTTCACTGCATAGAAAAATATTTTCCATCTCATATAACAATTTTCACTCCATTCGAAACCAGCCAAAGCTTGAAATGCATGTATTAACTCTTCTCTGCAAGATTGATCTTTGTATACCTTTTCTATCTACATTTATTTACCCATATGGCTAACAGTACACAGCAAAAATCATGCAGGAAATCCATTGCAGGATATTGTAACATCATCTTCCCATCAAATGCTGTGTGGCCAGTGCTCCCTTCATTGATCATTATGTTGTAAACGAGCGCACTCCAATTGAGATGAACTGGCAAATTGTAGAATATTGCCGAATACTATGACTATAAGCGCACTCCTGTAAGCTATCACTTTTCATTGGCTAGTCTATGCTTTAGTGGTGTGCTGGTGAGGTGTCGCCTTCTGATCTCAGGCACCGAATAACATAGCCTTCCCTTCCCGCATTATTCAATAGGGTTACTTTCTTTAATCCACGTGAGTATCCTCAAAACTGTACTCGAAATGAGTCACTATTTTCATTTGATTTTCTCTGTTCATATATTTTTTAATCAATTCTTGGCAAGCTCCCCGTGCATTACAGTGCTCATTCCATTCCCCAATGCATTTCGGGCCTCTATCGGTCCTTCGTCAGGTGATGTCCTAAAGAACGAAAGAAAACAATGCAACTAGTAAAAACTATGGCCCATATTTATACTTTTTTAGCGCCGCATTTGCATCATTTTTTTACGCAAAAGCGACGCAAACTTGCAAAATACAATGGTATTTTGAAAGTTTGCGCTGTTTTTGCATCAAAACGCGGCACAAATGCGGCGCTAAAAAAGTATAAATATGGCCCTATATGTGATGAGGTCCTCGAAGATCCCCTTGCTTGTGTAAGGCACTGATGTATCCCACAGGGTAAGATAATGTGTATTGTGAAGCACATGCTCACACGTAGAGCCAGTTCCGTGCTGAATATCAGGTGTTTATTGTTACCACACAATACTCATTTTATCAACTTCAAATGTATATATTTAGTTGCTTAAAGAGCTTATGTCTGACTTTGTATGTATGCATATTATATATATATTTGTAAATGCATATTTAGATATGGAGAAATACACATACATACATTTTGTCAATTCAAGCTTGCTGATATTTATTAGGGAACATACTAGACATGCAGATTTTGGAGCAGTTAGCACCACAATCTGCATGTTATGTCCTGTTTCCGGGCAAAACTCATAATAAAGGATAATTATTTCATGAGATAAACTACATATGCACCTGTGTCAGTTTTTATCATGTGTGATAAGTCCTAATAAGGATGAAACTGAAGTGCCCCAACTATGGTGAAACCAGTCTTGAGTTGCTTGTGTTCTGGTTCAGGGAGGACCTGGCAGTTTGGGCTGGACTTTTTCTACTGGGACAGGGTCAAGACTGATTTACATATGTCTGGGTCCAAACTGATGTGGCATGGTGTGCAAAATAACAATGAATTGGGATGCAGTCTAAGTAATTACCAATGGCTAAGATTAATTCATGTATTCCATCCCTCCCTTTTTTGTATACTTCCGTTTAATGCCGTAAGTAGTATGAGAATGCCTAGATGTGGGTCTGTGCACACTGTGACAATGGAATTAAGCTATACCCGTCTGATCATCCCTAATAAAGGTTAAACTGGTTTTGGGTTTCTAGTGTTCTAGTTAAAGGAGCACCTGGCCTGGCAGTTTGGACTGAACGGTTCCTACTGAAGAAGGGACAATACTGATTTTGGCAAGGTTTGTTATTGTTGATTCTTAATTTGGATCTTTTCAGCAGGTGCTGGTCACAGGCTGAGGTCACAAAATTTGCCATAGTCTCAAACTGGGCTTTAAAAAACTCATGCGTAAGAAAATGTGCAGGAATATGAAATTTCAGATAAGAGCATGGCACTAACAGAGGCCATAAAGTCACAGTACCTGTTTGACCAGGGAAAGGTGTTATGTTCTAATTTAGTGAAGTTGGAATACTGCACATGGCGTTTTGTGGAATTCTGATCCTACAAACCAAGTTCAACTGTGTATTAGGCCTACACTCAGGAAAGAACACCAGAACCCATGCAATGACATCACAGAACAAAACCTACGCTGAACTGTCAGAAGAGAGGCTGGATTTCCTGGCTTCATTCCTCTCTGAAGAGGAAAAGTAGATTCCAGAAATGATTCCCAGGAATGTTTTAGGGAAAAGGGATATTGCAGGGCTAATGAGACTGAGCAGGATCTGTGCAGGTGACAGGCACTGATCATGGAAGCTGCATGGGAGTGTTTAAATATCTCAACAGCTAAGCTATAGGAGAAGAAAGAAAGGGGGTGGCCTGACAATTGTCTCTCTGTGTGCAACATCCATCACACACACACACACACACACACACACACACACACAATATGAAAGGATCCTTAAGACACACACCTGAACTTGTGGTCCCTGCACTTTTGTTGGTGCCAACTGAACTTTCCTCAGTGCTACACCCATGCTACACTCAAAAAAACAATGCCATTTTGACCCCAGTCAGTACCATACCATATGTGGTAAAGAGGGCAGTCTCCTAAGAGTGCAGTCATGAACTGCTTTAAAACACTGGGACCGATTTAGATGTTGGCAGTAACAAGTCTGCCACCACATTTTTTGACAGAAACCCCACTCGCGGGCTTGGTAGTCCACCTGCCTGATTTAGATGTTGGCGGTGCCACAGATGATAACCCGTCCAAGTCTTGTTGACTCCACTAATGATTCCCACCCACCACCATGGTGCCATAGGAAAGAGTGGCTGGCGGCGGGACTCCAGACGCACTTACAGCCATGCAGATTTAAATGTGCCTTACTGCCAAGCAAAATGTGGCAGTCCGACCTCCAATTCTGAGTTGGCAGATTGAGGGGGTGGAAAGGGGTGAAAACTCACCTTTCCTCCTAATTCCACTTCCGTTACCGGCTGGACATGACTGGACAACATCATGCCATTGGACCACAGAGAAAACATGCCCCCTCCCCTCACCCGGCACTGGACATAAAAGTAGGGAACCCGCATTGGCTGTGTATGCAGCGAGGGAGGTCACTGCACATGAGCTCGGGACCACTGCTGGCATACATGTCACAGTAATGTTTGAGATAGCTGTGATATATGCATATATCTGTGGTCACGGATGGGGACACACTTGTACACAACACATCTCACAAACATACTCAAATGGTACAATCACACTTGTCAACTGTGTCCATGTGTGCACATTGCAAGGGGACCTGTCATTTTGTGCTTTGAGTTGAGTGTGTGTCAGTACGTGCATCTGCAATGAGATTGGCTGGTTGAGGTGGGAGGAGCTGGAGTGAGTCCTGAGGTTGTGTCAGCATATGTGGCACTTACTTATGGAATTGATGTTATGTATGTTGTGTTGCTGTGTGCAACATTCAAGGGCGTGTTGTGTGGTGGTCATTGTTGTGATGTGTGTAGTTGTAATAATGTGTGAGTGTATTTGTGTATATCAGTCTGTAGTTGTGTTGGTTGTGTGTTGGTGCAGCGTCAATAGTGTGTGTATGTTGTGTCATGGATGTACGGCAATGTGCATTTGAGGCATGTTCGTGTTATGATGGAATGGCAATGGACAATAGTATTTATGTGTTGTGTGCGATGCAAGGTGACACTAATGACAAAGGTACAGTGTGTGTGTGTGTGTGTGTGTGTGTGATTTACCTGTATTTCACAGCCACTGTCCAATGTGAACTGGGTCCTGTGATGTCCTCCCTCCGTCAGCATACCGCTACGAGTATACTGCCTGCAGGGCTGCAACTTATGAATACAGTGGGCAGAATACCGTCGACTTGACGGATTCTCTGGTCTGCTGCTGCAGCCATTTGGCAGTAAATTCGCCAAGATCTAAATCAGGGCCTCTGTCTCATTCAACATCCAGACATCCCAGGAGTTGTCAAAAGGCCTCCAGACATTGTGCCTCTCAACCTCTCAGAGAGTTCTTCCTTCCGCTTGCCTGTCCTGTAATAATGCTCACATAAGTACATTACCTGACACTGGGTCAACCATATTGAAGGAATCCAGATACTTTAGGACAGCAAAAGATTTCACACTACCTTCAATAAGGCACATCAGTTAATACCCTGTCACCTCAAAAGTCTGAGAGTAACTACAGAGAGAGGGATAGATTGAGATAGGTTGATGTGATGGGGTGAAAGCTTAAGAGTCAGTGATATACGTAGAGAATGGATGTAAATTAAGAGCAGTGGGATGAAAAAAAGAGTGGGGGATGTTGGAAAGGCATGGCTGGAGGGAAGTCATAAGTGAGCTACAGTGCTCATGGTCCATATTCTCCTAGTGCGACTAGTACCCCCTGCCCCCCACAGCAGAGCTCCTACTCACCACATTGACGCTGAATGCATAGAGAAGGTCAAAGGGCAGGGCAGCGATGAGATCCACAAAGAACCAGGTAGTTGCATAGTGCACACAGATACATCGGGGGTCGTACACCACCTGCCCCGACTTGCTGACGTACGTTGTGCGAAAGTTTAGCATTATGTCTAAAAACAAAAAAGGGTAAAATGAAGTGAATAAATCTTTTATTAACACCAACATGCAAGTTTCAGAGGATATAAATGCCTTCAAACACTCATTCGTTCTCGCCATCTTTTAGTTATCCCTAAAAAGATTTTCCCGAATGTTTTGGCAACAGTGATGGATCAGATTTTTTGTCATGCCAGTACATGCCAAGTAAGTCAGTTGGACTAAGACGGAATATATTTTTCATGTTACCGTGCCTTCAACCAAATGTGAGAGATATCATGCTTCTGCGCTCCTTTTACACCTAATGAAACATTCTACTGCCCCAATCTGTCCCTCTGCTGACAAAAACTGATGGCTGCATGTTGCTGCTGCCATCTACTGAATCTGCTTCTCAAGATCAATAGGCTTATATTGGTCAGCAAGTCAAGAAAAGAGATCTACATATCAATACAGACAACAGAACGCATGTCACAACACTTCAGGCAGTATATTTACTGTAATGAAGAAGAAGGACAACTGGCTGTTCACATTGGTGAGTGGCCACCTTTGGAGTAACCTGCTAGCCATAAATATTTACACAATGCCAAGTGCTTTTCCTGTGTCCATCAAGTATTTGTTTTCATTCTTCTCAGTATCACATACATTTGATGTTGGTCATCTTAATTGCCTCTGCACATACGGCAGTTTGATTCTGCTTGGTGTACGTTACAAATAAAAAACTAAAACATATAAGGTAGGCTTTATAGTTGGAACACTTCAAAGGTTCAATTCTGCCATTGGAACAAATGGTCTTGAAACAGGCAGTCCCTGAATTTCAGAGGCAAATTGGTTCTCTTTGGAGGCTGAAACATCATAGTAAGATTGGGTTGTAAAGATGGAGATCAGTGGTTAACATCACACCTGAAGGTAAATGGTCAACAGTGAAGAGTCAAGTATCAAGGTTAGTCAACTAAGGGGCACAATTATAGCCCTCACCCGGGGTGAAGGTTCAGCCTCAAATGGCCAAATCTATAGAAGCGGTGTTCTTCAAAGGATCAACCAACCGGGCCCATCTGAAAACTTCACCAGGAGTTAAAGCGTCAGCCCTGTTTAGTCCAGTCTAGAACGTGTGCAAAGCAAACTTGATTCTCCCAGGACAGCATCTGGGGTAGAACCCAAATCTCCATCTGGAAGTGACTGGTCATATGTACAAAGTAACTATCAGGACTGGAAACAAATCGTCTGCATAGATCAAGCCAGACTAAGTTCAAAATGATGAAAACACGCCAACATGTGTGAAAGAACACGGAGAATAAAGAAAGACACCTATGGCCTCTTTAAATATTACACATCCTGTTCCTTGAGTAATCCCGTTGCCTCCAAGCCTTTCAGTTAAGTACGGCACGGGTGGTGAATTATTAACGGTGCGTCAGGAATAGAAACACACCAAGCTGTGATTAGAATACTTTGAACTAACAAAAAAGACACATTCTTCAATTGGTTTTTCGAAGCTGGAGAAGGGAATTGGGCCCTATTTTCTGCTTAAACATTTATCCAGGCTGCTTTTTGTGAATAATTTTCACTCTTCAAGCGGTAGGACACTGATTAACTGACGCTTTGTTCTGGATGGCGACCTCAAAAAACCTTGCATTTTGAAAAACAAATAGCGAATGTAACTAATTATTAGCATTTTGTGGGGCAGTATTTCTGGGAAGGTGATGGTTCAGCAGTGTGTAACAGCTACCTCCTCCAGAATAAGCTAGGAACACGTCGATACATTCAGCTGATGGATTTTTGTTTGAGTAATTCACAAACCGAATGGGTACTTGAGTGAATTTACATTTTGGATTTAGAGTCTATGAAAATTGGATTTAGAGTCTGTGAAAATAAATCACCAATGCACCTTCAGCCCTGCTGCTGTATTGTCAACCCCATATGAACACTGTCACTCGAACACTGCAGCGCCAACTGGCAGGACTGCACTACCATGTCCCTCCACGTATCAACCCGCCGCTGCATGTCCAATCGCACCAGTGCACTTTCATTTAACAAATAGGCACTGCTACCTTCCATCACCTTCCTGCTAACTTGCAACACTTCACTATCAAATTCAGGGTCCACACCACAGCTGCTCCAAACTCTGTTGCGACCCCAGGACTAAAGTACCACAAGCAAATTCGCAATACTATTACTGCACCACTGCTCCACACTACTGCATTACTACATCAACAGCATCATATATCACACTTCAGCACCACACTACCACCTCAAAAGCTGCTCTAGATCCCACAGCATAGCCTCTCCAACGCTATCACTCTACAGCACCACACCCCTATCTTACATTACTGTGCTACCAACCTCTAGCGCCACACACAACCGTGAGTATGTGTTGTATGCAGAAATCTGAACACCATTTGTTCGCACCATAGCATCACACTTCCACCTAACAGAATTGTAGAACCAACCACCCTGCCTTTGTGTCCCATCCCTGCATTGCAGCTCTCACGACTGTGCTTCCACCCAAAGCACTATGCGGCCGTCAACCCTCACCGAAATGAGAGCCTCATCAAAAAATCACCAAACGCCATCACCACGCTACCATTCACAGGTGAACCACTGCCACCATCTACAACCAAATAATATGCATAGCACATCATTCTCACACTCAAAATACCACACTTAGCACAACACTACCAACAGCAGCAATGACAAGGCTATCACAGATATATCACCTTTCAATACTACTCTATCAATCACCCATGTAACACCACATTATTTCCTAGCACTGCATACAGCTCCACTATCACTCCATGCTATTGCACTGCTATTTTCACACTTCACTACCACTCCAAGCAATGCATTAACAATCCCACGCACCACTCCACCCTCACAGCACCACAATGCTACAGCATAACCACCCAAACAGCACACATTTCCATCGCCCAACAGTCATAACCACCCCTGCACCACACTACACCTCCCATCTTTGCACAATCACAAGACACTATGATGGTACTGTCCCTACAGCACTGCACTACCACCAAAGCAATACATGCACAGCCAACCCAGCATCCCTCTAGCACACTCAACATCATACAGCCACCATCAATACACAATCACCACCCCACCACTCACTATCTACACAACGCCACACTATAACTACAAGCACAGCTCTTCCCCTCAGCACCACGCACCCACCCCACAACACTGCATTATCTTCTTAAAGAAACTCAACTCACATGTTCTCCCTCACAACTACAACTAGTGGAAAAACATCAGATCTGAATTATGGGAGGACGATTATTGGATTTACAAAGGTGTGCTTTGTCAATGGGGTACATCCATGCTGCACCCCCAAATATCTCCACATCGCTAGTTACCAAAATGTTGCTGCTAAAAATTATTAGCAAAAAGCATTGGTTCGATATCCTGAGTCTATTACTACATCTGCCAAGAACACAGGTAAATATTAAAGTGAAATACAACGATGAACAAGACTAACACAATCTGGTGCATACAAAAAGGGCAACATCCTGTGAAATAATACCCCTTAGGATTGAGAATGTCTTGCTAACTGAGTATTAAAAAAAAACTGTGGAGTTGCATATAATACCCAGATTCCCAACTTCATCAGTGGCGTAAGGCAAAGTTACCAAATAGGTGAGCCAAAGAAAAAGTCTGCTATTTCCCCTACCGGATTTGTTGAATACCACACAAATCTTGTCTGGCACAGTTCTTAGAACACATCCTTAGAACACATTCTAGGGCAAGGTCCAGCAAGTATGTTTTTGGCATTGAATGGCACAATAGATAAATCCAGAATCATTTGGTAATTTTATTTTGTCCAGTGTAACTTCTGTCATTTTCCTCCAAATTTTAACAGATGAAAGGTAACACTTGACAGCTGCCATATTTCTGCCTACTTCCTGTTTCCTTATACATCCCAAGAGGAACAGAAACACATGTTACTTTGTAACTTTTTGTGCACCATGTCTGCCCAGCCAATGCCTCCGCATAAACAAAGTAACATGCATTGCTCTTTCACATGAGTCAGAAAATAGCAAAGGCAGAGAAAGATGCAACCCTACCATTATTAAATGTCCGCTTCTAAAGTTAAAAACCAGGGGCAGAAAATGTCATTGAAAGAAATAAAATGACTTTTATGATATGGGGATTCTGTATTTTGTGGCGTTCATTGTTCATAATACCTGTTGATTAAATATTTTTTACATGATTCTATATGAACTGAAAACAAATCTTTACTAAGGAACAAAGTAGTTGAAACTACTGTTTTACAGGTTTCTAAATACCTCAAGCCTTTGGTTTGCCTTCCAACTCAACAAGACTTGCAGATAGCCAGAAATGCTTTTCAATTTTTTCAGAGTCAACAAGTAACCTCCGATTACCAATGATCTCTTCCAGTTAAAGAAGACATTCATTCTGACTCTTGGTCACCAAGCAATACCACTTCAATCCACTGCCTCCCCTTCACCTCCTTCCCTAGAAGTAAGCAGCAGAATGGCTCTTACCCAACATGAAGAGAATCTCCACCAAAATGTCGCTCACGCTGGGCGGGCTGCGCGAGGCAGTGTTGTTCTCATCACGAGCAACGCTGAAGCAGACGTTGTACGGGACAGTGACGGCGACGTAGAATGTGGCCAGCAGAATGAGCCAATCCCAGCCAGCTTTGAAGGTGCCATAGTGCAGCAGAATGAAGCGGGACTTTTGGATGGCAGCTACCTTGTACTCAGGGATGGCCGGCTTCTCCCCAAACACATTCTGAGGGGAAACAAACCAAGAGTTCCATCAACCAATGACAGTAAAGGAAAAGATAATGTGTAAACAGAGACTCAGGAGGGTTATTTTTCTTGATTTCTGGAGATAGTGTCTGTCACACCTCGACCTTTTCTGATCCATCTTCATCTATTAGCAGAAAAATCCAAATACCAGGGATGCAAGAGGCACTAATTCCTCATTTTCAGTTTTGAAAGGGCACTTTTCTTAGTTTTCTTAGTGTGTATGATACAATTGTTGCCTAGTAGTTTAACAAGAGATGTGTTTATTACCCATCTCAATGGCATTTTTATAGAGTTTATTGAGATGACCCTGAGCCACTCTTCGGGAGACAAACATGTGACTTCCTGGTTATGCGCGCCCCTTTGAGATATTTCACCAGATATGAATTTCTAGCCAGTAACTCCACTCTTGGAAATTTATAGTCAATCATCAGAAAAGCCAGAGCTTGATCAGTGTAGATCTACGATAGAGGCATAAAGCTTTTTAAAATTGAACACAAAGCTTTACAGGAGTGAAAGTAAACTATATTGCGAGGCAGAACCAAATGACCACCTTAAGAAAGGGAGAACTATCTATTGAAAGGGTCCAATGAAAACTGAAAGGGTTAATTTAATTGTATTTAATTGAATGTAAATTGCCCATCCAGGGACAACAGACCACTGATTATTTGCTTGTTGTTCTATTGGTGTGAGACTAGGTTTATCCACAATCAGTGGCAATTTGTTTTGCCACAGTGCGACTGAAAGAGTCTACGGCACCCACTAAGGATCCAAAGGTGAAGGCCCTATCACAGTCAAAGAAAGCATTTTCTCAACAGTGAGAACACTCACAGCAAAGCACAGGTTCATTTGGCAAGTGCTTGCGTGATGTCTCGAACAGCGATGTTAACGCCAATTTAGAGGAGTTCTTAGCAAGCCACAGCATTGGTTGAAATGCCTGTTTTTGCAAGAAAGGGCAAGGAGGGCCCTCTTCTAATGTTTGGGTGTGGAAGGAATATTTCTCAGTTCTCAGGAGGGGCTAAGGCAGGGCACAAGTCCTAAAACAAAGTGGCGGGACTAACCAAGTTATGCAGTATGAAAGTGACATCATGGTGCATGACATCACAACATCACAGCACGAGATCACAGCAAGTGACATCACAACCCCTTGACCTCACAGAAGGTGACATCACAAGAAATGACATCAGATCTTAACTCTTCACACATGTTTCGCAGGTCTAACATAAGTACATTTGAGTGCATTATGAGATTCAGCAAATAAGATGTTGTGTCTGGTTTGTGCCAAAAACATGATGAAACCCTGATGCAATATGCGGGCCTCAATTTATACTTTTTTTTTTTTTTTTAACTCTGCCACTAAGAAGTTGGCAATATGGAGAAATACAGCACTAAATCTATTCTGCTTAATTGTTTACAAAGTCTGCCCTTTAAAATATTTTATGGGGTTAGAGCACCTGCTGTGGAAATCTTTGCAGCGGTGGCCGCCACATAACTCGAGGGGTGGGGCGAGGGGGGGGGAAATGGAGACGAGGTAAAAAAAAAAATTAAGAAGCACTTACCTTGTCTCTGTCACTGCGCCTCCGGTCGCCTTGCGCTCCCCCTTCTTCTGGTGTCCCAGCATTAACTGCTGGTACACCAGCACAGGCTCCACAGCAATCCTGGCTCTGCTTTCGTGCACAACCTATCATGAAAGCAGTGCCAGGATTGGTCTGAGCGGCAGTGACTGCCTCTCAGACACAGCCCTGGGGTCAGTGCCATTTCTCCAGCCCTGCTGCTAAACACAGCCGGGCTGGAGAAACCTAAGTGCACATGACGGCTGGCCAAACACACATGCACACTTAGGTGCACTCTCCCCTCCTCCCACCTCCTGTGCCCCAGCTCCGCCCCTCCTTGCACTGCTGGCTGTGCCAGAAGCAGAACAATATAACAATAATATATTATTGTTTTATTGTTCTGCTTCTGGCTCAGCCTGTGGGGAGACGCTCCTTCACCATGGGGAAGGAGTCACCCATGGATCTTTGTATGCCCAGTAAATCCCAGGGAACAATATTAATGGAAAGATAACGCCTTTGCTGGAGAGACCTGTATTTCCTCTAGCAGCAGTTTTGAATCAAAGTAACGTAGAGGGTTAATGTGTAGGCTGTGAAGCATTGCAGATCATAGATTTTTATGTTATGTCTCTAGGTAAGTGAGTTAGTGCTTTTAGATCCTTTTGTTAAAGACATCCTGATGTTACTCACGGTTCGTAAACTGTAATCCTTCTAATATAACACAGCAAGCTATAAAGGAAATGTGACTCCTACATCTTGTAACCCTCACTGTCTTATGCAACACATTCTGTACATTGATTTACACATTCACGACATTTATTGTCAAAGTATAATGTGTACGTCTGATGTAAAGCGCTCTGACACCCTGCATTGAGATGAGTAGCGCTGTAAAAGAAATAAAACAAACAAGGTTTTCGTCTTGCTTTTCTTTGAAAAACAATAAACTCAAGTTTTTCAAGTGCACTCCGCACGCAATGCGCTGTATAACTTCCGCAGACCGGAAGCTCGGCAATAACCCAGCTCACCTGGAGGCAGGTGCTCGTGGTTACCGGCGTCCCCCTGTCATTACGCAGCACTCACCACAGCGCGTGATAATAGGCTTCTCTCTGAGGAAGGCACGGCCGGTGACACCGTATTAACGAACTCTCCGTCTAATTACGCTCTGTAATAACACCTGGCCTCCGTCACCTTCCTTCCAATTCCATTTCATAACCTGCTGTTTTCCTCCTGAACACTGCTCGGATTGCAGCCGCCCCTGGCACTTGTCTTTTACAAAGAGAGCGGTGTTATCGCAGCGAGGGGCTGGTGACAGGAGAATGAAGGGATCAGCGCAGCCTTAAGGACGGATAACCCCTGTCTCATCAAAGTCACCTGCAGCCTGGCCTTCAGTCGGTTTCACTGATGGGTACGGCGGTTTTGTTTTGTTATCTAAACCCTGAGGCTTTGTGGCAACTTCCGCGGCCTACGCTGGTACGTAATGGCCCTTTAACAACGGGCACAGCCCGAGGCAGGACAGCTACAATTGTCATAGAACACGCCATGCGCTGACAAAAGAATGTCCTAAAGTACTCAGGATACCTGAACAACGCAACGGAACACAGCAGTAGATATATATCCATCATTGCGGACGACCTAGCATTCAATTGTCTTCAAGGCACTGCAAACATTCCAATATTCTAAAGAAGCATTTACAGTGTGTGTGCGTGTGAGACTCCCAGGTGGTTAATGACAGGACCCTTACTTTTAGATAATATCGTCAATTCAGACTTTAGTTCTACAGAAGTATACTGTATTAGAACATTGGAATGCTGGGGGCTCCATTGAAAACAATGGAGTGCTGCGGGCTTTTACTGGCCAGTAAAAGCCCGCAGCGCCAACATTCCAATGTTCGCTTTGTTCACAGCAACAGCTGTGAACAAAGCCTCACGGAGCCCGAGGGGATTTTAATCCCCTCGGGCTCCGTGAACATTTTTTTTTTAATAGAACATTCTGCCCTGAGTGGCAGAATGTTCTAATAGCCTTAGAACCCGCCGTAGCGGGCTCTACCGGCTATTAAAGTCCCTCTCCCTTGTTAAATGCCCTCGCCGCGGGGAGCGGGCCTTTAATAGCCGGTAGAGCCCGCTACGGCGGGTTCTAAGGCTATAGTGAATACCCAGCCTAAGGGCCACAAAAGGGGCTTTATGGAAGGATGAAAAACAGATTTTAGTCACAATGTCAAATATTTATTGGTGGTGCCATACTAATTTTAGGTATTGTAGTGAGTTTTGATGTCAACTTGTGAAAAATGGTAATCCTCTACTAGGATTTGACAGAACAGTTCTTGCTCATTATTTTCTCATGCAAATTATAGTTACTGTCCCAGAAGCTCAGCAACAAAAGGAATTGTGCTGCTCGTGAGGAGCCAATAGGGCCACAAGGGCTTTAGGGCTAACCCCACAGCACCCAGTGATTGCCTCTCACTTGTGGGTGTCCCAGGTGGAAAGTAAAGCAAAAGAAAAATAATGCTGAGCAAGGCAACATTCAAATAAGAAGGAAGAGCAGGCAAGCTGCTCAATTAATGACAAGGCCAGGCCTGGAGCACTATATGAGGGCTAAATAATTTGCACATGTCTACCATGGTGCCCTAGTGGGGCCATCAGCACTACCAAAGTCGGCCAATTGTGCTTCATGGCCGAAATGTTGTCGAAAAAAAGGCACCCTAAGTCTCCGAGTGGATTGAATACCTGACGATGAGAGGAGTTCTGCATTGATTTCAAGCACTTCCTGAGCTAGAGCTTTTGCTTTTAGGCTCTGGAGTGCAGGGGCCCTTTGTGATTGGTTCTGTGGCTGCGGTGACAGTATAATACCAGTACAGAAAGATTCAGACACATTTTTTTGAGTTGAAATACTTGATTAAGATGTTGACAATCCAATATTTTACATTATAATGAACACTTCTGAATATGATACTTTGCTCATCAATTTTTTAGTCATGATGCAAAGTTACCTTACAGCACACTGACAAAGCCAGTAGGCCTGCCTTATTTAAGAATATCCTCCCAAAGATTGTGATGTTGCATCTGGTATTAGTGTGGGGCTGGGGGGGTAGTAATTGTGATTGTGTGGTGCGAAACCTACCAGGGGTATACCTTGATGTGAGGGTTTCACCAAAGGTATTCCAATTTACCTGATGTATATAGTTGTAATGTAATGTATAGTATTCAGTAAGGTGTGTAACAAAAGTACTTTTGCTTTTCAGAAGAAAAACACTGCTTGAACAATGCTTTATTCACTGTTGTTGTTACGTACAACCAGACTAGGGTTACTGGCCCACACCGCCTCCCATGAGTAGGCCTTGGACTGTTCTGCTTCACTGCCCTGAAAGAGTCAAGTGCTACAATGGGACACATCGTTCCCAGTAAAAAAGACAGTTGCAGATGTATTACTTGTAAAGGACTCGCATCCTTTGCAACTAATAACCCAGTTTATTTTTTACAGGGCCTGAATTAGAGATTGGTGGACAGGGTACTCTTTGACAAACACAATGAAGTAACCTGTCTGCCAAACCCCTGGTCTGCCCACCGTATTTAGAGATGAGAGGGCCTTATGTTGGCTATATCGGCAAAAAGCTTCCTCCAACAGCCCAATGAAGTAGGGACCATCAAAGGAGTGCCTTTACACTGCCCTCCCTATTTACTGTGGTGGTTGGTATAATATCATTTTTTTTCTTCTATAATCATCAGGACAAACCGAGCAGTACAGGTAATATGATATGTAATCTCATCTGTAGGATTATTTACAAAATTTGTAATTGCATCTGACACATCATGGGTGAAGTCATGACAACTGTATTTTGTGTGAGAGTTATGGCTCTTGCAAAATCGGTTTTATTTCTGGATTCAATTCACACACATAACTCTACTTTAACTGTGGTTTACAAATGTGCAGCTCGAGTGGCAGAACACCAAATTACTTTTTTTAAAACAAGTTTTTTTCCATTATTCACAAATCCAGTGTAACGTATTCAAATCCTGAGACTTATTTTTTTTATTAATAATTTTAATGCAGAGGGAATGTGCCTATGGTGCGAGCAGGCACACCCCGGCCACTTATGCCCTTTTTACTTTTATGTTTCTGAAAGCAACATGTTGGGTAATGGCCGCAACCAACATTTACCTGTGATAGCCATCCAGTCAGGGCACAGAGGGGGTCCACAGCTAAATTCACAAATGACTAATGAACTACAGAAACCAAAGTGCCCTAGTTCCTTGGCGTGCCTTTATATTTCTTCAGTTGGAGGAGTCGAATGTGTGTATATATATATATATATATATATATATATATAATATACATACACACTCTAACATATATTCACTAAAACAAAAAACAAAGGTTAAAGTGACATTATAGTTAGGTTTTGAAATAAGGTAAAAACGAATGTTTAAAACACAAAAAAATAACACTGAAATTCACCAGTGATTTTTCTTAATGAGCAGGCTTTTTTCTATGGTATTTTTAACGTGAGCTAAAATCGTATTGCCATAGTTAAATATAACAACAATTTAACCTTTGTTCTTTTCACTGAGTATCTGAGGTTTTGTTAACATAAGGCAAATCTTATCATTCCTAAATATAACCTCGTTTTATCCTTTGTTTTTGTTCAGTGAATTTCTAGGTTTTATTGATGCTATTTCTCCAGTTCCATCACTGAACACAGCTTTAGGCCATGCACGGCAGGAGATTAGAAGCAGCAAAACCCCGCTGCACATGGCTGAAGGCAGAGGGCTGACTGCGAAGCCTCGCCTGTAAACAGGCCCAGTGCCTAACCGCCTCACGGGCAGCCAACTCACTGTCATGTATGGCCTTCAGCTGTACACGGAATGGGGTTGGCTGCAGATCGTGGCCTGTGAACAGGACCTGGATCCAGCCCTCTGCAGACAGGCAACCTCTTCATATGAGCTGGACCAGTAGCTTGACCATGTTTTCTTGCACAGGGTGGAACCAACTAAAGTGCCTGTTTGGATTTATAATAAAAAGTCTTAAAGTCAAAGAAATGGAACAGGGGTACTATATGTGTTGTTACAAACTTTAGTAGCCCTGTTAAAACTCAGTACATTAGTCCGCAAAGCAGCGGGTGCAGTAATGTCTGTAAGGCCTTATCCGAACAAAATTTCCAGTATCTTTGGATCCAAAAGGTTGCCATGTAACCAAAAAAGCCAATTTATGAAATTCGGGTTGGCTCATATTTCAACCAGGGAGGAAATGGGATCTTAGTTTTATATCCCAAGAGCAAACAGTGCTTGCATACATTTAATGATATAGAAAACACAGATTTTGATTTAATTTACTACACATACTTTAGAGCAAAAGGAGAATTGAATGTTAATAAAAGTGCATTCTATGAATGATCTCAGAAAATCCTATGAATTCTATGATTCAATTAGTAATACTTTTAAAAATGTGACATTTATGATGTGTTATTTATGTATGCTCATATGGAAAAACTGTATTAACTATGCCAATACGTTTATATGGCTCCTTTCAAATCAAGTGAAACTATTTTTATCATAAGTAAATGAAAATACGGGGTCTGCCATCGTGCCCTAGACGCCGACAGAGGGCGGCAGAGGCAGATTTGGAAACCAGAGCCAGACCGGATGCATCAAACACGTGACCTTGTAGATAACGAGATACGTCCCCTCAATAATTGCCCAGAAATAAGGAAACGGACATCTATAAGAGGAATTCGCCAACAGGATCCCTGTCACAGGGCTGGGGGTTTACTACAAGTGCGGCATTATGCCAGGGAATGTGCCAGAACAGCAGAGTACTTGCGCGTGTGCGGCACCATCAGTAAGCCAGAACCTACACACAACTACTTCTGAAGCACCTGTAAGTCCGTAAAACTCTGGGGTCCACTGTAAACTCACTCCACGTGCCAACAAAGCGTAATTGTGGTGGACAATATTGTAGTGTACTGTAAATAAAGAAAAGACCCACATTGGAAATAGCTGTTTTAGTGATAAACTTTCAGCACCATGGACAAGAACCGGGCAGACCAAAGTTCTATTGGGTCTTCTATAGTATCGTTACACACGCAGTTAGATTTGAATTTAGCTTGTAGGGACAATGACATGACCTTTTAGAGTACTGTCAGCAGAGGCTCTATCCGCCACGCGGCATCACTGGTAGGACTGGATGCCAAGGATGTGCCGCGCCAAGGGCAGTCGAACAACGCATTCGGGCATATTACCCCTCCTTTCAAGGCGTGGAGTGCGGAAGAGAGATGTAGTATAGCACCCTAGTAAATAGTGAAACCCATGGGATTGTTAATTACCAGATGCGGTGTTACCGCTTAAAATAATGGGCTATTCATATTAAGGCTGCTGTAAAAAAATAAGAAACCCACTCAGATGTTCACTTGGTTTTTGTAGCGGTAGGTCTTTTTCATGAAGTTTTTTTCTGTTTTTACATCTGTTTTAGCACTTTCACCAGCCTCCTGTGGTCATATATATTAATAAACAAATATGCGTGCATACATAGACAGATGCCTTTGGGGTCAGACTTCTCCTTCCTTTGGTCTGTACAACTGTGATTGACGTTTTTCGCTGCTCACCAGAGCACACAGCAAGAAACAATGGGTTAGCCCACCGCGGCCTTTGACGACCTCCAACTCTCATTGATAACATTTACCCTAAACACGTGTGCATATCCACCTAGGAATATATGTTGCAATTCTTTATCTGTTTTTTAGTCGCTTTGTTCGGATATCTGTAATTGAAAGCCAACAGTATCTTTTGTTTGCTCAGTCTCATTTTCCTGTAGCATGATTAAAAAACAAAAGGGTTACTACACCTGTTCCAAATACATCTGTTTGCTAGGAAACACCCATAATGTCCTAATAAATTACTATGCAATGTTTTTTTAATTGCATTTTTTTATTGCAACCATATAGCTGCCATGTTTTCTTTTTGTTTTTTTGTGACATATGCTTACAATTAAAAAAAATGTAAAGCTTTCAAAAGTCGAGACAGGTTGGCTATGCCAATGCTTATTCTACTGTGCGCTTATTTAGCTCTACATATACTTTGCAGCAGAGATAATGAATGGTTTACTTTTCTTATGTCCTGTGAGAAGCTTCGGATGGCGTTAGTACATAGGTTTAGTGTTTTATGTATAAACCAATATTTCAGATCTGTGACATGCTGGGACAGTCCAGACCAGAGAGGGGCGCTGATTAAATTGCACGTCTTACAAGGCGAGGATATAAGATTCCAAACCTGTGTTCAGTCGATGAGATGGGCGCAAAGGACGATCTACAAACATCCAAACTCAAGAGGAAACACGCACAGACCTAGAGACAGCTTTCCAGTGCAGTGGTATTAATAGAAGTAGAAATGAGACTGAAGGCAGGGGTTCAGGAGAAACACTGGTGAATACTGCTGTAGTGGGTGGTAAAGGCACAGAAAAGTCTCTCATCAGATACGAGGGGATGAAAACAGCAAATTAATTTAGAAAGCTTAGCGTATTCTACTTATCTAACATCCTTTGATTTATTTACTCGTCTCTCCTGTGTAGAACAAATTATTGTCTAGAAATATGTTTAATAATTTATTTGTTTCATATTTTGCACAGTAATATCCCAAAAATTATTTTTTAAACATGTAAAACAAAAATGAAATGTGTTTGAGGTAGGGCAAACTATCAATATTTTAAATACTAATATAAGCCTTCCTTTGCAATAATGACGTTTAATTACAAACACACATTATTGTTGGAACCACTACTATAAAATATTACAAATGAGAGACTATGAAAAAAGTAGTCTTCTGACTTGTGCATTTTGTCAAAAAATGCCATCCCTAGATGTAAATGTTTGTTTCTGCATATTCGAAGCCTGCATTTGTTAAGTTCCTGGATCCAAGTGGATTTTTATGCCAGACAACACCATTAGGAAGGAAACATGGTGGAAGTTATTTCTGTATTGCGGAGACCAAACAACACACTACAAATACTGTGTGCTCATATAGAGCTTCATTGCCTATACAGCAAAGTATTACTTTAGCCCAACACAACAGTACTCATTTTATTGACCTTAAAGATGAAAGTCTGAGCAAACTCAAATTTGCAATCTTGAAAGAAACACAGGTCTAAAACCACGGAAGCTTAAGTCGACTGGGCTACAGCAACTGCTTTGCTACAAAACATAGGGCCTGATTTAGAGTTTGGCGGAGAGGTCACTCTGTCACAAACGTGACGGATGACTCGTCCTCCATATTACAAGTTCCATAGGCTATAAAGGAATTGCAATATGGCGGATGGAACATAGGGGGTGATTCTGAGTCTGGCGGGCGGCGGAGGCCGCCCGCCAGACTTCCCCCCTCCAAAATACCGCTCCGCGGTCGAAAGACCGCTGAGGGTATTTTGGGTTTTGCACTGGGCTGGCGGGCGACCGCCAAAAGGCCGCCCGCCAGCCCAGTGCAAAACACCCTTCCCACGAGGACGCCGGCTCAGAATTGAGCCGGCGGAGTGGGAAGGTGCCACGGGTGCAGTGGCACCCGTCGCGAATTTCACTGTCTGCAATGCAGACAGTGAAATTCTTTGTGGGGCCCTCTTACGGGGGCCCCACGACAACCCATACCACCATCCTGTTCCTGGCGGGCGAACCGCCAGGAACAGGACGGCGGTATGGGCTGTCAGAATCCCCATGGCGGCGCATGGAGGATTCAATTGGGCAGCGGAAAACCGGCGGGAGACCGCCGGTTTTCCCTTTCTGGCCGCGGCTGAACCGCCGCGGTCAGAATGCCCAGCGGGGCACCGCCAGCCTGTTGGCGGTGCCCCCGTCATTTTAGCCCTGGCGGTCTTGGACCGCCAGGGTTAGAATGACCCCCATATTTGTGAGGGAGTGACCCCCTCTGCCAAACTCTAAATCAGGCCATAGTGTGTTTTTGCTTGAGTGCATGAAATACTTTGGTTTGCCAAACCCACTTCTAAAGAAATAGTATTGTGTGTACAACTTAACGATTTAAAATTACCTGTTTATTTTTGTTATATAACAAAAAATATGGCCCAGATAACCAGACAGAAAATACAAACAGAGCAAACAGCTAAACATACAGGCAGCCCTGGCGGGGCAGCACCTGCTGCACTTCTTCAGCGCACCACACTCCGCAGTAGTGTTGTGAGTGCCTCATTAAAATTGCACTCAGTTCTAGTCTGAGCAGGTGTTTGGGAATAGGAGCTAGGAGGACATTATTTTTCTTTCCAGTGTGTCTCTACACGCGTTGAACTGTTGCTTCTCACATTCTTGTGGTAAATGGTGCCTTTTGCAGGTTTTTCAAGGTTCTAATGTAGGCCCATTAGCACAGAAGGGCAGGCATTTGCCTCAGAAAGGCTATCTCTGCCCTCTCACTCACTGGGCTGTTTAAGCCCTGATTACCTACAAAAGCAAGGAAATAAATTATATTTTGCATTTCGCAACTCTAAGCTTTGGTGCTAGTCACCTGTTTGTGTTTTTCAACCAATGGAATGCTGGTTTGTGGGGCATGAGGTTTTGCTTTTAACAGTTTTATTAAGGCCTCAAACACCCAGCATACGGTGGGCTGTTGGCTTAAATGACAAATTGGCCACTTGTCAGTTAGGTTTTAAAATTTTACAATGTCAGCTATTCCATTAAAAATGCTTGTGTCACATGTAAATACAAAAGCAAACTATGTGCACATATTTTGTGAGGGTTCACCCTTTCTCCCACATCATGCATTACCATTGGCAATGTGAATAATTTTTTCTTATGTGTACAAGAACGTTTTATACTGAGCACAATAAAGGTATAACATGAATAGCAGTAGTGCAACCTTCCCTAATACAATGACAGGTACAACACAGAGAGCTAAAACCCTAAAGAGGGAGTGAGAGGAGTTAAAGACTGCAATTTCCAGAAATATATGAGAAGTACAAAACACCTGTAAGAAACCAGGAAATCTCTTATAGAATTACCCTACATCCATGAATGCTCACCTACCTCGTATGCTAGGCTTCATTAGAGGGTTTCATATCAATCACTGGCAAGCATTCAAAAGTACTACTATTCACTGGTTGTAAGTCTCTTGGTCATGGGTTTCCAAGTTTGGGTGCGGCTATGTTAATTATGTCAACATTTATGTTCTGCCTTTGTTAAACTGTCAGACCTATATTAAATCTGCGTGTGAATGAACTAAAATGTTTTTTAGCGGTGTCTTCCCACCACAAGATTAAAAACAAAGTATTACCTTCCCGATATGGGTATCTCACATCAAATATTGTGAAACAGTTCCTGCTTCTTTGGGCATGTCACTAGCCTCACACAGTCGTGGGGGGGAGAAATGAACACATTTCCTCCGGCCCCATTATTTCCTCCGGCCCCATTACTTGAAGAAGCCTTGCAGCATTCTATTGCCAAGGCTGTCAGCACATGCAGCATGTGTCACATGGTGAGTCACTGTAATCATAGCCTTCACTATGAAACAAGCCATGCTGCCAAACCAAAGTCGCAGCTGACAATGGCCTTCATTATGACCCTGGTGGTCTGAAAAACCGCCAGGGCCGTGGTGGTGGTCTCACTACCTATGGGCCAGTGGTGAAGACTGCCAAATACAAGTTCGGCAGTTTGGCCCAAGCCATTCTGCCAATACTCCGCCCATCCCACCGCTTTTCCACAGTCTGCCGGGCTGGAGGTGAGCACCTCTGGCCCGGCGGATGGCGTAATACCACTAGCGGTGGTATGACTGACAGCATTTTTCTGGCGGTTGCACCAACAGAGAAAGCTGGTGGTCTTGTATCCCAGCAACAGGAATCTGTGCCCCACCATCAGGACACCATCACGCCATATTACGGGTCGTAATACGGCATGCAGCGTTCTTTTGGTGTGGCGGTGCCGGCGGTGGAACCGCCTCTTCACCGCTGACCACCAGCACGACTGGTGTCGGAATTCCGTCTGATTTTGGGCAGATTTCCGAAATCAGTCATAATAGGGTGGTCTTAAGACCACCAGCACTGGGAGTCCTTCAGCACCCGTGGCTTAGGTAGTCTTACGAAAAGACCGCTGAAGTCATGAGGGCCTAAGTGTGGGAAATGGGAGTGCATAGGCCGTGAGACTGCAAACCACGCACCCAACACCAAAGCATCTCCTGCTTCGCTACTAGCACCAATAGAGCAGCAGTAGTAAGGTGGTGACGGTTGAGTCCATAACTCTAAGCAGCTCTTTCTTTGGTACATCCTGTCTGGAAAAGCAGCACTGTGGGGGCTGAGGAGAACACCTCGCAGCTCATCCTGAACATCCTACCCTTCTACAAGGGCCCCTTGTTTTAAAGCTAAGGTACTAACTTTTCCATAAAAGGTTTATTTTGGACTTTTTCACTTAATCACCTGAGATTATTTCACTGCACTAAGTGCCCTTTATTAGAATTAGTGAACTGCAACCTTAGTGCTATGAAGGTTTTATTATTGACTGAAGATTCAAGTTAGTGGTCTTGTTTCTCCTAGAAAAGATTTATTTTTAGAGATAGAGCAACATTATGGTCTTTTACACCACACACAAGAGAGATTGTTGTACAGTGCGTATCCTAAACTGAATTATCTGACGGTTCTCTCAAATGTGATAATCACAGAAAAAGAGGCACAGGGAAGAAAAGTAACAGCCTAGGGTCACACTGCTTGGTCAGTCTTGGAAGCCTGTATTGAAACCAGGTTTCCTGAATAGACTATGTAATTCTGATCTTGGATGGGTATCACATTCTTGCCCTCTTCTTCCTTGATGACAATTTTATTAGTAACCCAAGGTGCAAGTCAATTGTCTTTTGCCACCTATAAAAGGCCTTTAATGCTTTTATTGATAAAGTAACATTATTGTCAATTAAATAATATGAGAGATTTTAGTACAGTGCACATCCTGAACTGGATTCTTTCAAGCTTCTCTCAACTGTGATGATCTCAGAAAAGGAGGCAGAGGGAAGAAGAAGAATTGCCTATGATCATGTTATTAGGTCAAGCCCGGGAGCTATGATTGACACCAGGGTCTCGGGGCCAAAGGCCCTCAACTAGTTTTTGCCTTTGGTCCAAAACAAGGTTCTAACTGGTCTGGGTATATTATGCAAGTGCATTTAAAATATCCTTTGTATTTTTAGAAGCTGGGGTAACAGTATTGGAAACACCTCTTTTCACAGAAACAGGGCTTAAAGAGGGCAAGCTTCCCAACTTCAAAGGGTAGGTACAGCTATGATAGTGTCAGCACAACTTTTTACATCCACAGGACAGGTACATATTGTGTACCAGCAGTGCGAGCTTTACTTCTTCACAGGGGCAATATGGCAGTAGTAAAGCAAGCTTCCCTCACTCGTTGTTTAGACAAAATATTGAGTCAAACATTTTGTGCGGACAAAATATCATGTAAAGAATATCACAACAAAATCATGTGAAGATATGTTTTTATGGGTAAGGAAAGTCTTAGTATGCTTAACTCCACATATACGTACCTTGGTAATATATATATGTTCAAGACACATAGATGTGAAGTTAAGAATAATAAATCTATACTTACTGATTTGCACTTACTTTCTCGATATTTTGGTCAGCAATATTTTTCGCACAATTTTCATCCACACAATATTTTTGTCCTCTACATTCTATCTGACAACCCCCCTCTCTCACAGAAGCCAATAAATGCAGTCTTCCATTTCTTGCAGAGCAGATCCGGCAGGACAAACTAGAACTAGCTCTTAATGCTCACAGAATATGTACGGTTAAGGCATGAGTGACATGTAGGTTACGGACAGGTCTCTGGAGTGCATACTTAAGTAACAGAGGTGAATCTATAGGTGGCTGACTCAGAGAATATGCAAGTTCTGACACCATTCTTGCTTAGGTGATATTCCAAGTCAGCATCCTGAAAGTCCTGTTGCTATCTTTCGGAGGCCTGATGTTGCTTCTTTAAAGTGCCAAGTATTAAGAAGTAGCCGTCATCTACTATGTCATTGCTGTTTGGAGCAGCCTCATTACAGCATAACTAACTATGCTCCAGACAGGCAGCCAGGTGAGTGCACTTGCACCAGGCGCTGTGCCATCCCAGGCTCAGTGCTGCACCTGTACAAAATGCTGAGCGCCACCAGTGGGTAAGCAGCAAGTGGCTGAAACACTTAGGCCTTCATTTACAAGGGCATTGCACCATTGGAATGTCACTTTTACTCACATTCTGGTGGCGCAATGCCCTGCCCCATATTTACAAAGTGGCATTAAGCCACTTTTTGTGGCTTAATGTTGCTTCGTAAATATGGCCCCTTTACACGTACCACTTTGCGTGAAAGGGGCGTGCAATGGCTGTTGCTGTGGGCGTTCCACTGCAACACCTATTGCATTTTGACGCTGCCCCAGATTTACAAGAATTTGTGTTCTGCAGCACACATAAGAAGAGTAAAATGCCATTAATGATTGTTTATGTGCAGGAAGGTGTCCGTTCCTGCACATAAACAATCATTAAATAATGAGGATTTGCTACTCCTATGTGTGCTGCATTGTGCAGCAAACATAGGACTAGCAAATCGGCATTACTGATTGTTTATGTGGAGGAAGGGACATGTTCCTGCCCCTTAACAATCATTCCCTGCAATGCAGTCACCCTTGCACTATGGTGCAAGGGTGCCGGCATTGGTGCTAGGCAGCTAAGTTTAGCACCAGCGCTAGGGAAAACACATTAGTGTGCCATATTGTATTAAATACAGTGCATCTCTGCATTTCTGAAGTGATGCAGCACGGCGCTGCCAAATTTGGCACAGCACTGCGCCACTTCTTAGTAAATGAGGCCGTTAGAAAAGAAAGGCAAATGGAAATGAATGTTTGGAGCAGCATGGGTTGCAGCACATTTATCAAACAATTAGCAGAAATGTATGCAAGGCATACATTACAATTGAGGGGGGGTTGAAATTGTCACAAATTTTCATTTTTTTCGGATTTGTAATAGATCCTGCAAAATCAATCTTATTGGGGATTGAGGTGCTCATTACGACTTATGCGTTTTTTTTTAAAGACCGCCGAAACTGCGGGAGCCAAAAGACTGCTAGTGCTGTGGGTCTGAAGCCCACCATATTACAGCGTCGTGCCGATTTCCACCCATTTCGGGTGAAAATCCAACACTGTCGGCCTGGCCGATATCGTAATAGAGGCGGTTTCCACTGCTGGCACCACCAGGCCAACAGGATGCCATCCACAGTATTACCATCCGTAATACGGAGCAGCGGTTTCCTGCATGGTGGTGCGATGCCGGTGGTGGAGAGCGCTGGGACCCATCCCCTCCCAGATGGCCACCTCGCCGAAGCAGGTAAGTTGATCGTCCGAAAGAGGGGTGGGAGGTGTGCGGTGTTGTGTGGATGTGAGTGGTGTCTGCATGTGTGTATGAATGGGGGGAAAGGGGGTGTCTGTGTGTGCATTTGTGAGGGTGTGTATGCCGAGGGGGATGTTGTGTGAGTGTATATATATGTGTGAATGTGGAGGGGGAAGGGGGTGTCAGTTTGAATGCGTGCATGTGAGTGTATATGTCTGTTTGAGTGCGTGTGTATCTGAGTGCGTGTGTGCGAGTGAATGAGTGTATCTGAGTGCATGTTTAGATGCAAGTGTGTGTATGTAAGCGAAAGTGTGGGTGAGTGGGGGTGCATGAATGTAGGTGTGTGGTCATGTGGGGGTGTTTCTGCCAGCAACTTAAATGGAGATTCCTGTCGCTGGCTGCATGACCGCGAGCATTTTGGTGTTGGTGCGACCGCCACGAAAATACTGGTGGTCTGCCGAGTCGTGATACCAATGGCAGTAGTACGGCTACCACCGGGCTTGAGGTGCTCACCTCTGGCCCGGCGGTCCAACCGCTCTGGCGGTACGTGTGCCATTTCAGCAGTTTGGCATCGGCCAAACCACCAAAATCATCATATGGTGGTCTTAACCACTGGCCCGCGGCGGTGAGATCACCACTGCGAGTCTGGCAGTCCAAGGGCCACCAGACTCGTAATGAGGGCCTGAGTATCCCTTCCTATCCTCATCTATCAAAAACAAAATAGATCAATACACTTTATTTCTATTTTCACATTACTTTTTTTTAAAGTTTATTATAGTGCAAAGTCGACCTGAAGGTACTGGTGTGCTTTACATCAGCATCAGTTACATTACACAAGATTATATTCATTTTTTGTGTATATTCCACATTCTTGTTGTGTAGGTAAGTGCAACCCTATGAATATTTTCATAGAAAGTCTCTGCACACTCATCCATTTCCTGATATGTTAGAGTAGGGTTTACAGCTGACGTCTTTACTGATTGCATTGACCGGGGTTGCCTCGTAGGCGGTTGTGTCTGTTCAGGTAGCAGCACTGAATGGGAATGTGCCACTAAGAATATTCACTGTGCTGGTGACATCAGCCTCACAGGCAGCTGCCAGAGCTGACCCATTAGAAGGTTTTGTGTGACATCGCTGTTTTTGGAAATGGCAGGGATCTGCTATCAAGTTAAGGACGCTTAAGAGGCCCAACTTCAAGTTCTGAGGGTGGCTTTTGTTTGACTCTCCCCGCCCCATGCCACGTCTTTCTCGTAGTAATCATGTGGGGGATCCTGAGCCCTCATAATCATGGCATAAAAGAGAGCTCCTGAGGGTGTCCGGCTCCTTATACTGATTCATTAGGGTCGATTAATCAGCGTCTAAATTCTTATTGAATGAAATTATGGCATTGTCAATATTCTGTGATTTTAGTCAGGTGACAGGTTTGAAGTGAGGTAATTTTGTTCCAATTTAAGATACTGACTTGCCAAAGCTAGGAGCTATTTGACACGAAAATGTTATACTTACGAATGCGAATCCCTGCACTCACTACCAGTACCTAGGACCTCAGTGACAAAAGACACCAGCGTTTAAGGACTGACCTATTAAAGAACTATTAGGAAAACACAGAATGACTCAAAGCGAATCACGTAAATAATTCATTTTGTGTAGTTAGGAACACTTAAAAGATGACACGATTCCTCTGGGTGAACCTGTCAATGAATTAATTGCGTTGTAACTGATTTAAAATATTCAATAAACAATAGCAATGGAGGCACCGAACATCAGAGTTGGTTCTGTGTTATCAAGTTACGCAATTTAATGCAGGGTTATCCTTGCCTAATCA
The DNA here is from genome assembly GCF_031143425.1 of Pleurodeles waltl. Taxonomy (NCBI): domain Eukaryota; kingdom Metazoa; phylum Chordata; class Amphibia; order Caudata; family Salamandridae; genus Pleurodeles; species Pleurodeles waltl. Next base: position 1,760,638,435 of record NC_090440.1, on the reverse strand, counting down.
AAACTAACAGCCAAGGACATGAAGGAGGCACCTGAGAGCATGGTCTTGCTATTGCTAGTTGGCACACTCACCACAAGTCACTAACACTAAATGGGTATCTCCCTAGGTGGTCTCAATCATCGCTGATGCTTTACACGCACGAGCGTCTGTTTGCTGCGCTGAATCATCTCCTATGGATACAGTGCTTAAAAACCCCATCATGGCGTATGAGGTGAGCCAGATGCAGAAAGGAGTGTTACACTAACACCAGTCACTTATCGAAACCTATGCCATTGCATTTCTACCCTTATTTCATCTTTTCTTTCTTTGGTACCATGCCTTCCGGTCATTTCACCGCGCCCAAGAATCACACTGTGCAGAGTGAATGATCACCATGCAACAATACTGGAGCTGCCATCTTGGACTTTAATTGCACTAGATGGTGGCTGATGCATCTTTTGTGGGCTGTGTGCACTGCTCATTGATGCCTTGTTTCTGGGATGGTAGGATCCGAGATGAATCCTTCCTCGAAACTAGCTTTGGCAAAGCCATTAGATCTGTGTTGGCTGCTTGTCTTTTGGCATTGTCAATGCTTGTTTTGCCATAGTTTCTGAAAAACTTTATTGCTGGGGAGTCTGCTGGACCCCTATCAATTAAAAAAAAACATAGCTGACAGTGAAAATATTTTTTCTGTTTAAAAAAATCACAGCGATAGTAATCTTAGACACTTATGTGAACTACTTTGTGTGGGTGTGCTCTTTGTAAAAGAACAGAATGATGTCAGTCACAGTGACGTAAGCCAATGGCTGAAGTGGGTTGACCTACTTCCATGTGTTGTATGCTGCGGTGGGTGGAAGAATAATGTGATTGACACAACAACTGCTCAATGGTTGAAAAGAGCTGACTGAAGGCATCTATAAGCAGAGCCACTGAAATCATGCTATTCTGTGGCTGCTGCTTTTTTGGCATAATACTGGATTTGCCACAGTTGCCACATAACACATTACCTGCTGCACAATCTGCAGATTTTAACGGAAAATGTTTCAAGCTCAAAAAGATCACAAGTTACTTAAAATATGACAACGTTCGCAGTGATGGAGTGCCCTTTGAAAATGTTTGCCGGTTATCCTTCATTTGTTTATTTGTGTATTTGAGTATCCAACTTGTTCTAATGAAGTGAAGTCTTGCTCAGACAGCCTTACCATGTGTAAAAATGACAAAATAAAGCAGTTATAATATAACAAACGTACCATATTATGCTGCATAATTTGCATTTTCTTGGCGCATAATTTAGTCAGCTCTGCTGCATGGTTTGGTGCTCCCTGGCAAATATTTCCAGTGGCCCCGCCTTTAAGTAAATATATTATACATATTATTTAAGTAAAATCAAAAGGTCTTGGCTATCACCAGGATCAGCAACGAGTCTTCTGGTATTTTGCAAGTGATTAAAGAATGGGGATTTACTCAGAAAATGATTCAATGTGCAGCAGAGCTGAGTCCCCAGGACTTTGATTGCTTTCCTGCATGTTGGAACATTTGCATTTAGCCTAGGTAATTAGTTTAGCGTTGGCTTATTTCGAGCTGCCACCTGAGATATTTTAGGATATTTCATCACTCTTCCCTTGAAGGTTCTGTAAACATGGGGCAAGAGTATGAATTTTCTTTTTCACTCCAATGAAACACGGCGAAGCACTTTTAAGGCTGTGATAATGTGATCTAACTTCTAGTTCTGGCAATAATTTAGCTACTTGACCTTGGTTCCTTTGTTTTTTTGTTTACTTTGGGGTCTGCTGTAAACAACATTGCAGAAATCTAGGCTTCAAATCAGTCAGTAAGGAGAATCAGCATCATGAGCATAAACTTGTAACTTTTTCTGAGAGCTCTGCTTTGTTCTGCGGTGTAAAACAGACAAGTCAAAGTGGACCCACATATGTTTCACCTTCTATGTTGGGATAGTAGGCGTCTAGTTTTTGGAGCCATACGATCATGTAAAAAGCCACACTTAGGACAAACGGTCATGGCCAAATGACATGCTCTGAGAGGAAAACCCATTGGCATAGTCGCTGGATCTGCCCACTGGGTATGTCTAAAGTGTGTAATCATTGGCATCGATACCAATATCGCATCCAATCCCAATGACATTATCAGTGTCATCACAAAAGGTGCTCAATTGTCTTGCATGTCAGAGTCAATTGCGCTCATTATTCAACATTATCCACAAAGTCTAAGAGGAATGAGATGCTAAGGGCAGACCCCACTCTGTTCAGAGCCAGCATTTCTTGGGTACAGGGTCTTACTATACCATCTGACAATGTAGACATGATGTCTGTAAGACATTGGATTATTGGTTGAAGGGGGTGAGAGCCCATGTAGGACAATAACCAAAGTACTTGTCAGAGTGAATCATAAAAGTCACTAAATTAACCCGTGCTTAACCCTCTCATAGCTTGGCACAAAGTGGTCAGATTTAACTAAAAACCAATTTGTAAAGTATTTATGCTGTACTCAAACAGTAAAAGCAGAAACAACACAAGGAAACTCCTTAAACCAAATTAAAACACATGGGGATATTTTATTAAATAAAATGGCACCAAAATGGCAGAAGTCCAATCAGTAGAACCTGCAGTTACTCGTTTTTCAATTTTAACCTAATAATAGTGCCAAAAGGTGCAAAGCGTCAACTGCTGGAATCTGCTCACACCAGACTGAGACATATTCAGAAGTTGAGGCCGACTGTGATAGAGAGCTGGCCGGTACAGAACCAAGTACAACCCTGTGTGAGTTGTACCTTTTGTCCTTGGTGTGGGGCTGTAAAGTTCAGCAATGCAAGACCGTTATGTTGTCCTGCATGAGGCCCAGTGTAGCTGCTGATCAGGAGTTGCCAGGGGATGCAAAGATGCTGTATCTGGTGAAACCGCCATTTGAGAAGGGAGGAATACACCCTTATTCTATCCAAGAGTCTAGGTCTTGAGGACAGCATGTGTGAGGTCAGGACTCACTTGCACAGGGGCCAGCAGAGGGTACTAGTTCACGTCCACTTGGGCCTGGTTGGATGAAAAGCAGGAGGGTCTTTGGATGCTTGTTGTGTCCCTGTAGCTCCAACAGAAGGCCATCCAACTGACCTTGGAGTCACTTCTGGGGATCTGGGTCAAGGTAGGCAGTATAAAACTGTACTACAGGCTACACTGGCAGGCCTAGTACAAGTCTTCCAAGAAGATCATCCAAAAAAAATCACAACAAGTTCAGACTTGCGAGCTGCAAGAATGAATATTCTTCAGACAGCAAGACAGTTCTTTTAAATCTTTTCAGGTCCAGGAGTGTTCTGATTTCAGGTTCTCAGGGAGCCACTTTTATACCCAGTGCCATCCTGTATTTGGGGGGCACCCCTTTTGTTTAACCCTAATCTGGTACTGATCAGTTCATTCCTTTCCCCTGGGTCTTGCTACAGTCTGGCTGGAGAAAAAAAAGGGGTGGCAGGCCCAGGTGTGAGCTGTGTTTGACAGTGATATCTTCTAAAATCAGGAAGGGGTCGGGTACAATCTTGAGACTACCTTTTGAAGCTTAGGAAGAGGTGCCCCCCAAACCTGCAGTCCATCCTAATCAGGAGAGGAACACCTTTCCCTACTCTTAATGCCCTTTTGTCTCCTGTCTGGGAGGAAAACACATCACCCTACAGAAGAGCCATTAATAGTGATTTGACCCTGGACATTGGCAGAAAGGCACATTTCGTTTGGCCTGGAAAATGCCAACTTTCAACATTGTAATTTTTAAATAATAATATAAAATCGGACTTTACCATGAAAGGATAAGATTTCAATTCAAATAAGTTCAAGAAGCATTTCTCTAGCTGTTCCAAACTGAAGTTGTCACTTATCAAATTTAAGAGGCTAACCCAGTGTTAGTCTAAGGGAGGCTAGTGATGGAGCAGATATGCTAATATAAGAAATTTCTAATGATTAATGCGTGTCTATTAATGAGAAAATTCAATAAAGAAGCTGATATTAGAAAATAACGCGTGTAAGCAAAATGTGCCCAAGGGAAATGGTCACCATGTGTATTAACAAAATGCTAAATAATGAGAAAAGTTAATGTAAAATTCATTTATATAGCATAGCTAAATGTATAACCTATGTTTAGTGTTAATTCGCATTCTTAACTTAGCCGAATCAAAGGCCTGGGTTCACTAGGCCTTGTCTGCTTATAACATGAAGATGCAACAAGGCTTGCGAGGACTGGTAACCGGAGTGAAGGACCTTGAACTGAGCAGAGTTCAGAAGGGTCTGCTAGAACATTCTGCAAATGTACCAGCGGACAGGAGGTGATGAAGACAATTTGATACAATTATGTGTAGTATAGTCTAAATGTACTTTCCTAGGACTTGAACAATGGAAGCACTGACCAAAGACTCGTATGCAACAACTTTGTTACCTGAAGGGCCGGATGATGTTCTCATCACCAGGAGGACCAATCAAATCAATGGAACTTGAAGCTTAAGTAGACATGTAAATGCGGTAAACAAAGACTATGGCCCTCATTCTGACCTTGGCGGGCGGCGGAGGCCGCCCGCCAAAGTCCCGCCGTCAGGTTACCGTTCCGCGGTCGAAAGACCGCGGCGGTAATTCTGACTTTCCCGCTGGGCTGGCAGGCGGTCGCCTTCAGACCGCCCGCCAGCCCAGCGGGAAAGAGGCTTCCACGATGAAGCCGGCTCGGAATCGAGCCGGCGGAGTGGAAGCTGTGCGACGGGTGCAGTTGCACCCGTCGCGTATTTCACTGTCTGCGCAGCAGACAGTGAAATACATGTAGGGGCCCTCTTACGGGGGCCCCTGCAATGCCCATGCCAGTGGCATGGGCACTGCAGGGGCCCCCAGGGGCCCCGCGACCCCCCCTACCGCCATCCGGATCCCGGCGGTCGGACCGCCGGGATCTGGATGGCGGTAGGGGGGGTCGGAATCCCCGCGGCGGTGCAGCAAGCTGCGCCGCCGTGGAGGATTCAATGGGGCGGCGGTACACTGGCGGGAGCCCGCCAGTGGTGCCGGTCCGACCGCGGCTTTACCGCCGCGGTCGGAATCCCCATTGGAGCACCGCCGGCCTGTCGGCGGTGCTCCCGCGGTCCTCCGCCCTGGCGGTCTTTGACCGCCAGGGTCAGAATGAGGGCCTATATGTTAGAGTCATAACTTCTGATAAAGTTGACCAATTAGAAATTAGTGGGATGGACTGAGAGACCCCAAAAAAAAGTCATGACAAGGGGAGAGAAATTAGAGCGGAGAGGAGAAAGTTGATGACATCAGGAGACGCTGTCCGAAGGGCTGATAATTGGGCTTGCTCTCTGTGAGCCTGATACTTTGCTGACTACTGATGACCTGCGGACGAAGACTGACTCGTTGCTGATCCATCCTGGATAGGTAGCTATAATAATGTGACTGATTAATTTGTGCCTTTTCTTCTAGGTTATACAGACTGTTATACAGAAATCTCTCTTAGATAGATTTTTCCAAATTAATGTTTTGTCTGAATTGTTTTCGCATGAAGACCCACATGCTGATGCTGGTTAGGTAGGCTGACAGGGGGAGACGTTGACAATTGACTGACGAAATTGCATTGCTGAATTACTGCATTAATGTTTAATTTGCTGACTTATGATTTGCTTTGATTGCTTGTGATTCTTTTGTTGAATAATGTTTTCGTGATGATTAATAAAGCTTTGATTATTAAAAGGCATATAAAGGTTTTGACTAGAATTGTAATCAATAAGGAATAAAAACTATTAACCTTTTACAGTGAGTGATGGTTATTTTTATTAATTAAGGTTTCCATTCTTGGTTATTCGAATGTTGACATTGATTTATTAATGTTGAATATTGGATTAGTAATCGCTGCATGACTAGGATACTCCATGCGATTCAAAAGGTTCATCGACTTATACACGTCCCCTTGTAAGTTTACTTACTAAGGACCAGGCATGCTAGCAGTAGCCTTGCCACAGTGAAAAACAACCCTGAGGGGGTTTCACTGCCAGGACATGTAAAACATGAAATCTTAATGTCCCCCTTTTCAAGTATCATGCTCCCTGCCATATAGGCTGTCAGAGGCAACATTAGAGGTGAATGGCGATTCTCAGAGGTTTTACTGCATAGAGAATCGTGATTTTATTAAAGACAAGGAGGCTAGCATTATGCATAAGCCTTTTATTTACCACTTCTATGGAGCAAATTTAAAGACTTATAGAACCAAATGAAGTCACAATAACATTAGAACCACAACAGTACATATAACTCCATGACAACAGCCTTCTTCCTCTTTTGTTACAGTGAAGTCTTCATTTTCTTTCTTCAATTTCTTAAAAAATTCTTTGCCTATAAGAAACTTTTCCATCTTCTCATGTGTTTAAAAGAATAAACATCAACATAATTATCTTCGAGACAAATTAAATCTTCCCTTTGAAAACTTAAAGAAAAAAGTTTTACATCAACGACTTAAAATCTTTTTTTTAACATAAAAGAAAACTCTGCAAACTGTATAACTTATTAATATCTCAAGGGTAGGAGTTGACGGATAATGCTAGCCTCCTTGTCTTTAATAAAATCACGATTCTCTATGAAGTAAAACCCTCTGAGAATCACCATTTAATGTCAAGACAGGAGGCTAGCATTATGCCTGTTTAAGGCTTAAACTACTAAAAATGCCATATGCTCTCTCCCCCCATGATCTTCCCACCCCCCCCCAGGGCAGGGATGGAAGGGGAATTGCTTCCGGTTCTACCCCCGACCCTTCCCCAGTGACGTCTGATGACATCAGCGTGCAAACCGCGTGCTGACCTTATCAGAGGTCACCTCCGATCATGATGGAAGCTGTGTTTTCCAGCGCGATCCCAGAAGAGAAATGCTTTTGCATTGCTCTTCTGACCGGGAGGTGGGGCGGGAGAAGGATGAAAGGAAAGGAAAGGCCTTTCCTTTCCTTTCATGCTTCTCTCAGGATTTCTGCTGCCCGATCGCAGCAGAAATGCCCACGAGACACCAGGGATTAAAAAAAATATATATTTCAATAAGTGGAGCGGCCCCCTGGACGTGTGTCCCTCCCTAGGGGGGCAATTTTTTTTAAGGGGGGGCAGAAACCTCTAGACTCCAGGGATTATTTATTATTCTTTTTTTTCAGATGGGGAGCGACCCCTTAGGCAAGGGTCACTCCCCTGAGGGGGCAATTTTATTTTAGACCAATTCTGCCCCCTTTGGGGGTAGAAATCTCCAGGCACCAGGGATATTTTCTTTTTTAATTTTTTTTTAGATGTGGGGAGCGACCCCTTAGGCAAGGGTCACACCCCTGGGGTGGGTGGAAATCTTTTTAGGCCATTTCTGTCCCCCCGGGGGCAGATCGGCCTATTTTGTATTAGGCCAATCTGCCTGGAAGGGGGGCAGAAACCACTAGACACCACAGATTTTTTTTTTGTCTATTTCACACAAGGGGAGTGACCCCTTAGGCAAGGGTAGTTCCCCTTGGGGGCAAATTTATTTTAGGCCATTTCTGTCCCCAGCATATTTTTATTAGGCCAATCTGCCCTCAAAGGGGGCAGAAACCACTAGGCATCAGGGATTTTTTGTATTGTGCCAATTTCATGCAAGGGGAGCAACCCCTTAGGCAAGGTTCGCTCCCCTGGGGGATTGAGGGGAGGGGAAAATTTATCTTAGGCCATTTCTGCTCCTCTTGGGGGCAGATCGGCCTATTTCTATTAGGCTGATCTGCCCCGAGGGGCAGAAACCACTTAGGCACCAGGGATTGGTGTGTGTGTATGTGTGTGTTTTGTTTGGGGGGCAGCCCCTTGGGCAAGTGTCGCTCCCCATGGGAGCACCATATCTGCCCCCCTTCCAGGCAGATTGGCCTATTTTTGGAAGGTCCATCTGCCCCCATGGGGGGCAGAAAGCCCACCAGAGACCAGGGAAGATTTTTGTTTTTTAATAAGAGGGTGGGGGTATGGCCATACACTCACCCCAAATAAATGGGGCCAAAGTTGTTCTGCCCACCAGGGGCAGATGGGCAACTACCCCTGATCCACTCCCCGGAGAGGGCAAAAGCCTACTAGATGCCAGGGAATAAAAAACAAAAAACAGCGGGGTGGTGGCTACCATCCAATATGGGCATGATTATGCCCCAACCCGAACTGAAGGGGGTAACAGTCTTTCAGCTCTCCCCCGCACACTAAAACATATTATCCCACGGCAAGCAAGAGGACATTGAATTATTTTGGGTTTTGGTTTTACATTTGGGCCATGAGAGCTTGTCCAACTCTCAAAATCTCCCCACCTGCAATGGCGAGGGCTGCACTTTTTGGACTTTGGTACACTGCCATGTGGAAAAAGCCACAAGATCTAGACACATCAGAAAAGTAAACATCTGGGTGAGTCCAGGGTGGTGTGCTTCACATGCACCCTGCACCATTTTCTTACCCACAATGCCCTGCAAACCTCCAACTTTGTTGGAAATCACACATTTTTCCCATATTTTTGTGATGTGACCTTCTGGAATCTGGAGGAATCCACAAAACTCCTACTACCCAGCATTGTCACATCTATACAGATAAAAATTCTGCCCCACTGATCAGCCTAAAAATGTTTTTTTCAAACTGCCCCTTTGGACTCGCTTTGATTCCCCCTCAATTTCGACATGTTTTTGGCTCTTCCCTGTCACAGGCACTTGGTCCACCTACACAAGTGAGGTATCATTTTTACCGGGAGACTGAGGGGAACATTGGGTGTTAAGAAATATGTGCCGGTGTGGTGAGCCCACACAGAAATGTAGGAAAAATTTGATTTTTTAGCTAAATTTGAGGTTTGCTCAAACACTGGAGGATCCACGCAAGTCACACCTCCCTGGACTCTCTCCGGTGTCTAGTTTTCAGACATATTTGGGTTTGGTAGGTTTCCCTATATGGCTGCTGAGCCCAGGACCAAAAACGCAGGTGCCCCTACCCAAAATAACTGGTAGTTTCGTCTTTGATAATTTTGATGTGTCCACATAGTGCTTTGGGGCATTTTGTTTCGTGGGCACTGGGCCTACCCACACAAGTGAGGTACCATTTTTATTGGGAGATTTACCCCATCTTGGATTTCCCTAGGTGTCTAGTTTTCACAAATGCACAGGTCTTGTAGGTTTCCCCAGGTGCCGGCTGAGCTAGAGGCCAAAATCCACAGCTAGGCACTTTGCAAAAAACAGCCCCTTGTCTTTCTCTACATTTTTTCCTTCCAAATGTAAGACAGTGTGTAAAAAAGATGTCTATTTGAGAAATGCCCCGTAATTCACATGCTAGTATGGGCACCCCGGAATTCAGAGATGTGCAAATAACCACTGCTTCCCAACACTGTATTTTGTGCCCATTTCTGAAATACGAAGGTTTCCTTGATACCTATTTTTCACTCTTTCATTTCACCAAATGAATTGCTGTATACGAGGTTTACAAGGAAACCCCATTGCAAGGTGCAGCTCCTTTATTGGCTCTGGGAACCTAGGGTTCTTGTTGAACCTACAAGCCGAATATATCCTGCAACCGGAAGAGTCCAGCAGACGTAACCGTATATTACATTTGAAAATCTAAAATTGCAGGAAAAAGTTACAGCGTAAAACTTAGTGAAAAACCGCTTTTTTTTTCACCTCAATAGGAATATTTGTTTTATTTCAACTGTTATTTTCTGTAGGAAATCCTTGTAGGATCTACAGAAATGACCCCTTTGTGAATTCAGAATTTTGTCTACTCTTCCGTAATGTTTAGCTTTCCAGGATCCAGCATTGGTTTCACACCCATTTCTGTCACTAACTACAAGGAGTCTAAAAGCACAAAAAAATAGTAAAAATGGGGCATGTTCCAGTAAAATGCCAAAATTGTGTTAAAAAATGTGGTTTCTGATTCAAGTCTGCCTGTTCCTGAAAGCTGGGAAGATGGTGATTGTAGCACCACAACTGCTTTGTTGATACCATTTTCAGGGGGGAAAAAAACACAAGCCTTCTTCTGCAGCCCTTTTTTCCCATTTTGTTTTAGAAAACCAAACTTTTTGCTGTATTTTCACTAATTTCTTGGTCTCCTCCAGGGGAACCCACAAACTCTGGCTACCTCTCGAATCCCTACGATGTTAGAAAAAAAGGACGCAAATTTGGCGTGGGTAGCTTATGTGGAGAAAACTTTATGAGGGACTAGGAGCAAACTGCTCCAAATAGCCAAAAAAATCTTGGCACCTGAGGGTTAAAAGGCATAGAAGGGGGTTAATATCCCAAGGGTGGGAGTGAGGGATAATGCTAGCCTCCTTGTCTTTAATAAAATCACGATTCTCTATGCAGTAAAACCTTTGAGAATCACCATTTAATTTCAAGATAGTAGGCTAGCATTATGCATTTTTAAAGCTTAAACTACTAGAAACGCCACATGCTCTATTGGTTTGAAATAAAATTTCCTAAACATCTCATCACTAGATCAATCAGCTGCTTTCATGATTTCCTCTAATCTTCCTCCTTTTAGATAAACTTTGGAAGCCGTAGCTCCTTTTATGGAGAGAGTTTTAAACAAATCTAAATTTACTCCAGCCTCATACATTACACTTCTAACTCGGCTAGCAATTGTAGTAGCAGATACAGCCTTATATGGCTTAACATATGAAATTAAAAGCTGATTTGTTTCTACCACTCTGAACTCACACATTCTTGTCTCATATTCCTTCATACACCTTACTACACTTAAACTCAGATGTTCATCAGATCTTGGGTAAAATGTACTTTGTCATTGTTTTGGTTCTCTTTTTTATCTCTAACAAAATCCATTGCGGTTGATGTAAACAATTTGACATCACTAGAGCTTTCACATCAGAAACCCTTTTAAAAGAAATCATGCATAATAAAGTTGCAACTTTCCACGCCAACTGCTTATTAGTCAAATACGTATTCGATGGACAACTTTTAAACAAGTCAAAAATCAATCTAACATCCCAAAGTGTACTATATTTAGTATTTGTCAGCCTCTTTAATCTCATTCCGTTCATAACTCTGCATACCAATTCATTTTTCCCTATAGATAAACCATCTACTAAACAAGGTCCAGCAGCAATCGCTATTCTATAATAATTTATTGCTCTGTAACCTAAACCTTTTTTGAATAATTATGCTAAAAATTAGCCATCATAATTCCATCTGCCTACACAGGATCCAAATCCCTTTCCGTGCCCCATCGTACTCGGACATTCCATGCACTCTTGTATCTTTTCCTCATTCCAGGGGCCCATGATTCATATAATAACTCTGAAGCTTATCCAGACAGTTCTCTAAAATGCTGGTTTCTCCTGAAATCTTCTAAACTAGAAGATTGAGCACCCCTGACTCCACTAACGGATTTTCGCGATCACTGACATCTTTCAAGAGACCCTTGCATGCCTCTATCATTAATGGATACTCTATCTCCAGCTCCAGGAATTCTAATCTGCTCATATATTCACTTTCCCTGGCAAATATTGTGCAGTTACCTGTATATTTTGTTCCATGCAAAACTCCACAAATTCATTCGCTATCTCTGAAAGTCTCTTCGACCTGCTGCCTCCCAACTAGTTTATGTAAGTGATAGCTGAAATATTGTCCATTCTCAAAAGAATGGAGCACCCTTTCAGTTGTTCTCTGAAATTGTGAGCTACCAACTTCCCAGCTTTCAATTCCAAACAATTTATGTATTCCTCTCTCTCTCATGCTCCATTTCCCTCCTGTCAATTGATCTTTCCTTACTGCACCCTTACTTAATGTTCTTGCATCTGTTTCTAGAACGGAGTCTGGTGTTGTATCAAATATTGCTCTCCCATTCCATGCCTGCAGATTCTCCAACCACCATTTCAACTCCTTCCCTGCATCCTCTGTGACCTTTATTATGTCCCCATACCATAAACCTTTTGCTAAAATCAAGTGTTTGACTTGTTGGAGTGCCCTGTAATTCAATGGTCCTTGGAAAATAGCCTGAATTGAAGATGAAAGCAAAGCAATTATCCTTGCCAATTCTCTCAAAGTGATCCTCTGTTTCCTCAATACACTATTTATCTCTCTTTCTTTTAAGAGATATCTTCCTTTCAGGCAGCTGTAATTGTACTTTCACTGCATCTACCACAAAACCTAACAATGCCATCCTCTGAGATGATCAAAGAACTGACTTCTCCCGAATGATTGATCACAAAACCCAGATCCTGTAGAATATCTGCAGTCATCTTCACATGTTCCAACAGTAAAGACCTGTCTTGATTCATGATCAAAATATCGCCTAAATAGATCCTCAATCTTACTCTTCTTTCCTTCAGATATCCTGCTTTGGGTCTCATTACCTTCAAAAAACACCTTGGTGCCGAAGACAGACCAAAGGGTAGGTCAGTGAACTGGAACAGTTGTCCTTCCCACATGAACTGTAAAAATTGCTGACTCTGTTTTGCCATAGGAGTCATGAAATAAGCATCCTTCAGATCTATTTTCTTCAACCAATCTTGCCCTTGAAGAAAATCTCTAAGAAGATGATGAAATGATTGAAATGCCTGCACATATTTGTTTAATATTCTTCAATTGATCACTGGGCTCCAACCTTTGTCCATTACAAATAATGTACTCACAAAAACTCTCTCTTCTTCTCCAACTCTCACATTTGCTCCTTTTTCCAACATACTGTAAATCTCTTTGCTCACAAACTCTTATTTCTTTTTACAAATTTCCTCAGGCTCTGTAACCTGAAGTGGAACTTCTTGGAATTCTATTTTATAACCTTTATAACCTTTCACTGCCTCCAAAATCCAACTATCTGTTGTTATCATTTTCCAATTGTCTAAAACTTTTCTGAACCTTCGTGCAACTTTTCCCTGGAAAAAAACAATTCCAGTCTTCATACCCAACCTGTCCTGACTGAGATCCTGAGTTTGTACTCTGCAATCGTCTCAACCTGATCTGCCTCTACCAGCTCTTCCTTTTAGTGGGTAGAAATTGTTCGAGGTAAAACCTCGATAGGATCCTTGACTGCGAACACTTGGGCCTCTAAAATGTGCAGCCGAAAGACTGGCACAATTTTTTTTCCCATTGATAAATGAGCCTTATCTAAGGCTGTGGAAGTATGGACATTTGCCCAAGGCTTTTATCATTCCATCTCCAAAAAGAAGACCCTTTGTCTCTTCAGATGTTTCCTTTTTCACCATTTCTCCCAATTTTGGACTTATCCTCAACAGTATTGCCCTTCATTGTTCTGCTATGAGCCCTGCATTTGCATTTCCTAGAAAACAAATCGCTCTTTGGCGCCAGACTCTTAATAAATTTATATAAAGATCTGTCCCTTTTACATAAGCTTCTTCCACCATATCAAATATTCTTGCTAAAGGCCCCAAACATCTAGCAGTTTATCCTCACGTTCCTTCAGCGATCTTTTTAAACCCTTTCTTGGGTCATGGCTTAGCCTAAACAAATAATCAAATCTAGATCCAGATTAGGTGTCATGGAATCCTTGTCTCCAATAACAGGTCGTGAGCACTCGGCTCTCATTATATTTCTTTCACCCCTCTCTAGAAGTTTCCTTATTTTTTGTTTAATATATTCCACAACATGACACACTACGCAGATGTTTAACATAAGATGGTTCAAATAGAGCATGACCTAAACGATCCTTAACCTCTTTTTTCTGTTCTTTATTTGAGGAATCAAGAACTGCAAATCCATCCTCATCATTCAAAGCACTGCACAACACCGGAGCAGAATACCTCAACAGACGACTCTCCTTCTACACCCCAACCGCCGACCTCGCCCTCGCAACCGTCCCATGTGTCCACAGAACTACAACTGGCGGTAGATCATTCTCACACCTCGCCGCCAAAACGAGAAACAATCTTCCCACCCACCTGGGCCAGACAAAAGACCTCCTTACCTTCAGGAAACTTCTCAAGACCTGGCTGTTGGAGCAGTAGCAGCACCTCTTCCACCCTTTTCCCCTCCCCCTCCTCAGCGCCTTGAGAGCCTCATGGGTGACTAGTGCGCTTTATAAATTCCTGATTGATTGATTGATCATAATTCACATCAAACATGTATTCATCCATTTCATTTGTATAATCCTTTTCATTCCAATCAGGCCTACTGCCCCTATCCTTTGCAGGATTGCCCTGCCTTTCCATTGTGCAGCTTAGGACACCTGTCAATATATTTTTCATAGAATCTGGACGTTCTCTTACTACGTCCTCACTCTCCATGTTTTCTCTTTTCAAAACATTTGTCCCCTGGGCCTCTCTTCTCTGTCTCCTCATCTCCAGAGAGGGACGAATATTCATCTTCCTTCACTAATCTACATTTTTTCTTATTTTCTTTCAATACATTTTTAATTGTCAACTGAACAGTCTCCCAAATCTCCTGAGAAATGAATCGTCTTATCACCTCCTCTTGAATTTCTTTCCCTGAGATGTTACTCTCCTCTGACATTTTTGTTTACTCCGTAATAATATATATTATTTCTATAATCATTTCTAAATATGTAATTGATATATGAAAAATCTCCTTCACTTTCCTTTCTTTTTTTTAATGTATTTTTAAATTATTTATATTTTTCCTTCAAATAATAAGTAATAATTATTTTGCCTTTAATGAACGCGATAGTAATTCCCAACAATGTCTTTCTCTCTAAAGAAATCGTTGCCTAAGAACCAATCGGTACTGTTACTGTTAAAGGCAATGTGAAGTGCCATCCACTTACAATCTGAGTTCTACTCCCTAAAGAAATAGGCTCCTTCGTTCAAAAACAACATTCTTTGCATGCGACTTGTGCATTGGAGCGTGATCGTGCTCTTGTGAATAACATTTCATATGTTAAAAGCTTTCGGCAGAGTGTGTGAATGCGCTCGTGAAACTTAGGCATGAGGAAGAGCTCAAATCCAGAGCGTGAGGGAGCGCTCGTATCTAGAGCGCGAGGAAGCACTCGTTTCTGGATCACAAGGACGTGCTAGCATCTAGCGCATGTGGGAGAGCTCATATCCAGCCATGAACTAAGCATGCGGAAGCGCTCATTCCAGGGCAAACAGCTGATCGTGAGGAAGCGCTCAAAGACTAAACAACAAACCGCCATTCAAACAGTAACATTTCCAAATATTGTTTAGAGAGAAAAACAGTAATATAAATAGCTCTGCACTCTTTTCCCCAAATAAAATTAACATCTAACTTACACTGCTTAAAGAGCTTGTCTAACGAATAAAAGATAATTAACTGCTAACTAATTTTATGGCGTTTAACCATAAATTGGGTTAAAAAACACCAATCCCCTCATAAAACTTAAAGGTTAATCACTATCAACACAATATAATCTATCTACTATTAAATAAGTTTCATTAAATTAGATTATACATAAAGTATACATATCTGCATGGAAGCAGCCAACTAAAGAGGACAAAGGCTGGTATATGTACTGTTGTGGTTCTAATGTTATTGTGACTTCATTTGGTTCTATAAGTCTTGAAAGGTGTTGCACAGAAGTGGTAAATAAAAGGCTTATGCATAATGCTAGCCTCCTGTCTTGACATACAATCTGAAGTATTCAAAAGGAAGGTTTACCCTTGGCAAAAGGTTTATTTTGCCAGGTTGAAACAGCAGTTTACAAGGCAGGCCTAAGACAAGTCTTACCAGAAGAACTTCGAAAAGCATTCACAGCAAGTACAGACTTGCGAGCTGCATGAACGAATATTACAAAAGTAATTGAATGGATCCAAAATCAAAAAACACCTATTCTCAGTAATGATCTATCTTCATGGTAGTCTGGCGCAATTCTATTCTGCAGCTGTTGTTGTAGTGGAGAGTAAAAATTACTATAAGGAACTTACAGCAAAAAACGGCAATTTTGGATTGCCCAAATACCTTGGTACCAGCAAATTTATTCAAAAAGTAAAACAAAGAACCTTGGCTGAACAGATTAAAGTCCTGCCAACATTCTTGTCTGATTCATCAAGTGACACAGCACTTATTAGAAATGCAAAATGTCTTTTGTGTTTGGGCTAAAAAAAAGTACATCTTAAATAATAAACACAAATTAACACATTTATTACTACAATGCAAAGGTATTGTTATCAAAGCAGAGCATAACTGATTTGAGAAAACAATGATTCCATGCTACCATCATTTTTAAGAAGAAAAACAACAAAGGCCAAACATGCAAGTTCTATTTGTTGTGATTTTCTCTAAATGCAGAAATGTAAATTCCCTGTGTTGCTGATATGGTCCAACACCTTTGCTTATAGCAAGTGCATAAGGGAAACTAGCATGGCATAAACTATACATGCAAATCCTCTCAGTGCAATATACCATTTATTACCATATTTGAGGGAGTGAACGGACATTATGACCCACTCCAATCAGTCTTCGGCTCTCATGAACTGTGGCCCATCTTCACACTCATATTAGCATATTACACCAGGTGCATCTGCATATAAACTGAATATGCCAAAGCACTGAAAATAAGCATTGCCCAATATCACTTATTAATTAGAACATCCAAACTCATATACATACATTTGCAAATTCACAACTACAGGGCAAATGGCAGCTTTCATTGTATTACCACAGAATAGCACAAATGAGAAAGAAAATACTGCTTACTGCTCAAAGATTGTATATGAGAAGGACTTTATACTAAGAACCTATTCTCCCAAAAGTCAAGAGGTGTCTAAAATATGATTTTTCCTTACTACACATACTCAATCTCTTGCATCCTGGTTTGGGTTAAATATCTTTTGAAACAATTGTGTCTGAAAAAAGCATGACAGAAATTATGGGGCATATTTAAGAGCCCCTAAAGCAATTTTAAGGCAACATTAGCTTCATTTTTTGATGTTAATCTGGTGTTAGAAGGCCAAAAACGCCATGCCATATTTACAAAGTGGCACAATGCATGCATTGTACAATTTTGTAATCCTTTGTGCTACATTATGCCTGCGCCAGGCATAATGTATGCAAGGGGGCTTGCCCCATTAGAGGGGCAAAACAATGGCGCAAGGAAATCTATGGGATTTCCTTGGGCCATTTTTCTCGCTAACTTTTAACGCCTGCTGAGAATAGGCATTAAAAGGGGGCATGCCATTGAATACAATCACCCCCTGTGTACTCTGCAGGAGTAGTGTCAAAATTCTGGTGCTACTCCTGCAGAGTACATCAATAGGGTAAAAATAATGACACAATTTGCCCCTACCCTGCACCATAGTGCCGTATTTTAAATATGACGCACACATGGAGGTGGTAGGGGGGCACTAAAGGTTGCAAGAAAAGTGATGCTGCACTATTTGCAGCACCACTTTTCTTAAATATGCCCATATATCTGCAGATCTGCAGAGTGCAATGTTCTATTTATTACTGTTGCTGAGAGGAGAGAGTCTTCAAAACCCATTTGAGTTTTACGGCTTGATTTAGAGCAGTGGTTATTTTGACTTCTGTGGTCCCCCACTTTATCAATACTGAAACCCGAAGACCCCCACTGAATCATTATTGGAATAAGGCCCTCCCCTCACCCTCCTCACCCTCCCCACCCCCCCACTGAGCCATTAGTGAAGGCTGAGGACCTAATCTGTTAATATTATTTAATGCTCTAAGCAGTCACTTACCCCCTGAGGAGGCTTCGTGGACCTCCCGGGGTCCCTGGACCACAGATTGGGAACCACTGATTTAGCGTTTGGCAGAGGGGGTTAATCCGTCACAAACATGATGGATATCTTGTCTGCCGTATTATGATCTCCATAGACTATTATGGGATCGTGGTACGGTGGAGAGGATAGCTGCCACATTTGTGATACAGTAACTCCCTCTGCCAAACTCTAAATCAGATCGTGGGTCTCCTGGGAGTCTGGACCTTGTCCCACACTAACCTATGCCAATAAATAGTATTTGAAACATATCAGCATATTATTTAAAGCATATTAAACTTAGCACATCGTGTCCTTTTAAGTTATGCCCTTAACTCCATTTCAATCTTTTGTAATGTCTTTTTTTTGCTTTCAGCAGTGATAAAATATTGACTGTATCATTTGCACATCTACAAGAGTGTGTTCTGCAAGTTGCACTTTCACTGAGAGCAAGACTTGCTGTGGGTCATAACGTATCTGCTCCTCTCCATACCCAATAAAATGCATACTAGTATTGCTCAGCTGAGGCTCGTCACTGCTGCAAGTGAAATAGCTTGGAGTTTATTTAAGAATATATGGGCCTCTTTACGACCCTGGTGTTCTTAAGACCGCCTGGGGTGCAGTGGCGGTCGGACGGCCGCCAATGTGGTGATCCGACAACCACCTTACAACCGCGATAGTTGCGCCACGGTCGGACCCCCAGCAGCACAGCTTCTCCTCCACTGGAGGGGATGGCGGTGCTGGCGGTCATAATCCACCAAGGCAGTGCTGCAAACAGCACTGCCCTGGAGATTACGAGTTCCTTCTCTGCCTGCAATTACATGGTGGTAGCCCTGCCATGTAAAGGCTGGCAGAGACCTGCCCATGCACTTTGCAGGGGCCCCCATGGGGGCACCAAACACACCACAGCATTGCTGCCGGGTCAATTATGAGCTGGCCTCAATGTTGTGGGCTATTTCCCATTGGGGCAGCGGGCGGAAACTCTGTTTCCGCTTGCTGACTCCGCGGGAAACTCGTAATGGAGCCCAGAAGAAGGGGGCCATACTGGCAATAACCTGACCGCAGACTTTAGTGGACGGGCTTTTCCTTCCACCAAACTCATAATGACCCCCTATATGTTTAAATATATATTGCACAGTGGTGGCTGCCACTATGTAGCTGCTGTTACATCAGAGTTTCTATGTTTTGCTAATAACTTTGGTGGCATTTGATGAATCTTCACAAAACTTTCCAAATAAAGTTCAACTACCACAGTTCATTCCTGGAAAGATTCATGCTGCTCAATTCATCGTGGGGGGAGGGAAAACATTGGTTTCCCATTTAAATCCCTTTGGAAACTTCTGCCGCAGCTGCAGAAAAAATGGCTGAATGGAATAGAATTACACATAATTTGACAAAACGTTAGAACTTTACTTAGAAGGTATGCTTTTTATAATTTGGTGTAAATCGGTTCAGCCATTTACAAGAAGTTAGGAATTAAAGAGGGGCTTGGTTGGGCATGAACAATTCAAAAAGTTGGAAAAATATGGACAGCTGGTGTCCAAATAGGCTCTGATTGGCCGCTTTAAAGGGTACACGTCAATCCTGATTGCCTACACAATGTGTTGTGGCAACCATTACAGGACATATGGACATTGTCACTGCATCCTCCAAGTGAATTCCCAAAAAATATATAATGGGACAGGTTGAACATACCCTCACCCCAAGGGCACGTGGCAAGGGAGACCCAAAGTTTTCTCCCCCACCACTTATTTGGCTAGCTGCCTCAACATGGTCAGTATGTTGTGGCAACCATTACAAGACTTGGGAGATGATCACCATTGAAAGACGTTGTGATTGCCAGGTCTTGAGGGTTACAAGAGGAGCACATTTGAATGGTGACAACATATTTTAGTCACAATATATATCAATTACTGGTGGTATTATAATCATTTTAGACCTTTTGGTGACTTCAGATGTGGTTTTACCATGTGAAAATCCCTCTGCCGAGGATTGATGAGCCATATTTGATAGAAAACTGATCCTCTCATGAGTTCATACTATCCTCTTTGGCCATGTGATATTAAAGTCTGATATTCTGAGTAAATCATGTATTTCCAACAGCAGCAGCAGCCTGTCAGTTCATTCACCATGTGCTACTGCAGCTTCACACATGGTTCTATAAACAAATAAAGCACTGACATTTTCAGCTTATGTAAAACCAGTGCAAAAAGAACAGTTGATGGACGGAATGTAGACCAAATCAAACATTCACCCCCAGTCACAGATATGGGTTTAATCCATCAGTTTGTTTGCTCACCATGCCATTCCAGTTTGGACCCATCCATATGCAAATCAGTCTTGACCCTGTTCCCCATGGGAACAGTCCAGCCCGAACTGCCAGGCCAGGTCCTCCCTGGACCAGAATCAAGCATCCTGGGACCAGTTTTGGGATATCATCCCTCTTCAGCTAGGCTAGCTTGAATCTGGTGGATTAGTGAGCACGGGACCCATGTCTGGGCATACCCTTCCCACTTAGGGCGACAAATGCAAAAAGAACAGTTGATGGACGGAATGTAGACCAAATGAAACATTCACCCCCAGTCACAGATCTGGGTTTAATCCATCAGTTTTTTTGCTCACCGTGCCATTTCAGTTTGGACCCAGCCATAAGCAAATCAGTCTTGACCCTGTCCCCATGGGAAAAGTCCAGCCGGAATTGCCAGGCCAGGTCCTCCCTGGACCAGAAACAAGCATCCTGGGACCAGTTTCAGGGTATCACCCCTCTTCAGCCAGGCTAGCTTGAAAAAAACAATGGATTAAACCCTGATCTTTGTGACTGGGGGGGAATGTTTGATTTGCTCTGGATTCCGTCCATCATCTGCTCTTTTTGCATTTGTTGCCCCAAGTGGGACAGGTATGCCCAGATGTGGGTCCCGTGCTCACTGAGCCACTGGATTCAAGCTAGCCAAGCTGATGAAGGGTGATATCCTGAAATCGGTCCTAGGATGCTTGTTTCCGGTCCAGGGAGGACCTGGCTTGGCTGTTCAGGCTGGACTGTTTCCCTGAGGGACAGGGTCAAGACTGATTTGCATATGGCTGGGTCCAACCTGGGGTGGCGTAATGAGCAAAAAGACAATGGATTAAACCCAGATCTTTGTGACTGGGGGTGAATGTTTGATTTGCTCTCCATTCCGTCCATCATCTGTTCTTTTTGCATTTGTTGCCCCAAGTGGGACAGGTATGCCCAGATGTGGGTCCCGTGCTCACTGAGCCACTGGATTCAAGCTAGCCAAGCTGATGAAGGGTGATATCCTGAAATCGGTCCTAGGATGCTTGTTTCCGGTCCAGGGAGGACCTGGCTTGGCTGTTCAGGCTGGACTGTTTCCCTGAGGGACAGGGTCAAGACTGATTTGCATATGGCTGGGTCCAACCTGGGGTGGCGTAATGAGCAAAAAGACAATGGATTAAACCCAGATCTTTGTGACTGGGGGTGAATGTTTGATTTGCTCTCCATTCCGTCCATCATCTGTTCTTTTTGCATTTGTTGCCCTAAGTGGTAAGGGTATGCCCAGACGTGGGTCCCGTGCTCACTGTGCCACTGGATTCAAGCTAGCTTAGCTGATGAAGGGTGATACCCTGAAACCGGTCCTAGGATGCTTGTTTCCGGTCCAGGGAGGACCTGGCTTGGCAGTTTGAGCTGGACGGCTCCCATGAGGAACAGGGTCAAGACTGATTTGTATATGGCTGGGTCCAACATGGGGTGGTGTGGTGAGCAAAAAAAAGATGGATTAAACCCAGATCTTTGTGACTGGGGTGAATGTTTGATTTGCTCTGCATTCTGTCCATCATCCGTTCTTTTTGCACTTGTTGCCCCAAGTGGGAAGGGTATGCCCAGACGTGGATCCCGTGCTCACTGCGCCACTGGATTCAAGCTAGCTTAGCTGATGAAGGGTGATACCCTGAAACCGGTCCTAGGATGCTTGTTTCCGGTGTAGGGAGGACCTGGCTGGGAGTTCGGACTGGACTGTTCCCATGAGGAACAGGGTCAAGACTGATTTGCATATGGCTGGGTCCAACCTGGGGTGGTGTGGTGAGCAAAAAAACGATGGATTAATCCCAGATCTTTGTGACTGGGGGTGAATGTCTGATTTGCTCTGCATTCTGTCCATCATCTGTTCTTTTTGCATATGTAAAACCTGTTGCACACCAGAAGCCATCTTGATGAAATCAAAGCTGTAAAACTTAAAGCATTTCCTTTAGAAATGAACAAAATCAGGGGTTTCTTTTGTCAATTAAATTATGGTTAGTGCTCTAGAAAAATAAAAAGGGCACATTTTCTGTGAATTCTCAAATATCCTCCTCATCCATTTCAGAAACCTTATGACATGCAGACAGAAGCACGAATTTTAAACACCAGCAGCAGCCTGTCAGGTAACTACTTATTGAGCAACTGTAGACTTGGCACAAAGTTATTATGACCAGCTAGAGTGCTAACATTTTGAAGTTATGATAAAAGTGCGGCACACCTGAACACCATCTTGATGGAATCAAATCTGTATAAATGAAAGCATTTCTTACTGAGGATACTTCAGTAAATTAAGGGCTTCTTTCTGTAATAGAAATTATGGTTCATGCTCTAGAAAGCTAAAATGAGGTCACATTTTCTATGAGTTCTCAGATATCTTTCTCATCCATTTAAATAAAACATTCTGAATAGGTATTTCCAACATCGGCAGCAGTCTACCAGATAACTTTCTAATAATCAACTGCAGTGTCACCACTGTGTGCTAATGAACAACTAGAGTGCTAACATTACATACTAAAGAAATAAAATGAGGCACTCCTGAATACCATTTTTTGGAATAGGAGCTGTTGAATTTAAAGCTGTTCTTGAAGAAGAAGCTGAAGTAAATGAACATTGATCTTTTAATGCAGATATGAAACCAGAGGGTTACAAATGTGAGAGGAGGTGCCCTGATTTAGTAATTTGAGGCATAATTTATTTTTAAAGAGGCTAAAAATAATTAAACAGAGAAATATCTGAATAAGTACAGCATCCTGTTTGATATATCTTTACACAGCCTCCCAGCCTACCCATTATGTTGTAGCTAGTATGCTTTTTCTTAGCTTATGATAAAAAATCCTAGAAAGTAGTTAAAAAAAGGTTAAAGACGTTATAGTTAGGTACTGAAATAAGGAAAACCTAAATTTAAAAAAAGAAAAAAAGCTCTGCAATTCACCAGTTACAGTTTACTGAGTTAACAATGACTTAGAGTTATTTCAAGTAACTATAACTCGCGCCCTGAGGTGCCCCCGCCATGCACAGTTATCTGATCAATAATTTTACTGCAGATGTTACAGTGACACTATCAATGATGTTATCAAAGAGAACATGAGTCCTGTAATTTGTAGGGTAATTAGCAGTGCATGGTGAGGGCACGAGTTATAGTTACCTTAGGACACAAGTTACAGTTACTTGAAATAAATCTAACTATAACTGGTGATTTTTTCTGGTTTTGTGTGAGTAAATTCAAAACATAACTATAACGTCCCTGTAAGCTTTGGCTTTCAAGTGAATTTCTAATGTTTTTTAAAATTCTATTTCCTAACTATAAAGTCCCTGTAACCTTTGTTTTTTAGGTGAGTTTCTATGTTTTTTTAAGGTAAAGTAATTTTAATTGCTATACGTTATTCCAACCACCGCCGATATATTTTAGGACAAATTGAAAAGAGAAATGAAATTGTGAAATAAAAAGAATGAGTTCACCTTTCAGGACATACCTTACACATTTGAAGATAAAAAATAAATAAAAAAAGGGAAATAACAAGTGACATACCTAGACTTGAAACCTCAACCTTCAGTGTGAAGGTTTGACATCTATACCACTAGGTCACAGGTGCCATCCTGCCATGCAGTGTTGAAACATAACTATGACATTCAAACCTAAGATTTTTATAGGAAAAAGATTAAATGTTCCATCACTAGGAATGATTAATATTCAAATGCTATTAAATAAACAGACACTACCATGAGATACAAGGATTTGAACCTTCAACCTTCTGAGTGACAGTCCAAGAGCTTTACTAGTAGGCCAGATTATTAAAACATAACTATAATATTCAGACAAACATGTTGCTGGTGTGACTCTCTGAAGTCATTGCATGGAGAATCCATTGCAATAGCAATCTTTCTCTCTCTTTTCCATCCCATTATAGATGGAAGAGCAAGAGAGACACACACACAAAGTGAGAGACAGAGAGAGAGGGAGAGAAATTAAGAGAAGGAGATTGACGGAGAGAACTTGAAAAGGAGAGAGAGAGAGAGCAGTTTTTTACACTTTGATGAATGATATACATAGAATGAGATATTTTAGGACACATTAAAATGAAAAGTGTATTTCTCATTTAAAAGGAGTGAGATCACCTTTCAGTATGAGCCTCAAACTTTTGAAGTTTAAAATACATTAAAGAAGGAAAATGACCACAGGCACACCTGGAGTGGAACCCTCAACTTTCAGTGTGAGGGTCTGTGACCTTAACCTTTCAGCCATAGGTGACTTGCTACTAGGATGCTTCCAGACATACCTATGACAGTCAACACGTGCATTTGATTGGAAAGAAATGAATGTTCCATCACTAGGTAGGTTTAACAGTCAAAACACTAGTAAATAAACAAACACACTGCCAAGCAATACTAGGATTTGAACCTCTAGCCTACTGAGTGACAGCACAAGACCTTAACCAATAGGCCGAAAGTGACTCTATTCTGCTCTGCATCCAAACGTAACTATAACATTTGTACTAAACATCTTGCTAGTCTGACTCTTAAGTCATTTTCTGGAGAGACAATTGCAATAAGAATCTCTCAATCTCTATACGTACAGGAAAACAGATGATAACATTGCTCCTGCAAGTAGGGTGCTGCTATTTAAAGCAGCTCCCTGCTTGTGGGAGCAATGCTGGGTCCCGCAGGATGTGGGAGGTCGGCTAGGACTGCATGGGCCTTCAGGCTCCCCCCCAAGTCCTGTCACTCTCTTTCTTCCATCCCGTTATGGGATGGAAGAGAGAGAGAGTGTGAGAGGACCGTGGGGGGAGCCTGAAGGCCCCTGTGGTCCTAGCTGACTCTCCACATCATGTGGGAGCCAGCATTGCTCCCACAAGCAGGAAGCTGCTTTAAATAGCAGCTCCCTACTTCACGGCATCAATGTTTTCATCTGTTTCCCTGCATGCATGTTTGTATGCAGGGAAACTGATGAATACTCTGCTTTCTGAAAGCAGGAGCTGTTTGACAGCTCCCACTTGCAGAAAGCAGAGTTATGTTTGCTTTTGCTTGGTGGGAGTTGTTAGCTCCCACCAAGCAAAAGCAAACAGCTGTGTCCCGGGGGTGGGCACCTTGGGACATAGCAGGAACCGGCCCTATGGGGGATGGTCCCCAGGGCAATGTAGGGCTCCACGACGGGATCCACGCAGCCCTCCTCCAATGTTGCATTTCCCCCAAGGAAGTGGTGGTCCCCAGGGCACAGGGAGCTGCGTGGCCCCTGCAGTTTTCTTTGTGATTGTTCCAGGGAGGTGGCACTCCCCGGGGCTAATAGAAGCCCTAGGAGGGGGCCCACATGCCCCCCTAAATTATAAAGCTCCCAATGACCCTGGGACCTGACCATCCTGAGGGCAAATACAAAAAATGGTGGGAGACCACCCTTTTAAAAAAAGAAAAGTCAGAAAATCCACAGACCTGGATGCGTGGATTTTCACAACATAATACAAGAGTGCTTTTTAGCCTTGGCTGGGTTCCCAGGGGACCTCTAGACCAAGGCTAGAGGCTCAGGGTGCCCCTAACCCGTCCCCTATTTTTTTTCACTTTTGTGGTGGGACTCAGCTGAAGCTGAGTCCCAAGATGGCTACCAACACTTCCTATTCAAGTGCTGGCAGCCAATCAGATATCAGCACGGGGACAGTTGGATCTGTGGAGGATCAGCGCCCCTAGATATCTATATTTTTAAAACTCTAATATCTCCAAAACTACTGAAGGGAGATACACCAATAACAGAAAGCACGCTTTCTGGACCGAGAGCTACCTTTCTGCTAAATTTGGTGTAATTCCGTTCAGTGGTTCAGGCTGTAGTCTTGTTCAAAAATTTGAAAAATCCCACTGACATAGAATGGGAAAAAGTGTTTTGGGACCACCATTTTTCTCAGCACCGCTTGACAGATCATCCAAAATCTTTTAAGACAGCAGCTGAACTGACCAAAGTATACACTTTTAAAATTTCATAAAGATTCGTCAAACAGCAACAAAGTTGTTGGCAAAACAAAAACGCTCCATTTATGGAAAAAAAATGGTCCTAACTATAACAACTCACTGGCGAACCTCAGTAGGTTTTACATATTGAGGTTTTACATATATATATATATATATATATATATATATATATATATATATATATATATATGGAAAATGTCACTTACCCAGTGTACATCTGTTCGTGGCATTAGTCGCTGCAGATTCACATGCTGTGCACATCCCGCCATCTGGTGTTGGGCTCGGAGTGTTACAAGTTGTTTTTCTTCGAAGAAGTCTTTTCGAGTCACGAGACCGAGGGACTCCTCCCATTTCGACGCCATTGCGCATGGGCGTCGACTCCATCTTAGATTGTTTTCCCCGCAGAGGGTGAGGTAGGAGTTGTGTATGCTAGTAATAGTGCCCATGCAATGGAGTGAATGTGTATGTACATAATAAAGTTTCAAGTAATCTATTTACAAATGTACAAATGTTTAAGATCTACTTCTAAACGGCTACAGGCTCCCGGGGAGGCGGGTGGGCGCATGTGAATCTGCAGCGACTAATGCCACGAACAGATGTACACTGGGTAAGTGACATTTTCCGTTCGATGGCATGTGTAGCTGCAGATACACATGCTGTGCATAGACTAGTAAGCAGTTATCTCCCCAAAAGTGGTGGTTCAGCCTGTAGGAGTTGAAGTAGTTTGGAATAATGTTCTTAGTACAGCTTGACCTACTGTTGCTTGTTGTGCAGTTAGCACATCTACACAGTAGTGCTTGGTAAATGTATGAGGCGTAGACCATGTTGCTGCCTTACATATTTCGTTCATTGGAATATTTCCTAGAAAGGCCATGGTAGCACCTTTCTTTCTGGTTGAGTGTGCCTTTGGTGTAATAGGCAGTTCTCTTTTAGCTTTAAGATAGCAGGTTTGAATGCACCTAACTATCCATCTAGCAATGCCTTGTTTTGAAATTGGATTTCCTGTATGAGGTTTTTGAAAGGCGATAAATAGTTGTTTTGTCTTTCGAATTAGTTTTGTTCTGTCAATGTAGTACATTAGTGCTCTTTTGATGTCTAATGTATGTAGTGCTCTTTCAGCTACAGAATCTGGCTGTGGGAAGAACACTGGTAATTCTACTGTTTGATTCAAGTGGAACGGTGAGATTACTTTTGGTAAAAATTTGGGATTTGTTCGTAGAACTACTTTATTTTTGTTGTTTGAATAAATGGTTCTTGAATGGTAAACGCTTGAATTTCACTCACTCTTCTTAGAGATGTGATGGCAATTAAAAATGCAACTTTCCACGTTAAGTATTGCATTTCACAAGAGTGCATGGGCTCAAAAGGTGGGCCCATGAGTCGTGTTAAGACCATGTTGAGGTTCCATGAAGGAACTGGTGGCGTTCTTGGTGGTATAATTCTCTTTAGGCCTTCCATAAACGCTTTTATGACTGGTATCCTAAATAATGAAGTTGAGTGCATAATTTGCAGGTAAGCTGAAATTGCAGCAAGATGTATTTTTAAGGAAGAGAAAGCTAGTTTTGCTTTTTGCAAATGTAGTAAGTATCCTACTATATCTTTTGTAGATGAGTGTAAGGGTTGAATTTGATTATCATGGCAGTAATAGACAAATCTTTTCCATTTATTTGCATAGCAGTGTCTAGTGGTAGGCTTTCTAGCCTGTTTTAGGACCTCCATACATTCTTGTGTGAGGTCTAAGTTTCCGAATTCTAGGATTTCAGGAGCCAAATTGCTAGATTCAGCGATGCTGGATTTGGATGCCTGATCTGTTGTTTGTGTTGTGTTAACAGATCTGGTCTGTTTGGTAGTTTGACATGAGGTACTACTGACAGGTCTAGTAGTGTTGTGTACCAAGGTTGCCTTGCCCATGTTGGTGCTATTAGTATGAGTTTGAGTTTGTTTTGACTCGACTTGTTTACTAGATATGGAAGGAGTGGGAGAGGGGGAAAAGCGTAAGCAAATATCCCTGACCAGTTCACCCATAGCACATTGCCCTGAGACTGATGTTGTGGGTACCTGGATGCGAAGTTTTGGCATTTTGAGTTTTCCTTCGTTGCAAATAGATCTATTTGTGGTGTTCCCCAAATTTGGAAGTAAGTGTTCAGTATTTGGGGGTGAATCTCCCATTCGTGGATCTGTTGGTGATCCCATGAGAGATTGTCTGCTAACTGATTCTGAATTCCTGGAATAAATTGTGCTATTAGGCGAATGTGGTTGTGAATCGCCCAATGCCATATTTTCTGTGTTAGGAGACTCAACTGTGTTGAGTGTGTCCCTCCTTGTTTGTTTAGGTAGTACATTGTTGTCATGTTGTCTGTTTTGACAAGAATGTATTTGTGGGTTATCATGGGTTGAAATGCTTTCAGCGCTAGAAATACCGCTAACAGTTCTAGGTGATTTATGTGTAACTGTTTTTGCTGTAGGTTCCATTGTCCTTGGATGCTGTGTTGATTGAGGTGTGCTCCCCACCCTGTCATGGAAGCATCTGTTGTTATCACGTATTGTGGCACTGGGTCTTGGAAAGGCCGCCCTTGGTTTAAATTTATACTGTTCCACCATTGAAGCGAGATGTATGTTTGGCGGTCTATCAACACCAGATCTAGAAGCTGACCCTGTGCTTGTGACCATTGTGATGCTAGGCACTGTTGTAAGGGCTGCATGTGTAACCTTGCATTTGGGACAATGGCTATGCATGAGGACATCATGCCTAGTAGTTTCAGTATTATTTTGACTTGTACTTTTTGTTTTGGATACAAGGTTTGTATTACATTGTGAAATGTTTGTACTCTTTGTGGACTTGGAGTAGCAATCCCTTTTGCTGTGTTGATTGTTGCTCCCAAGTATTGCTGTGTTTGGCACGGCTGCAGGTGTGACTTTGCGTATTTGATTGAGAAACCTAGTTTGTGTAGGGTTTCTATGACATATTTTGTGTGTTGTGAACACCGTTTTAGCGTATTGGTTTTGATTAACCAATCGTCTAGGTATGGGAACACATGTATTTGCTGCCTTCTGATATGTGCAGCTACTACTGCCAGGCATTTTGTAAAAACTCTTGGCGCAGTTGTTATTCCGAATGGCAACACTTTGAATTGGTAATGTATCCCTTGGAATACAAACCTTAGGTACTTTCTGTGTGAAGGATGTATTGGTATATGGAAATATGCATCCTTTAGGTCTAGTGTTGTCATGTAGTCTTGTTGTTTGAGCAGTGGGATTACGTCTTGTAGAGTAACCATGTGAAAATGGTCTGATTTGATGTAGGTATTTAATGTTCTGAGATCTAGTATCGGTCTCAGGCTCTTGTCCTTTTTGGGTATCAGGAAGTACAGTGAGTAAACTCCTGTGTTTAATTGATCTTTTGGTACTAATTCTATTGCTTCTTTCTGTAGCAATGCCTGAACTTCTAGTCCTAGAAGATCTATATGTTGTTTTGACATATTGTGTGTTTTCGGTGGGACGTTTGGAGGGAATTTGAGAAATTCTATGCAATAACCATGCTGGATAATTGCTAAGACCCAAGTGTCTGTTGTTATTTCCTCCCAATGTGTGTAAAACTTGGTTAGTCTCCCCCCCACAGGTGTTATGTGTTGGGGATTTGTGACCTTGAAGTCACTGTTTGTTTTGAGGAGTTTTGGGACTTTGGAACTTTCCTCTGTTTCTTTGAAACTGTCCTCCTCTATATTGTCCCCGAAAACCTCCCCGCTGATACTGGCTCTGGTAAGTGGGCTTTGTTTGTGAGGTTGTGGCTTCTGTGGTTTGCCCTCGAAACCCCCCTCGAAATTGTGTTTTTCGAAATGTGCCTCTGCTCTGTGGGGAGTAGAGCGCGCCCATGGCTTTGGCCGTGTCAGTGTCTTTTTTAAGTTTTTCAATTGCAGTGTCCACCTCCGGCCCAAACAACTGCTGTCCGTTGAATGGCATATTCAGCACAGCTTGCTGTATCTCTGGTTTAAATCCTGATGTACGCAGCCATGCATGCCTCCTTATTGTTACTGCTGTGTTGACAGTTCTAGCAGCTGTGTCTGCAGCATCCATTGCTGATCGAATTTGATTATTGGAGATATTTTGTCCCTCTTCTACCACTTGCTGCGCTCTTTTTTGGAGCTCCTTTGGCAAGTGTTCAATAAGGTGTTGCATCTCGTCCCAATGGGCCCTATCATATCTGGCTAGCAAAGCTTGCGAATTTGCAATACGCCACTGGTTTGCTGCGTGTGCCGCCACCCTTTTGCCTGCCGCGTCGAATTTTCTACTCTCTTTATCTGGAGGTGGCGCGTCTCCTGAAGTATCAGAGTTGGCTCTTTTGTGCGCTGCTCCAACTACAACAGAGTCTGGTGATAGCTGTTGTGTGATGTACACTGGGTCTGTTGGTGGCGGTTTATATTTTTTATCTACTCTTGGAGTAATGGCTCTCCCTTTGACAGGCTCTTCAAACACTTGTTTGGAGTGTTTTAGCATTCCGGGCAACATTGGCAGACTTTGATATTGACTGTGCGTAGACGACAGTGTATTAAAAAGGAAGTCATCTTCAATGGGTTCTGAGTGAAGGCTGACATTGTGAAATGCTGCTGCCCTTGATACCACTTGAATGTAGCCTGTACTATCCTCAGGTGGCGAGGGTCTTGCTGGATAGCATTGAGGACTATTGTCTGACACTGGTGCGTCATAAAGGTCCCATGCGTCAGGGTCATCTTGACTCATCCCCGTATGTGTTGGGGATTGCATCATTGGTGGAGTGGCTACCGGTGATAGTTGTGGAGAGTGATGTGGGGATGGTGGTGGTGTTATTTGTTTAGCCACTTTTGCTTGTGGCTGTTTGTCCTTGTCCTTGTCTTGGAAGGCAAGTTTTCGTTTCATTCTGATTGGAGGAAGAGTGCTGATCTTCCCTGTATCTTTCTGAATAAAGAGCCGCCTTTGCGTGTGATCTGGCTCTATTGTCTGTAATTCTTCTTCAAATCTGTGTGTCTTCATTTGAGAGGACAGTCCTTGTTCCTCTGAAAAGGAACTAATTTTCGGTTCGGAGGCCGGATGTTTCGGCACCGAAACCTTTTCTGCTGCTTTTTTCGGCTCCGACAAAATCTTTTTGCTTTTCGGCGTAGTGCCCTCTCGGTGCCGACCAATTTCGGTGCCGCTGTCTCGGTGCCGAATCTTTTCGGAGCCACTCTCTCGGGCCCGAGATTGCTGCGTGCCTGTATCTCGACCGGAGTCGGATGACTTCGACACCAGCTCGCCCTTTTTCGGTGCCGATGGACGGTCACCTACTTTTCGGGTTAAGCCATGGCCTGGGCTTTGGCAGTCTTTTCGTGATTTTTTTGTTTCGACGTCTTACTCACGGTTTTCGGCGTTTCCTCGGGATCGACCTCCTCCGAGTCCGAATCCTGGATGGAGAATGTTTCTTCCTCATCCTCGAAACACCCTTGTCCTGTCGGCGCCAACGCCATTTGCAGTCTTCTTGCTCTTCGGTCCCTGAGTGTCTTCCTCGACCGAAACGCTCGACAGGCCTCACAAGTATCCTCCTTGTGTTCTGGTGACAAACACAAGTTACAGACCAGGTGTTGATCTGTATATGGATACTTGTTATGGCATTTTGGACAGAAGCGGAATGGGGTCCGTTCCATCAGCCTTGAAGAGACACGTGGCCGGGCCGACCAGGCCCCGACGGGGATCGAAAAAACCACTGGAGCTCTTCTCAATTCGGTGTCGATCTGTTGTAACTAACCCGATACCGAACGCAAACAATACCGACGATTTTTCCGAGATTCTAACTAACTTTCCGACCCGAAACACGGAGCGAAAAGGAACACGTCCGAACCCGATGGCGGAAAAAAAACAATCTAAGATGGAGTCGACGCCCATGCGCAATGGAGTCGAAATGGGAGGAGTCCCTCGGTCTCGTGACTCGAAAAGACTTCTTCGAAGAAAAACAACTTGTAACACTCTGAGCCCAACACCAGATGGCGGGATGTGCACAGCATGTGTATCTGCAGCTACACATGCCATCGAACACATATATATATATATTATTATTATTTTTGTTTCACTGAAAGAAAGAAAGGTTAAACTGATGTTAGATGATGATGTAATTTAAAACATACTGTTTTATAGGGTACAAAACCACAGAAATTCACCAGTTATACTTATTTCAAGTAACTATAACTCATGCCCTAAAGTAACTATACCTTGGGTCTCCACTATGTACAGTTTTCACATCAATAGTTTTATGGCAAATGTTGCAGTGATGTTATTAGTGATGTCATAGAAGATGTCATGAGTGCTGAAATATGTGAGGTAAATAGCAGTGCATGGCGAAGGCCACAAAAAAGCAACACAAAAAAGGATTTTCCTATGTAAACATGATCCTGCGTATAACTATCTAGTGGTGACCTCCACAGGGTAAAATAAATATAATATAAAATAAAATGAAAAAAAAAATAAAGATCGATAGATTGATAGATAGTATTGCTTTTACCATGATTCTATTACTTATTTGAGTTGGTACACCTTTGAGTGAAACTTGTCATTTGTATACTGTGGAACATTCAGTGGGTTCTTAGAACTGTTGGATGAGTCAGTATCCTGAGGTCCTTTGACCTGTCTAGGTGTCTCCGCTGCTGTTGGTTCGATTACTGAAGAAATTACAAGAAACTTCTTTTTACTTGAATCGTTTCTTTTGATTACTGGCAGCCACGTACCCCTTATTACAGAGATGGAGCCCTGTCCTCCTTGAAATGCTTCTTTCAAGAAAAGAAAATACTTTTTACATCTAATGTTGAACAGCCCTGACCAATAGTTCAGTGTGTCAACCTCACGCCAACATCCGCCAGCACTCTTGGAGGCATCCATGGTGCAGGGAATGCAGCATTTCAACACTGTGAATTTTGCTGTGTGAAATAACACTTCCCAGACGGGAAATAAAGCTATGTTTCCCACCTCCTTCTCGCCAGTAGCCCATATTCACATATCACGTATTGTTTCTAGCTCTGTGTCTCGCCTCCTCCCTCTGTGCCGCTCTGTTTCTCCTGGCCTGCCAGTCTCGGTATCTCTTTATGTTTCTCAATCCTTCATTACCACTTACACTGTAATATACTAAAGGCTGTCTGACTGCATCTCTAGCTCACTGTCCTTATGCCTGTTCACCTCTTTGTGTCTGTCAATCCATCTCTACCTCTATATTGCATTGTATGTTTAGCTCTCGGTGTACCTGTCAGTCTTGCTGCCTCTTTATCAGAATCTGTCGCCCCTTTCCATATATCCCTCAAAGCAGTACAAAAAGTCCAGCTCATCCAATCCATCAATCACTTATTCAACCAACCAGTCCATCATCTTCCCTTCCAAAAACCACCCACTCCGTCCGGGTATCTTAGCTCTGTCTCTGTATTCATAAATAAAGGCCACAGTAAATGTTTTATGTCTGTCTATTTATGTGTTCTTTAAACCATGCCCTTTGGTACCAGGAGGAGGCCCTTCTTGATGGAGGAGGAGCGCCGCTCCACTGCTGAAAGGCAACAGAAAGTAAAAACATAAAATGATAGTAAAACTAATTTATCATTTTATTTTTCACTTAGCCTATCTCCGCCCTAGACTCGGTGGCCTGGCTATCAGCTGCATCAGCAGCATCAGCAGCAGGGAGGAGGAGTGGTAGGTGCACTATAAGTACGCATGTCGGTTTGGCCAGCCATCTTAGGCCGGCCAAACCGACATCAGCACTTAGAACTCTCCACTCGAGCTGTGTTGCACAGCCGGGTGGCGAACCGGCACAGGCTCCCAGGCCCTAACTGAGCGGCATTTCAGCCCTCTCAGACCAATCCCAGTGCTTCTCTCTTGCTGGCAACAGCATGAGAGAAGAGTCTAGATTGGGTGGGGAGGGGATCAGAGAAGCACTGAGGCGGCTTGAGCAGAGGAACACACAAGGGGCCATATGTACGAACACATTTTCCCATGGACACAGAATGGGCAAAACTGCTTGCTACATCTGGCCCAAGGTGAGGTCTGGCAGTGGCAGGTAAGTCATTTTTTAAAATTTCATTTTCCCCCTCAATCTCCCCTCCCACGCTCTGCGAACTGCCCCACCAAGTGTTATTGGCAGCAGCCACCACTGTATGGTATTTGTTATGATGTCTTTGCGATGTGCTCCTAGATTCCCTAGAACCACACGTGTGCTGTGGACTCAGAGCTTTTTATCCCAACCAGTCAGTGGCATATTATTAGCCCCCACGGTACGGGGGTGCTCAGCACAGTTGGCACTATGCATGAATTGCAGGTCCCTGGCCTGAGAGCTCCTAACTGGGTGGGGGCCCCTACATCTGAGCACACACAGAGTTCACAGACCAACACATAGCATGTGAACTAATTCGTGAACCAATGCACAAAGGGATTCAGGAGTACAGGAAGTATTACTACAGGAATACTTTTTACAAACCCTCACATGGCCCAAAACATCCAACTGCCCATTAGTAAAAATGCAAAGAGTGCACTGTCCTTTGTGTTTACAATATTTATGTATGAATATTCCCTGAATACTGCTATTTTATTCCCATTTTAGAAGTTTTGCTGCCATTTCACAAAGTTTCGTAATTTCACAAGAGTATGTAAAAGAGCACTACATACTTACACACTCCAACATGCTGTTGTGAATAGTCGCCCTTAGACTCAGAAACAGAAGGAAACTCCCATTATACCAAACTAACCTACCGGCATACTTTTACTGAGGGCCTTCTGAAACACTAACCACAATATTGCCCTCCTTTCTCGATCACAGGCTAAAGTATTTATGGCATAAAAAAGATGAAGCAGTGACTCAGAAAGAAGTTACATTGCAAGAGGAATCCTCAAATGAAAGTGCCCCGCCTCTTCTTCATTCGGGATGATTTTCTCACCCGGGGAAATGCGGCAAACTGTGAGGTAAGAATAGACTCTGAGATCCCTACTCAGGTCAGGCATCGGCAGGAAACCTACCAGGGGCACGAGATGACTGCTCATTGGCTATTCCCTTTCACTGCTTGGAAACTGATACTGCTCAACAAGGAGGCCAAGTGAGTTAGACATCGGCTCAGTGTAACGAGGGTTACGTATTTTTATCTTATGAACGTACGTATCTTGAAGTAAGTTGGCAATGTTACCCTGTCTTAAACAACACACGTAAGTGAAGATACAAAAATAAATAAGTGCATTGTGCATAAGACACAGAACTAATCCTCATATTCTAAGCATTGCAGGAACTGCGGTGAGGACTGCTAGCTAAGCACTTCTTAACACTATGGCAACCCTCCAAGCTATGACGCTCCAGCCATCCATACACGCTAGGCTTTGATGCCAGGCAACAAAAACCTTCAAGAATCACCTTCTATCTTGCATTTTTTATTTATATCAATGGTTGGCCAGAAAAGTTGCACAGGGGATACATCGAATGGCATATAATATAATATCAGAGCGGTGCCTGGTTACACAAATGAGTGTTTCAGAGCTGGAGTGTTAACTGAGACAGTACAGACAATTACTCTGGTTACATAGAACATGTGCACTAGAGTCCAGGGACTCTGTGCATGTGACATTCACTACAAGGGGCAGAGGTGGTGGGACAGGGGAGGGCACAGCGTAGGTAGCGGAGTACCAGAAGGGCACTGGTCCTGAATCTTGCGATTCCTAAGGGTTTTTTTTTTGTGGGGATGCTTCGCTGGTTGGTGAACACAAGGGAAGACAAGGGGTTAAGAAGGAGCATTTTGGCATAAGGTAGGAGGGGCCAGGTTGGGCTTGGACAGGACAGGAGAGTAAGTGAAGATCCGTTTCTTTACGTTTCCAAAAAACTACCCATGAGATTCACATCTCATGCATATATACCAAGGGATAACAATGCAAGTACCAACCTGGGGGGACACTCTTACCCTACCTCAGAAAAGAAGACACGGGTTATTTTGGCTCTGGGGCTCTTTATACAGGTTTATAATGCCTGACAGGGGGGGGGGGGGGGTGATCGTGGCCACATTATAAGACCTGTATAACGGAAGTCAACACAGACACAGATTGTTACTCACTAATTGGGGTCTGTGGGGGGTTTCCAGGCTGGAATTGTCCGTGTCAGAAAGGAATTTTCTTTTCCTTTTTTTGAACTGGCGAAAGCATGCATCCACAAGAGGAAGGTGGCAAAGACGGAGAAAAGAAAAAGCATAGCAGAGACTGTGATACACAATAAAAGCATCAGACAGAAAGCAGCCACAGATTATTGAAAAACAGGAAGACTATTCGCAGGCATGCAAGCCCTGGCACGTGGCTGGGTGCTGAGGACGGGGGTCATGCAAGCTTGAGCAGTTCCCGCCCCGCCCCACCACATCTCAACTCCCTCCCGCCAATTCTCAGTGATGTGTTCTCTTGTGCAGGTGAGGGCGGGGATGGCTGCCCATTTCAAGACAAGGATACTCAGTGCTGGGGGTCGCCCTTCAGCCTATGGTGTCTGAGAGCTGCTCTCTGTGCTGGGCAAGACGCCGGAGCCCTGATTTGCTACCTTCGAACGTGCAGATTAACCTATGTTTAGAAACTGTGATATGTCTCTTTATGTTTGCAGAGAGGAAACCTCTTCTTGGACTGCCAGAGCTGTCCAGTCCCTCGTGCAACGCCGCTTTAGCCTCACGTGATCTCGGTTCATTATTAACACTAATTCTTAGGAAATGTCAGATAAGGCAGGCCACATGGAAAAAAAAGTTAATAGTCAAGCATCTAGCATACAATGTCGCGTAAAATACTTTAAAGAATATATAGTGTACAGACAGCAATTTGTGTTCTTCGTCAGCTGTATTAATAGATCAGTACATTGTTGGCTTGGCACTAGACGTCCCTTGACAGAAGGAACCACTTTATTTGTTACTTTTGTTTGTCTAGACAACCGCAGCTTCTCTATTAGGGCCGAGGAGCGTAGCCTCACTGAATAAAATGCTGCAGAGCCCACAAATAAAATGGTCATAAAGTTAATTAATTAGCATTTTATTTTTCACTACTGCTGAGCATCAGGGTGGGACCATTGCTTCTCAGAGGCAGCATGGAGAAGTGGTGGGCACTTAAGTTTAAAGTGCGCATGTCTGGCTGGCCGTCGGAAGACATCCGGCCAAAGTGACATGCACACTTTAAACTTAAGTGTAAAATGCAACCCGAACTATCTTAGACTGGCATCCCTCTTTGACAGCTGCCCCGCTGTCCTCCTTCACCTGACAAGCTCTTGGCCTTTCTACACCTGTGTGATGAAGCAATAGCTTGGTATCCACTCTTGTCTCTCAGCGTTCTGCAAACGAATGTAATAAACAATTTGTCACTTTTGGAAGCCAGTGTAGGGGTAAGTCACTTTCGGTACAACCAGTTCACAAAGCCCACTGGTACCTGCGATCCGAGGTAAATCAGGTCACATGCTCTTTCAAACGTAGGTAAAACTAGGGCTGGGCAAGGCGAATGACCTAATAGTAAAGTCCAGTAGCATTTCCATAGTGATTAACATGCAAATATTTTCCATGTAAATTAATTAATATGTAAATTGTCCTCATGCATATTCAGTTTGGGTATCCTGAATACCTGACAAGATCTTACTTTTCGGGGCCAGGGAATAAAATTTGTCAACACTCAAACCCCTGGCGATTAATTGACCAACCTTGGTCCAAACCGACAAATCCCAAATTTTGTGACCATGTATTATTCAGCGCACACAGGCTGCGCGGACGCGGTGCAATAACAAAAATGCAATGAGGAGAAATCGAAATAAAGTACTTTTAGATTGTGTGAATAATCAGAGAGCTGCAAGGAAGAGAAATGCAAGCATAGAGGTAAATACAGATTTATAACAGACAAGATAGAAAACAGTAGAACTCTTACAGCCCGTGGTTATCTATTCACAGGAGGCAATAAAAATCATATAAAGCAAGGGGTGCATTTTGAAAAAAAACTGTGCTATGCGATTCTTCTATTTTAATGCGGACAACCCTTTAGAAATAAACTGCTGTGGGAATTTGGGGCCTTTTTGGCTTGACTTGTGTTGGCCTACCCTGCATAACATCATTTCTGTGATTGTCTACCGACCAGTAAGAGTTACCAAAAGGAAGCCAGATGGCAGCCTGGAGGTAAAATTCACTATCAGGGAAATTCTGATTATATGAAACACTCCAGATGGAGTCTAAGTTCCCTTCAACCAGTCTGAGATATCAGCACGAGACGCTGCTGGAGTTCACTTAACAGGAAAGAGCAAGCCCTCTGGGTCACTTGATATCCTTCTACACTATCCAATTGAGACTTTTATTAGCAAATCCCAAATACTGCACACAATGAAATGCTTTGTTCGAGTTAAAATACATCCCCCCTCTGAAACCCTATTCCACTGACGAATTTTGCCAGACATAACACACTTCTATTAGTCTTTCTCGTCTAAGAATTACTTACGGAATGCGTGGATAGTTAGAGACAGGCACCCTTAGGCCAACCAATAAACACCTCCATATTTTAAGGTACTCCCACCTTTCCTGGATCTTAACCCTCTCTTCTCTCATAGAAGTCAGGTAAGATGTTGACGTCATCAGCCCATAAAGAGCAAAAGATGAGGCTTGACAAGGCATGGCCAGGTCTGGTTGCAGTGGGTTTTCTGCACATTTCTTGGCAATACGGTTGGCCCTTACTAGAACACGACATGATGTCACCATTCTGAGGTTGTTTCTTAAAAATGGATTATTGGAGCTTTTGCTGGGCATCCGGTGGTGTGGGTATGATATGGATCTGATGGTGGCCTGAAGCAAGAGAGCCTTACTGCTCCAAGCGTGCAAGTCAATCTTTCAGCCATTTGAGCATTGGGCATGTACTGCGCCCTCACTGAGCTCTTAATCAGTCTTTTTACTTTTCAGAAGGAAGAGAACACGGACTTTGACTTTGCAAGTCTGCTGTTTTAAGGTATCTACAAAGTTCACTTCCTGCACAGGGGTTGACTTCCGTACACAAAATGAGGTACATGGTAACACAAGTGTTCAATAAAGGAAAGGTTGAAAGATTTTTCACTGGCAAATCTTCCAGTAGGTAAAACATCGACATTAAAGAATACGACTTCATTTGTGTTTAAATGTGCATGTCCTTGTAAACATGCACACTCTTCCATATGTAGATGTAGAACAAACAGATATTGCATATATCTGAACCTTCAAACTCTTTTGTGAATTTAACAAAAACACAATGAAATCTGGTATGAGGGGGCACTGGATATGTAGATGCAGATATCGGTATAAGATGTATTTGGACTATAAATATAGTACCTGGTGGAACAAAAGGTGAAAGATATAAAGTAAAATGGACACAAAAAGAAAACTTCCATATCTCCATGTGACTCATGGGATTTAATAGCGGAAAGGAGGTGAAACAGATTAGACAAGGAAAAAAGGTATGGGTGTAGAAGTTACATTTTCTTAACCGTGGATTGCCGGGTGAGCCTGGGAGTTTTGGGAATCCACTTATAAGATCAGAAAGTGGTCGGCACATGGCAAACACAAGTTTGCTGCAGAATTTGTATTTCCCGGGTGTTCACTTGGCTCACACAGGACAACTGATGTCTTACTTCATTGCAAAGCTTTCCCGCAAACTGCGGGCTACCTCAGCTATCCTGAATAGCTTTTAAGGAGGGAGACTGAATGGGCTTAACACAGAAATACAATTTGCTGGGTAGAAATATACCCAGACAGAATGACTGATCAGCCTGGCACAGTAGTCAATCAGAATGGCCACCATTCTCCCAATCAGAATTGTTAAATTTTTTGACCAGTCAGAAAAACTGACGTCATCAAACAGGAACCGTAGCACAGCCAGCACCTTCCACTTTGTGGTTTATGGTTGTGCTTGAGGTACAGGACTCTTAGATTGATGTGCAAATATGAGAAGTGTCCTATCAGTGGAAAGCAGAAATACGCAGATTCTGGCAGTTTTACTTTCTTTCAAAAACTTTTCATTCACCGTTAAGACTAATGTTTAATTGGCAGGACCACTGTCCCTCTCTAGAATGTTATTTGATTCAAGTTATCAAGCCATTATTGAATTCACCAACAAAATCAGAGGTTAGTACTTTTCTACACGATGTGATGGGGCCAGTTCATATATAAAAACGTGTATTTAGATATTTCTCACAATCAGGGCAGGCAGAGAGGAATCTATGTTTCAATGTGTAATTGAGCAGCTGGACCGGGAAATTCCCATTACTGAGATGTAATCATTTGTAAGAGACACAACATTAGACAAGATTATTGGAAATATGCCATTCAGTGAGAATGTGTACAGTATATTTAAGAAAATATCTGGTCATGATCATGACATATATTTTCTAAACGACAGTGTAATGGCAGGGGTGAAATAAACACAATCAATCATTTGTTTAATATGGAATCTTCTTTTGTCAGATACAGATCTCTGACGAATAAACTTTTTACACTTTCATCGAATCATCAAATATTTTGGCCAACATATTGATGCATTTTATTGAATAAGCTAGTTGTATAGAAAATACGGGAATTACTGATAAAAGACAGAGGGTAAAGCAATGCTGCATCTTCTGCAGAATTCTGCCTGACTATCTCTCCTGCAGAACTCTCTCACTTATTTAACAACATGAAAAATGTATTACAGAGTCAACTGGGATAACACATGTTTAGACCTGATGATCTTTAGTTGTGAGATCGGATCATGCTGATGTGCAAAGTTGAAAAAGATGTCTTTGAAATTGGAGGGGGTACAATATGTCTCATTTACGTACAAAAGGTTCGTTTTTGGCATTTCCCTATTATTATCAATTAAAATATTAGAATTATTAGCAGCAAACATTCAGCAAAAGGAAAAATTAAAAGATCTTGTGGTGTTGTTATTTTGTCATGGGTGAAGTACATATGTGCGGCTGTTATGGCCATTAATATGACTGAATTTGGAATTATGTTCAGTAAATTAATTTCTACAATTGTATCATTTCTAAATGTGTTAAATTACCACTTAGTTCTGGACACTGGTGTTCTCCTAAGCCTACATTTATATTTAACTATGCCACGAGGGGATACAGATGCATTTTCCTAATTTAAAGCTAATTTAGAGGAATTCTCATTGATGCCTGTTTGGAAAAAATGACAATGATTACACGTTGATTACGTTACTCCCTTTTTGTCTAAATCTTACTTTTCATCCCTTCCATGTTAAGTTCTTCCATGTTCAGATCTTCTTTTGCAGCCCTGTTTAACTTAAACCTTAATTTTTCAGTCACTGATTTTCCATGCTGTCAATTTTCTGTCATCATTAACTAATTTTTCCTCCATTCTCCAGCCCCTTATTATTCCTTTTTTTCTATAAGTAGTCATTCATTCTCTACCTATTCTATGCTGAAACTTTCCTTGTGTAGATATCCCTTGTTTAATTGATTGCTTTTTGTTCTATTCTTATACTTATTGCGCAGCTCATACTTCTTTGGGGTTTCCTAGACCTATTCTTCCTTGTAGCATTCTAAGCAGTGTTAATTCCTTCCATATCTATTGTTCCATTTTTATCTGGGAAGCCTTTGATCAGTTATTCTTTAGTTGTCTTTTCTTTATCAGTTATACTAATTTTAAAAGCAGTTGAATAATCTATCATCCACTAGCGCTTCCCGTATCTGTACACTTGACAGCTGTGTGGAGCACCTGTGCAGAGACATCTGAATTACATTTGTGGCAGTCATAGTAATTTAGAAACAAAAAGGTATACGTCTTTAACGAAAGCTCATCTGTCTGAAGCTGAATATAAAGCTTTGCTTGTTCTCAGACTGGGAGAACCGGCGACTGTGTGGCCAGGGAAATCCTTATCCTTGAATGTGCCAGATCTCTTTTGGAGTTGCATCAAAATTGTTTTAATTACACGTTGTATCCAACCATCCATTAAAGCACAGAGTTGGATTCTAATTCTCGAATTTTGATTCTCTAACCTATGGTCATAATGACATGATGCAGCTGCAGTCCCTGTATTACGACCATTCGCCAGGTTATTTTTTGTCCTGATGAGACCCTAACATCCATAACAAGGGTCGAAACGTCATTGACATCCAACAAGACAGACCTCGTGCCTTATTTCTGTGCTTATTATAATATATTTGTTAATGTACACACTTCAAGACGGCTGTCTTTGAGTACACTTATGCACTTTTCATTCAATGTCCTAAATAATATTGAATTGTCTTGAGTTTTGCCTTTTTGGTGTTTTCTTTTGCACTTGGGGAACACTTTCCTCTAAAATGCTCTATCTTAACTGGATTTTGGTGGAAATGTTCAATAAATATTCATGTATATATCAAGCACTGGTGGCATGACAGATTTTTGTCTACAGATTCATAAACTGTTCAAAGAAACACATTTTCTCTGATTTAATCTTTGGCAAAATAATTGTTTGCCTGATCCTTTTATAAAATATGATAAATGAGTTTCACATGAATGTGTGACCCTTTTGTTGTTAAATATAGAGTGGATCATGCTAAAGAAATGATTTTCCTCACATCTTCACTGTGTAGTGTTCCTTGTTATATTCTCCATTGGTCAGATTTTCTTTGTAAAATTGTTCCTTATAATATTGTTCCGTGTTTAGCCCTCCTTTATTCAAATCAACTTTGTTCAGTTCTTTCATGTTCATTTCTTCATTTTCAAACCTTCTTTTGGACAGTTATTCCACATTCTTTTAATCTTTTCCCAAGCCTTCTCATTATTCAGTTCTTCTTGGACTATTCTTTGTTGAGGTTGGCCTAGGCTGGCCTCTTTGGGGATTGGCAAAAACTGAACTGCACATGGTTGGTAACCTGCCACTAATAACATAGTTGTGCTAAATTGATTAAATGAAATGGTTGTAGTAGTCGTAAGCGGTGTCATGAATTAAAATCTACTGCTGCCTGGGATTAACTCATTTCTACCGCACGCCAGAAATTGGAATCTGGCAATACTTTTAATCACCTCATGGCCATGTCACTGGAGAGCTGGGAATACAGGCTGACAAGAGGTATTATTTGTCCTAGATGCTTGGATGACTTCACCTTTGAGTATATGATGTTCTATGGTGCTGATAACAAACATCATAGAATATACATTTCATAAAAACATTATGCCTTGAGAAAGTACCAGAAGAAAGAAAATTAAGAGAAACAATGTGGGAATCAAATTATGAGAAACAAACTCTACTCTTAAGTCCCCACTACTCTTAAATCTCTATATATAATTTAATTTGCCATCTTCAAAGCCAGTCTACAGTTTCCAGTCTATTTGTGTTCTTTTGTTACAGTCTGAAAATGTATTGGGTTTAATTTTGTGTGTTCTCAACAGATTTGTGGAGTGAAGAGAACATGGCAAGCTTAATTAAAGCTGGTTGTCCTGATAGTGACACTGATTTAGTAGGAAATGCCAAATCATTTTTCTCTCTAAGCATATTTACTAGACTGAAAATGATAAACGTATGGCTGAAGACAAAGGTTGCAATGTTCTTGATCATGGGAAGATGAGATTAAATGTTGGCATAAAAACATGATTACACTGGAAAAGAGACAATCATAGAACAGGTTTTTGGTGAGTAACAGTTTGGATAATAACCTGCAGGTGGGGATGCATGCTCCTTGAGGAGAACCAGTGATTGAGACTTGTGTACCATTGCTAAGGAAAGAAGTTCTTTAAAGGCACAAACAAACTACTTTTGGTAGGCTCTCCTAGTCATTTAGTAACATCTGGGCAGATTTTAGGTTTCATATCATGGCTTTAAAATTAGTCCTGTGTGCCAACTTTTCGATCTTTTATTTGACTTGCATATTGTCCCATATTAGCCGCATCATGCGTAAATAGAAGGCCTCCTGAGTTCAGGTGCCCCTCAAGTGGCTGTAATACGAGGTTAAATGGGCCAGTATTTCATAAAGGGTGGATGCTACAGTTTTCTACTTCTTTGTTGCAGCTGAGAGCTGGAAAAGATCTGAGCTAAAGAGCGGGCGCATCAGCCGTCAGCTATTATGGTATGCACTGAATTGGAAAGCCATTTGAAATAGAAAAAGTGCAAAGTCACTCATCTGAGCCAAAATTCACAGAGACAGCAATGCTGTCACTATAATAGCGTTTAACGGAATCAGCTCGTGACTCAGCCCCACGCGGCCTCTGAGACTCCTGTGTAATGTTTCTAAAACATTCCATTTGCTTATCTCGCACTCTCCCCTGGGCTTAACAAGCACACTCTATATGCAGATTTTGTAAGAATGCAATCTGTTTTACAAGCATGAACACGATAGCTAATTGAGTGCCTCGCTCATTGCGACCCAGGATGGAAGCAGAAAGGGCGCAAGCAAACTGCACCGGAGAGTCTTGGGAAGTTTGTGCTGTGGAACACATGGTTCTTCTCTTAAAACCAACCTAAACTGCCCATTCCCGAAAATACTCACTATAGTACATGAATCAGTTTCTTGATTTGGGAGATGTTGGCCGCAGTTTATTAATATTGATTAACAGCATATTTGCCCTTACTTTTATGAGGGCTATAAATCATTGTGCCATATCACAGGCATGCAAATATTAGGCCATGA
This sequence comes from Pleurodeles waltl, assembly GCF_031143425.1. NCBI lineage: Eukaryota > Metazoa > Chordata > Amphibia > Caudata > Salamandridae > Pleurodeles > Pleurodeles waltl. The sequence continues at coordinate 1,760,594,004 of NC_090440.1, read as the reverse complement.
GTTGCCATAAATCATGTCATCATACATGAGGTTGAAAGCCCATGAGTTCATTGTTTACATTTTGTACAGTTTGGTCATAAATCACTTTTGACATATTAATAACCCCATAAATTGCCGATATCTGCATATCATATGCCAATCAATCAATTTGCCATAAATCAATCAAGCGTTTAGTCCTTTGGGTATCTTGCCCCTTGGCATTGACATTATTCCTTTTTTGTGTAAGAGGGTACTCATTTTCTTTTAGGCTTAACTCGCTCCTTGTCTCCAGCCCTCCGGCAGACCCGGGCTGTGAGTACTGTGTTTCATGTACCTCCCCTGACTGCCTTACTCTGCTGTGAGGCATCCCAAGGTAAGTAGCCCTGCCACCCTGCTGTGTTGGGTGTGGCCTTTCTTGTTCATTAATGCTCCTTTCTGCTGCAACCCTTTGACCCAGCCTGCAACATCCTGGGTATCTTGTGTTTGGTGTGGGTGGGTGGGTGTCCTCTTTGCGTTGCTGCCTGGCCGCTCAGGTAAGAAAGAGGGGTTTCGGGCCAGGCAGTCCCCTTGTAAGCCCCCACCTATGCCCTTGGGGCACGGTGAGGAAACTTCAAAAGATACTTTGGCGCCCATTGGGCCATCCTTGTTTATTGCCCCCCTTCCACCCTGCACCGAGGGCTCGGAGGGTGGAGAAGGGGCTAGTGAAGGAATGGGGGGGGGGGGGAGACCACTTCTGGTCTCCTCTTAGTCTGCGCACCCCTTTTGGTGAGCTTTTCTTGAGAGCGTTGGAGGGGTTTCCGCTTTGGCCCCTCGAGCCCCCTTCAGGTGCGGGCCTTCTCCCACACTTCAAAGCTTTTTTAATCTGATGGGCTCTGTACCCTTCGTAAGTGTCCAATGCTCCAGTTCTACAATCATCCCATTCTCCCAAGGCAATGGTATATTTGAGAGGCAATGTTCTGCACCATATAAACACATATGTACAGCTTTTTCTACCCCGTATTCTCATATGGGTTTGATGCTACATCATGGGAGATGGACGTGGTTGACAGTGCATTACATATGTTGTGATGTTACATGCGAAAAGTTTTGGTATCGTGGATGAGTGATTAATCTTCACTTGGGGTGCAGTGCCTAGCACAGTGCTGAACAAGGAGGTGTGAGAGGCAGTGCACTAATTATGACAGTCATTAACTGACAGTTATCATTTACTAAATCGGTCCCCTGTTACTTTATGTTCGAAATAAATGTATTGTTATCTGTAGAAGAAAACAACCTGAAAAAACTGTTCTTCATGAATATTTTTTATCTATTCTTTTATGGCGAATGTTTCACCTAGAATAGTTTTCCACCAGACTGACGAAAATCAGGCTGGCGGTGAATGCCCTTCTTGGCCAAACTCATTTTTTATCATTTTTTAAGGAAACATCCCACCACATAACCAGCCAGGGGCGCTGGAATTAGGGGTGGTGCAGTCGGTGCAGCTCCCCAGACCTGGAGGCAGATAAGAAATATAATGGAAAACAATGAAGCCTTTTAATAAGTTTTCTTTTCCCACAGCATTAGCTGTTTTTCAAATGCCATGGAAGGTCATTGGTAATTAATGAGAGTCAGGAGAACAACTTTTAACAAACCACGGCACGTTTGCTTGTCAAGCATATTTATGTCTGCATTATGTGGCTTAAACGGAAGCCATTTTCTAACAAATATTTGTCACTCTCCTGATCGGGTCCTATGGAGGATGAAAGAATGAGACACACAAAATCCATCAATGTAAAAATATCTCCTTTCCAGAAATTACAAATATTAAAATAAGCCGCCCGTGTGCACCTTTTAATTGTGTAAGACAGTAGGAGGCAAGTTTTGATCATCCTAAAATCGTTGTGATTTATTAATGGTCTATTCTGAATAACTCCTTAATTGAGCAAAACGTGACACAATGTACCCATATATTATGTTTAAGAATACTGCATCATAATGCACCTTTAAAACGTATGTTTGCAAAAATGTCTCTAGACTGCATCTCAGCCACCTTCTTACCTCCTACAAAACACTCTTCACTGAAATCCATATGTTTTTTAGACAGCGACCCCAGCACCTAGCGAGGGATCGCCTTTAGTCACTCCACTGGCCGGAGTGGGAGGTTGGGTGGTGGTGACCTAGGTCACTAGGGTTGAGGCAAATCTCTCTACCAGTTGGCCAGTTCTTGCAGGGTGGGAGAGAGCATCCTTGGCCCCAAATTCGTAAAGGCAACATGTGACGTCATTGTGGGTGCCACAACGGGGCTTAAAATGCCTTAGACCCAAGCGAGCGGCCTCTTTGTTCTTTGGCCACACGACTCCAACAGAGGACACAGCCAGGCACACCTATCCTGTGGCTGGGGGCTGCTTTGCGAAACTGGGTAATTCCAGTACAAGTATTTGGTGGGAATATTTGGTGCATTTGCGATTTGGGGCTAAGCAAGACCTAGTAGGGAGAATAGAATCCTCTTTCTGCACGCTTCGGGCACTGGATGGATAGCTATTTGGGTGGCGCGCACAAATCTCCAGACTACGAAATATAACCCAGTAGGGCCACCCTGCATTTTTTAGCTTCAACAGTCCTAGTAGTTAAGGTCCTAGACTCATGCTGAATCTTATTGGTTCAATTTTTTTTTTAACTATAAGGTCAGGTGCATGGTCCAATATGAGGTTGTTCAAGAGGATTTGATGAATGACATGATTGAAAGTGACATGAATTGATATCACTTACTTAAAATCAGCAAGGAAAGGTTAGGTAGCAGGAGACAACAGGTATTATCCAGTGGAGCTCTTGTCGTTTCTATTCTCCAACATTTGTCCCTCGGCTGCCTTCATTCAGCTTAACCACAGGAGATGCCTGGGGAGGGTTGGGGGGGGGGGTCTATTGAGCAGAAGGCCAGTAGTAGGTTTAGACCTTCCGCTTCTTTTTAAATTAGCCTATGCAAAGGGAGGTCCTCACTCATGGTGAAATAACCAGGCATCTGAACATGCGGACACAGGTGGCAAGTAGAAGGGTTTGCTATCTTTTGTTCGAGCGCTATTAACCCTTCAATCATGGCAGCCGAGATGAGGCATACAATGACCCTAACATTTTGAAGCAGAGAAGTGGGAACTCTAAGTGGATTATACCCAGTATAGAGTTCAGCATTTAGCCAAATTTCCTCTGAGTGGGCAGCAAGTGTGATCACCATGAGTGAAGCTACCACTAGTGCACAAGGTGTAGTGGTACCAAGGTCCGCATAGGGAGGAGTCTTCTTCAGCCAAATTTGTGGCCTTATCCACCGCTATTACAAGAGCAGGGCAGTGGGAGACTGAGACCACACTGAACATGCGGGGCTAAAAGGTGCCATCTTGCTCCATACTTCTGTTGCCAAGGTAGCCTAACATAGCTGGCCAAAGTGGGTTGAAACATACTTCAGTAATTTATTCGGTGGATTAGCCGGATGCTACTATTTCGTGAGTACCTTTCAATTCATTGACAAATAGGTGTGACTGAAGTGGGGACTAAGGACCAAATGTATCAAATGATTTTATCCATTCTGTGTCTATGGGAAAATGTGTTCGTACGTATGGCCCTTAATTTTTAAATTCAAACACCAGATATCCCAAATAAATGGAAGTGAAACTAACAACGTTGCATTGGCTGTATACAACTCGGATGGGCTGCCTGTGACAGGTCTACCTTACATCTGGATGCCACAGCACCAGAAGAGCAAATAAACGAGGACCACTGGAGAGCTAGGTCATATACCTCCATCTGTCAGGCACATGAAGTCGGTGGGGGGCTGGAGTCAGTGGAAAATAAAAGTATCTCTTTAAAAGAAGTAGACATGGTGTCAGAGGCAGAATCCAATACAAAGTTCGGCCCGTAACTTAATCTCAGGCCCTGGATATTTAGCTTGACTAGCAGTTCGGGGTCAGCCACTGAATTTGGGAAAACGATAAATGTACACTATTCTTTTACCTGTTATTAGGTATTCTCCGGGATAAGCAGGGGTGGCGGTACTCTTGGTGGGCTGCTGCAATATATGGAGCAGTCCAGAATATTATACTAGGGCGTGGAGTGGCAGCATCTCACGCAGTATGACTTATTATTCATGAGTCGAGGACTCTATCTTGGGGAAACAGCACAAATCGGGCCCTGACCGACCTGGCACAATAGTCGGACTGTTTGTAGTGATGGCTACAGGACTTCCTGTTTGATACATCATCTGTAAAGATACCAAGCAACGTGTGGCAGGGAGGTGCCAAATTAGGCAAGTGAGTACAATTTGAATCTATTTTGAGAATATTCAGGCGAAATTGTTTTCTTGAAACATGAATCCTGAAAGGGCCAGTCGTGGGGGCGAGCTTTGTCACTCGCCTGTATCCTGGGATCAGACAACTAATAAGTCTGTTTGGTGTGCCAGCACGTGTGTTGTGCCAACCTATCACTGAGAAGTGATGTGGTGATGTCATTCTTATATTTGACTTGATCGAATGGGGTTATAGGTGGCCCAAACACTGCCATAGCACACTCGCAGCTTATCAATGCCTCAAGCTCATCATGCAATGTCCCAGTATGGCACGGTGCATAGTATGTGCACCAGTTAAAGGAGCAACTGGCAGGGACTAGCATGGGAAAACTGTTACCTGCAGGTACCAGGCTAAGAAAGAGGGTCTGCCACTTTTACTGCTATGTTGTGCTTGGTGGCCGCTTACATACCCAAAGGAACAGCTTTCATTAGGCTGTCCCTACTTAGGACAAAAACATTCAAGAACTGTATTCTAATTTCATTCAGATTTTCTAGGTGCCACCCTGGAGTATCCTCAGTCCTTGGATGCAGTTTTTGAAAGTATGCTGTCCACACTGAGGGACACAGATCCTCTATGCCCTTTTTCATATAAGCAGGCCGGTGCTTAGACATGAATCTCTACGACTTGTTCTTTCTTTTCCTGAATGGGCAATCTGCAATATCTTAATAAACCCATATTGTGCTTTATCGTCGTCATTTTCTCAAATCCCATCTTGAATTACTATTGTAGTTTACGATATCTTGCAAGGACCAATGTAGATATCCAAATTATATTCCCAAAGCATTTTGGACTTGTGGGTTCTTCATCGGGGAATATGCTAGTTGAATCTTAAAAATGCATGAATCTATAGATGGGGAAAGATGTCAGTAACAGAATAAAAAGTATGGAATAAAGAAAATTGAGGTCCGGTATTGCCTGTGCCTTGCTTTTGTCATTAATGTAATATGCTCTAAAGAAAGTCCTTGGATGTTTATCAAATGATCCGATTATGAAGGCTTAACAAAAATAAATAACTAAATAAATAAATAAATTACAATACGTACTGTTGGCATCCAAAAATATGGGCAAGTGTCTCTTGCCGGACGCAAGAGGCAGAGTTACATGGCAAGGGCAAAATTGCCAAATGGTGTACTTGTTATTTACGTCAGAGGAAGGGTAGAACCTAGAAGGTCACATCTTACATTTATTGAGAACTTTTTGATCAATAGCAGCATAGATGAATGAATGACTTGAATTTATACAGGGCAAACAGCCGCCCTATAGAGAGCCCATGGCACTATCCGTGAATCAAAGCCTTACTGCTGATACTGCTTTCAGTTGCTGAAGACAAGCCAGGTTTTAAGTGGTTTCCTAAATGGCTCTTCAGGTCTGTCATCAGGAGACAAGTCAGGAGCTCATTCCAGGCCCTTACTACCAGACATGCAAAGACCCATCGCTTCTCCTGGCCAGCTTGATCTCAAGGATTTGGAGGTGGTTTGAATCAGATATCAACCATTGGGTAGTAACATAGTCTTTACGTCAGGCCATGAGGTAGTAATTGTATTGCTGGGCTTTTAGTGCCATGCTGCAGGGAGGCAGCAAGGACAGCTTTTCTGCACAGGAGGACTAAACACAAGTACCAATCTTCACATATCCCATCAGTGCGGCCGGCACTTGAGTGCCTATAAATCTCTATTCATTTTAAAGCCTACAATAAGGTCAGCCCCGGCGAGGGTTGATTGTCTCATCACCTTCGAAAACATGGCTCTGGTTCATTGCTGGATAGTTGGTCAGAGAACTGTGGCCATGTGGTGGTGGTCCAAAGGCCGTGACTGAGTCAGTGATGAGGCTAAATCACTCCACTCCGTGCAGAAGATACACTTGGGCACCATCAGGCACGATTCACCCCAGTTCTGAAGTTGAAATTTGCTCACAAAGAATGGGGTCTGCCTTTTCGATAGAAGCTGTGAGCCATTCTTTCAGTCAGGGGAGCGATCTCCAAGGAAGTGCAAGTGTGGAGGGGGATAGTAAATTCGCCAGTAACCTCTTCAACCTGTGGCAGAAATATTCACAGAAAAGGAAGTGGCTACCCGATAGTTTTTGATTATTTGTTGGTTTATCCCCTTAATAGACTAATGAGTATATGGGCACAGGGTTGGAGGGGGGACTAACCTGCTGGTGATCCTGGATACCTTGGTTGCCTGGGATTGAACATTGATGGGGGCTTCATTTGGAGGCTGGTCAGGTCACACGTGCTATGTGGTTCCCTGGTTTTGTGTGCGTTTTTATTAATTTGTATGCCATCATTTCATCCAACACCTAGACAGGGGTGGAACTTGTGCAAATGAATGTTGATGGAGATATCTGCCACAGCTCTTGGTGGGGAGCAGAAATGATCGGCACAAGGTGCCTGCCCCTGCGGGGAGGTAAATTGTGAGAAGATTTGTTGTCTGCAATGCGACCCTTGTTAAGGGCATGCAACTGGGGGAGCTGATCCTCAATATTGGTCTGTTAACCACACCTGGATCATTGCTGAATGTATATTGATATTATGTTATATATTTCAAATGTCACTTGCTGTACAATCGGTGTGATGCCTTTGTTGAATAGTAATTCATTAAATAGCTACCTCTTGTCCGAACAAACTGTATGCTTTTTTCCTGCAATCACTTGTTCAGAAACAACAGGATTTTTTTTTAGAACTCTTATAATTTTAGTGAACTCATGCTCCTATCCAGCACCCCAGTCAGAAAACTGCATAACCCTATTCTTTTTTGTTCTTGGTCTTCCTTCTCTTGTTGAGGCCAGAGACGCCCCACCACCCCACCTTTCTTGGCTTCTTTTGTTTTGGGATGTTTCCACCCCACCTCAATCAATCAATCAATCAAAGGCATTTGTATAGCGCACTGCTCACCCGGAGGGTCTCAAGGCGCTGGGGGGGGGGGGGGGGGAACGCTACTGCTCGAACAGCCAGGTCTTGAGTTGCTTCCTGAAGGCGAGATGGTCTTGCGTTGTCCGGAGGTGGATGGGGAGGGAGTTCCATGTCTTGGCTGCCAGGTAGGAGAAGGATCTTCCTCCGGCGGTGGCTCTGCGGATGCGGGGGACGGTGGCGAGAGCGAGGCTGGCGGAGCGGAGCTGGCGGGTGGGCTTGTGGAAGGTCAGGCGGCTGTTGAGGAACTTGGGGCCCAGGTCGTGGAGGGCCTTGTGTGCATGGGTGAGGAGTCGGAACGTGATTCTTTTGTTGACGGGGAGCCAGTGCAGGTCTCTCAGGTGTTCGGAGATGTGGCTGTGTCGGGGGATGTCCAGGATGAGTCGTGCTGAGGCGTTCTGGATCCGTTGGAGTTTCTTCTGGAGTTTGGCGGCGGTGCCGGCGTAGAGGGCGTTCCCGTAGTCCAGCCGACTGGTGACGAGGGCCTGGGTGACCGTCTTCCTGGTCTCGGTGGGGATCCACCGGAAGATCTTTCGAAGCATGCGCAGGGTGTTGAAGCATGAAGATGAGACGGCGTTGACTTGTCTGGTCATCGAGAGGGAGGAGTCCAGGATGAAGCCTAGGTTGCGAGCGTGGTCCGTTGGCTTGGGGGTGGCTCCCAGGGCGGGGGGCCACCAGGAGTCGTCCCAGGCGGATGGTGATGATCCCAGGATGAGGACCTCCGTCTTGTCTGAGTTCAGTTTCAGGCGGCTGTTCTTCATCCATTCGGCGACGTCTTTCATCCCTTCGTGTAGGCTGGCTCTGGCAGCGTCTGGGTCACTGGTGAGGGAGAGGATCAGCTGGGTGTCGTCGGCGTAGGTGATGATCTTGAGGTTGTGTTGACGTGCGATGGTTGCGAGGGGGCTCATATAGACGTTGAAGAGGGTGGGGCTGAGCGATGACCCTTGTGGAACTCCGCAGATGACTTCGGTGGCCGCTGACCGGAACGGGGGGAGGCGGACTCTCTGGGTTCTTCCGGCGAGGAATGAGGTGATCCACTCCAGGGCCTTCTCCTGGATGCCGGTGTTGTTCAGGCGCTGTACCAGGGTGCGGTGGCAGACAGTGTCGAGCGCTGCGGAGAGGTCCAGGAGGATGAGGGCCGCAGTTTCCCCATTGTCCATTAGGGATCTGATGTCGTCTGTGGCTGCGATGAGGGCGGTCTCCGTGCTGTGGTTGGCTCGGAAGCCGGATTGCGAGTGGTCGAGGGATCCGTTGGTCTCGAGGAAGGCAGCTAGCTGTCTGTTGACGGTCTTCTCGATGACTTTGGCAGGAAACGGGAGGAGCGAGATGGGGCGGTAGTTCTTGAGGTCGGAGGGGTCTGCAGTTGGTTTCTTCAGCAGGGCACTGATCTCGGCGTGTTTCCAGCACTCCGGGAAGGTGGCGGTGTTGAAGGAGGCGTTGACGATGTCACGGAGGTGGGGTGCGATGATGTGGTCGGCCGTGTTGAAGATGTGGTGTGGGCAGGGGTCCGTAGGGGATCCGGAGTGGATGGTGTTCATTGTGCGTGTTGTGTCTTCGGTGCTGACTGGGGTCCAGGTGCGGAGGGTGGCGGTGGGGGGCATCGGTTCGGTGGTGGGGTTTGTGGTTGGTGGGCCGAAGCTGTTGTGAATGTTGGCGATCTTGTCGTGGAAGAAGGCTGCGAGGGAGTCGCAGAGGTCTTGCGAGGGAGTGATGTCATTGTTTCCGGCGTCGGGGTTGGAGAGCTCTTTGACGATGCTGAAGAGTTCCTTGCTGTTGTGGGTGTTGTTGTCCAGTCGTTCCTTGAAGGCTGTCTTCTTTGTGGCGCGGATCAGTTGGTGGTGTTTGCGGGTGGCGTGTTTGAGGGCCGTCATGTTGTCTGTGGTCTGGTTGGTGCGCCAGGTGTTCTCCAGGGAGCGGCAGTTCTTCTTGGAGGTGATGAGCTCGTCGGTGAACCAGGAGGCTTTCTTGCTGCTGCGTCTGCTGGGGGGGTTCTTCTTCAGTGGTGCGAGGGCATCTGCGCAGTTGGTTATCCACTGTGTGAGGTTGTTGGCGGCTTCGTTGGGGTCCGTTGAGCTGGTGGGGGGGTTCTGGCTGAGGAAGGTGGTGAGCTGGTCGCCGGTGATCTTGTTCCAGCTCCTGCGGGGGGTTTGTTGAGGGTGGTGGTGGGTCGTCGTTTTACTGAAGCTGAAGTGGACGCAGCTGTGGTCAGTCCACTGGAGATTGGTGGAGTGGCTGAAGGTGACATATTTGCTGGATGAGAAGACTGGGTCAAGCGTGTGGCCGGCGTGGTGGGTAGGGGTGGTTACCAGTTGCTTGAGTCCGAGGTTGGCCAGGTTGGCCAGTAGAGCAGTGGTGTTGCGGTCCTTGTCGTCCTCCAGGTGGAAGTTGAGGTCCCCCAGGAGGATGTAGTCGGTGGAATTGATGGCGTGGGGGCTGACGAAGTCTGTGATGTCTTCGCTGAACTGTGTGCGTGGTCCCGGTGGTCTGTAGATGAGGGTGCCTCTGAGCGTGGTCTTGGGGTTGGTGTGTATCTGGAAGTGGAGGTGTTCGGCGGAGGTGAAGGTGTCATCGGAGTTGGTCGTGATGCGGATGGTGTTCTTGTGGATGATGGCGATGCCTCCTCCTGTCTGGTTGACGCGGTCCCTCCTGGTGATTTTGTAGCCTTCTGGGACGGCGATGGCGACGTCGGGTGCTGAGGAGGCGTTCATCCAGGTTTCCGTCAGGAAGGCGATGTCTGGTGCTGTCGAGTCGAGGAGGTTCCAGAGTTCGACGGCATGCCTGTGAACGGAGCGGGTGTTGAGCAGGATGCACATCAGGTGTTTGTTGCTGGGGCTCGGTTTAGTAGGTGCAGTGTTGGGTCGTAGGCTGGTGAAGCGGCAGGTCAGGCAGGTGAAGGGTCCGTGGGTGCGTCTCGGGGTGGCTCGGTAGCAGGCGGTGTTTCGGCCGGCGTTGAGTGCGTGGAGGGTTCTGGCATCGTAGCTGTGCAGGGTGTGCTGGCGAGGGCGAGGACCAGGGGGTCTGGCGCTGGGCGCGGTCCAGGCGCGGACGGGCGCAGACGGGCTTACCTTTGGCGCACCTTCGGCGCTCAGTCGGTGCTCCCGCTGCGCGCGTCCGCTGCGCGGTCGCTCTGGGGGCGTCATAAGTAAGGAGCCGGGAGGGAGGAGCAGCTGGGTGGCGGGAGCGGTCCGGCGAATGGAATCACAGGGGGGCGGGGCCGCAGGGAGGCAGCGGCGGGAAATCCCAGGAGCAGCGAGCGAAGGAATCTGCAGGCAGGAGGCGGCAAAGGCAGGCAGGAGCGGCAGCAGTGAGTGGGGCGACCAAGCCCTGTGGAGGGCCTCCTACAAGTCTTTCCTTTGCCATTAAACACCCCAATGTCTCCTCCTCACCGTTTCCTTTCCCCCAGAGGAAGGTGTAGCCACTTCTCTTTTTTATGCCTTTTCTTCCACTCTTACCTTTGCTTCTCTCATCTACCTGTCTAGTTGTCCTGTGCCATATTCCTTTGTTCCCTTTCATTAAAGTTGTAGTAGAAGTAGAGGAAAGACTACATAAACCTTTTTATTGTATTTCAACTTTAGTTATTCCTTTATTTATTTTTCCTAAGAAAGTTTAAGAATTTTGATTTTATATACACACGTACTGGGTCCAGGACTCAAACTTGGGGTTTGGTGTATCTTTCCATGGAAGAAAAATATATAAATTCCAGTACTCTCTATTGTTGCCTCAGTCTTCGAACCATGGCACATTCTTTGGGAAGCCTAAGGAAACATGATGAGATCCCATATTAACAATGGTGCCCACTCTCTGGTTAGAAATGTCACCTTTCTCAATATACCCAAGATGAATTTTGTAGCATTAAATCTAGTGTTTGTGAACACAAGAATGAGAATGGGCTTGGGGATGGCATTCTTTCCACCCAGTCTACAGAAGACCATTCTGCTGCTTGCAAGTTGTTAGACTTTTCATCATTGGCGTGGTCTCCCTTAACTTTTTGCCTCTGTTTCCCAGGTTGTTGATGTGTGCTGGACTCTGATTTTGCTGTTTTTGTTACTCTGGGCACTTTACCACTGCTAACCAGTGCTAAAGTGCAAGTGCTCCTTTACAAAATGTGTATGTAATTGGCTATCCATGATTGGCATATTTGATTTATTAGTAAGTCCCTAGTAAAGTGCACTAGAGGTGCCCAGGGCCTGTAAATCAAATGCTACTAGTGGGCCTGCAGCACTGGTTGTGCCACCCACATAAGTAGCTCTGCAATCATGTCTCAGACCTGCCACTGCAGTGTCTGTGTGTGCAGTTTTAACTGTAATTTCGACTTGGCAAGCGTACCCACTTGCCAGGCCTAAACCTTCCCTTTTCTTACATGTAAGGCACCCTAAGGTAGCCTCTAGGTAGCCCCATTGGCAGCGTGCAGTGTATGGTTAAGGTAGGACATATAGTAATGTGTTTTATATGTCCCGACAGTGAAATATTGCTAAATTTGTTTTTCACTGTTACAAGGCCTGTCCCTCTCATAGGTTAACATGGGGGCTACCTTTAAATACGATTAAAGTGTAGATTCCCTTTGGGAGCGGATGGACATGTGGAGTTTGGGTTCTCTGAGCTCACAATTTAAAAATACATCTTTTAGTAAAGTTAATTTTAAGATTGTGTGTTTGAAAATGCCACTTTTAGAAATTGAGCATGTTCTAGTTTATACCATTTCTGTGACTCTGCCTGTTTGTGGATTCCCTGTCTGGGTCAGTTTGACAGTTGGGCTGGTTGCACCTCACACTAGACAGTGACACAAAGAGAGCTGAGGTGTAGTCTGCATTTCCTGATGAGCCATCTGTGCTAGGAGGGAGGGGAGGAGTGGTCACTCACACCTGAAAGGGTTGTGCCTGCCCTCACACAATGCAGTCTCCAACCCCCTGGTGAGTGTCTGGGGCCTGGCCTGGGCAAGGTAGGATTTCACACTTAAGAGAGACTTTATTTTGAAGTAGGCCTACTTCAAAGGAGAAAATGGGTATACGAAGGGCACCCAAAACAACAGACTTTAGAACACTTCTGGAAACCAAGAGGAACCTCTGTCGGGGGAAGAGCTGAGGAAGAAGAGCTGCCCTGCCTGTGACTGTGCTTTGTGGAGCTATCCTGCAGTTGCTACTTCTGCCAGAGGAAGAGGGCAAAGACTGGACTTTGTGTGCCTTCCATCTTGTGAAGATCTCTAAGGGCTTGATTTAGAGCTGGCCTTCTGTTGTTTGAAGTCTCAGGGACAGTAAAGACTTCTCTCTGGCAGCACCTGGAGTCTCTGAAGAGACTCCTACTCTGCCAATTGGTGCCCATCCAGTCCCAGGGACTCTGAAAGGAGAAGCTGCAGCCTAAGAGGAAGAAATCCATGCACAGAACGCCGTGCGGGGAAAAGATCGACGCGACTCCGATCTGTGGCTGAAAAATCGCCGCGCCGCCTGCTTCGCGGCTGAAAATCGACACTCCCCTGTAACGCGACCGAAGAATCGGCGCACAAAAGCTGGAGAAACGACGCACAGCATCGCTGACGGAGGCTGGTGAGATCACAACCCGCGCTGCGTGGTTATCGGATCATCGTGCTGCAGGATTTCCAACGCAAGCACCGCTGGGCGTGTAAAAACAACGCAAGGCCTACCCGGACCTAAGAATGACGACTGGATCGACGCATCGCCCTCCTGTGGAGGGAAGAAAACGCGCCCCCACTGGACGAAAGGAGAAACAACGCAAGGTCTCGCTCATGAGTGAAATCGATGCATCGCGAGCCCTTTTTGACGCACACTCGCCCGTGCTGGGTTATTTTTGATGCACCCATGGTACAGTAGCAGTAACAGTGTTAGTGTGTGTTTAAAACTACATTAAGACTCATTTTGCTTGATAACTTGACTTGTGTATTTTTGTCATTTTGGTCTTGTTTTGTTTAGATAAATATTTCCTATTTTTCTAAACCTGTGTTGTGTCATTTTGTAGTGTTTTCATTAAGTTACTGTGTGTGTTGGTACAAATACTTTACACCTAGCACTCTGAAGTTAAGCCTACTGCTCGTGCCAAGTTACCAAGGAGGTAAGCAGGGGTTAGCTGAGGGTGATTCTCTTTTACCCTGACTCGAATGAGGGTCCTTGCTTGGACAGGGGGTAACCTGACTGCCAACCAAAGACCCCATTTCTAACATAAGTCATGGCCACTGCCATGAGTGAACAGAGGAGAACACTATCCCACTGCCCCACACTGGTTTGTTCCAGCATGAAATACTGTTGAATCAGACTGGGTGCTTGGATAACCTCACTTTAGACCAGAGGACCCCAGTCTGAGAGTTTGAAACTATGTTGTCTGAATGGAAATTTCATTATGAAGAGAACGACTAAAGAGTCTGAGATTTTTGTGGCCTGAAATAGGAAGAAGGCTCCCAGATATTGGTGGCCCTGAGAAGTTTCAATTCAGCTTTCCGAAAGCAAGGTGAACTGGGCCAATCATTTGTGGCAGACCAAAGCGAAGGACCATAACACGTGCTGTGCCAAAGTGCCAAGAATGACAGCTTAGTGAGTTAAACAAGTGCTCAGACCCTGGATATGAGCTGCAGGTCTCGAGTTCAAATGGTAGAGCCAAATGACCTTTTTATCCGTTTGGGGTTGATACACTCAGTACTAAGAAATTGTGTAATAGCAGCTGTTGTTAGGTACTTCCTTTAGAAATGGCAAATACAATAATATGACGTTCCATGTGCAAAACTACTTATTATTATTTGAATGTTGTAACAACTATCAATGCATAATTCAACGGTTACAGCGTTCAAAGAAGTAACATGTGAAAGTGTTCATTTCCGTTGAGCCGGTGTATAAATCAATTAAAGTGAAGATACTCTGACTATTAATTATTTCGTGTCACTTTATTCAATATATTTTTGGCATCACGCTTACACTACATTATTATAGATATGCTCAGACAGCCTACGCTTTGCATTCAGGTAGGACCAGGTCACTATTTCTATACAATTAACTCTCTTCTGAATATGCACAAAAGATATAAGAAAACATGCGTTTCCACTCTGGCAATCCCTCGTGGAATTTTTAAATGGCACCATCCTGTCGTAACCTATTCCAATGTTCCCGTAAATCACCCACCTCCTGTGGGTAAAACAGTGGTGATGTGATTTAAAGGCAGCACTCGATGGTGTCCATCTATGGTCCAAAAGGGTGGATCCATGGCAGATGTTCAGATTAACAACTATGTAAATAATTACCTTTTAGGTTAATTGTATGTCCATTTATATCAGGTGGATATTTTGAAGATGTACCATGCATCAGGCCCTTGTCGACCAAAGCTGGACACCCCAACAGATTGTTCCATTTCCTTTCCCATCGCCTAGAATGAGGATTAGACTTTCAGTTTTCAAAAGAAAGCACTGCATCCCTGCGGCTTAACTGAGTACCTTAAATGTACTTCTTAAAAGTTCCTAGGCCCGTTTTGCATTTTTATTGAAAACACTTCTTGGCTGTTCCTTGACATCATGCGATATTTGGCCAACTGTTTTTTGTCACTTTAAAAAGGAGCACCTTAGCAGAGTTGCAAAACATATAAAAGTCTAAGGAGAGAGACGAAAACATTTTTTATATGGATTCCCAGATGTTATAATTTCCTGGCAAACCTGGATGGTTTAAGACCTATAACAAACAGGTTTCTTGTACCTTTGTGCCTTAAAGACCCCCACACTGTGTTGGAACTGTGTTTTAATACTCTCTAGTAGGCACAATATTGCTATTAATATTTATTTATAGAGTTTTGAAAAGTGATATATGACTACTCCCAGTTATTTCAAAGTGTAGAATGAAATACATACTATTAAGTAGACGAATAGGACATAATGCATGTAGGACACAGTCAAAGACCTGTGCATGTGGATATAAAATAGATTTGCACTATAATGTAGACCGCAGTTTGCTTTAAGGGTGTTACAAGAGGCTAATGAGAATTTACCAGAAGGTTTACCGGGTAAAAAACGCATCTTTAACGAGGACTGCGGGAAGATTCAAGTAGAATGGAGACTGGTCTCGATAGTATGGATAAGCTGACTGCAAAGGCATGCTGGGGTCATATTATGTCTCTTCTTTCCCTCAGTTTGCACCCTATCGACTTCAGAAATAATAATTCTATAATAATTCTATATTCACTTTCTAACTCAGCGATTCATGGGAACAGTTATGATTTATCTATCTCTGCCACTTCCTAGTCGGTCTTCAATTTCAACCACAAGGGTGGATCTCCCTTCTGTTTAAATATTTCATGCAATCATTGTGTAGCTCAGTATTGCACGTGACGCCAGTGGTGAATAACTTTTAGTTTAGAGTGTGTTGCTATCAGCGTCACCTCACTAACGGCATAGGGGTTCCGTTAGGCATAGGGGTTGTGAAAATTGAAACTGCTACTTAAAGAGCGTGTGTACCAAAAGTGAGCGTGTGTACCAAAAGTGATCGAACACATTTAACAGGAGTGTCAGGATAGCAGAGGTTCTACTGGTGTATTTTGAACAGCATTTCACAACTACACAAAAAAATATAGGGCCTGATTTAGAAAAGTGGTGCTGCACCCAATGCAGCGCCACTTTTATGGCGCCCCTTAGCTCCCTCTTCCGCCACCATGTGTGCGCCGTATTCAATATACAGTGCACCATGGCACAGGGTAGTGGCAATAGCATCGTAAATTTTGACAAATATTCTGTAGATTCCACTGCGCCATTTTTGCGGTCCTACAAATGGGGAAATGCCCCCTTGCATACATTATGCCTGGTGCAGTCATAATGTGGTGCAAGGGATTACAAAGTGGTGTAATACATGCATTGCACCACTTTGTAAATATATGGTGCAGCAATTTTGGCCTCATTAGCGTGAATAAATAACGTTAATGTGGTCCAAGGAGGTGCTAGGGGGTCTTAAATCTAGCCCATAGTGTGGCAGGACAATGTATTCTACCTCTGTCCTTTGTACCTCGTAACAGCAGATGCAGAAGTTTTACCCTATCACTGATGTGATAAGAACACCTACATGTGGCTTCACCATTTCACTCATAATGCACACATTGCATGGCACTTTAAATATGTGCTAATATGTATATTCGAAAGTAGATGGCTCTGTATGCCAATAATGCCTTAATAAAGCATTGGACTTGTCTGGTAGTACCAAAATTATGTTTTTGAAACTATGCTAATTTTAAATGAAATTAAGGCATAGTAAAAATTAAGAAATTATAAATAAAACCAATTTACTCTTGTATGTGTCTTGGTTTAATTGAAACCTACTTTCATATTTTTGTTGCATGTTTAACATGCTTCTGGAACATTTGAAAATACTTGTCAAATTTCGTTGTGTGACAAATATTGTATGTCTATCTGGGCTAAAAAGGTTGTCTCGCTGTAGCCTCCTTTTACATTCCCTTTACCCTCGGTGGAAGGAAGAAAAAACAGAGCTCCGTGCTCAAACAATTGGCAGCAGTTTATTTGAAGTTGTTGCCTGATCTTTTAGTCTGATTTTAAAACCACAGTAAGAGCTGCTGAAAGAAAAATGCCTCTTTATGGCTATTCTTTGCAACTCCTTCCGGGTTTTGAAGGAGCGCTGTAGTATCTCTCACACCCTTACTCGCAGCGCCCCCTGTGTGAACGGGGGGAATGTGTGTGGTAAATGTTTGTGCTCCTGTGTAATTCAGATTAAGGATGCTGACGCTTACAAACTTGATCAGCCAGAGCTCTCTTTTGTGGGAGCTCCTCATGGGAGCTTGGTGTTTAGGAACACATTCTGATCCCTCTCCCGCATCCGTTACAAGGGGAAGGATGAGATGACCAACCAGAGTAGAATCAAAGGTCACCCTACGCACAGCCCCAGGCTTATTGTTAGGGCATTTAATAAACATTAAAGCCTTTTTTACCAGGCACCCTTCACCCACAGGGGCGCCAGGATAGTAGCTCCAGAGAAAGCCTAGGTGTGTTTTTATGGCCAGAGAGGCCTTACTAGGCTCTATATAAGAAGCATTCCCTTAGATTTGACATACATTTCAACAACACAAGATTTGAAGGCTCTTTCTTGCACTTATCATCTGAGGTATCTTTAAACAGTTTTTGGGCACCCCATAAAGGACCCAGGGATCTTTTTGTGGTCAGTATTGTACAGGCAGCATTAGAGCCTATACTCTATTATATCATTAGACCAGGGTTTGGGTCTGTCCATTACTCTTAAATAATTGGCTTTTTTATGTACAACCCGACGATGAAGGATGCCACCTGGTCTTGGCGAGGGGGCATATCTTTTTTGAGGAATCTCTCCCTTAGTAAATATTAATTCTACCATGGCAGGGATAATTGACCAATGTGTTATGAAAAGGAACAGAAGCAGTCACATAAACTCTGTCTCTAGGAGCACACACTGTAGCTCCTGGAAAGGTTTAAAGCCTGCCAGTCCTTTATGTGGTGAAAGCATTCATTAGTGAGGAGGTGCTGGGTTTAGTGCTATAAAAACCCTCTTGCTCCCTCTGTTTTGTTTGTGCTGGATGGCTTTCTTGTCCACTTCAGTTTTCTGCTTCAGATTCAACTGATTTTCACCCTATTCATGTTATTGTTACAACCATAGTGCATTTAGGATTCACCATGTTTTTCAATGGATTGATGGTTTCTTCGATGATGTCAGGGAACTATTTTTCTTTGTGCATGTTTCTGTTGATTTGAGCTTTTGCGCTTGATGGAAGCACTCAATGAGAGTGCAGTATCTGCTCCTTCCTCTTTCTATCTGTCCCTCTGTTTCCCTCCATCCCAGCCCCACCTGCCCAATCATCACATCTACCTCCATGCGCTGCGGCCCGACTGCTCTCCCCTCTTCCTCTGTTCCCTCCTGCTGTACTGACAGAGAACACTGCCGCGGCTCAGTGTCTCTCCTTTGTCCCCCTGCCTCTATCACCCTATGTTTCCTCTGTGGACATCTGAGGCAACCATCCTTCTACTGCTGGCTTTGCCAATAATTGTACAATTGCAGCGCAATCATCGGCAAAGTCGATAGCCATGGATGGCCCTCTGGAAATGTTATTTTGTATACTTCCAAGATAACCTTAATATTGCAATGTGAAGGTCGTCATGGATTGGAAAATTATTATTATTATTTTTTTAATACTTATAGTTAAACCTTTCCAAAGTAGTTGTCAATGTTCTTCCGGTTTCAACACAATGACCATCTCCAACTTGAAAGTATATAAAATTACAATTCCAGGTAGCTGCATTGACGGCGCCTACACCAGCCGCGGACAAGCACTGTAAAAAAAGAGGCTGATTGGCTTTGGTGGTGCTCGCTGAAACTGTACTGCTTACTTTTTAGGCTTTTCATCGAACTATCCCTCGCTTGTGGGTAGCATTTTAATCAACAAATAATTTTTCTTGTAAAAAAAAAAAAAAAAGGAAAAGAACGGTCTTTAACATTCAGCAGAATCTGTGATTTACTGTTGATTCTTTTCTGTTTCTTCCTCATCCAACCTTTAAAGTGTGCATGTCTGGAGGAAACGTCAGTTCTGCATCCTTACCATTCTTATCAGCATTGCAAGCCATGCTAATACAACATCCCATATTATCGATTCTATGCACAGCTTCTTATAATGACACCGGGAAAGGTTAACTGTGATTGGTCAGGGCAATTTGTCTTGTTGATTGGTTTGGGTGCTGTCAAGGCATGTCACAAGTATTTGCGGCCACTACAAAAATATCACGAGGGGCCTACGTGTAAGTTTGAGGCGTCATCTAGTGGTTTAACCCATGTTAGTTGATGTGAATAAACAGGACAGCCTCACTTCAAAAGCTATAGATTGAGCGCGGGATCTTTAAAAAAAAAACACAGATCCCGGGGAATAATGCCCTCTCTGACCACCCCTTCTTACAGTCCTGGTGCGGTCTATGCTCTAACACACCAGATGGTATGAGGGAAGGTCCACCGCATCCTAGGGGAGAACACAGCAGAGGCGAGCCTGCCACAAACACGGATACCCTCTCTGACATAGTATTGCACATTTGAGATAAAGAGTGGAGAGGCCTTTTAGTAATGTGTGGTAAGACAAACATTAATGCACAGCACATCTGAACGAGAGGCACGAGGCAACGCTCTGTTCGGCTCTCACGTGACACCCCGGGCGCCCAACGACGCCTCCCTTGCTGCTACAGGAATGTTTCATCGCTGGCACAGGCGGGAGGTTTGGGTAGCAGCAGGGGCCATACTCACATTGTTTAGCTTGAGCTTGCTTTTGTCCTGCTTCTGCAGGTGCCCGGACAGGTGGTAGAGCACTGCACGGCTCCTCCGGCGGTTGGCGTTGAATCCCTGCGGCCTGGTGTCCGTGTAAATTTCAAGGTCATCGGCTGCGAAGAAAAAGATGCAAAGAGTCATTCCCAGTCAGTGTTTGTAATCAGGAGCAGCTCTGAAAACTCTTTAGGAACAAACATAATTTTGTGCTTGGAGTGTCTCTGCTCACGTTCGAGCACGACTGGCGCTGCATTGTATTTGTTTCATTTTCTTAAGAGATACAGTAGAAAATATACTTTCCTGGTTATCACCCATCCAGCACACCTTGCCACTACACACCCTTACAGCTCCGACTTTTATGTCCTAGACGCCTACACCTGAGAGTTCTTCCTCGAATACACCTCTGAACACAACTGCAGAATGCAATGTTATCACTGCGGGCTGATGGTCAGTTGCTGGCATGAAGTGTGTACAACATTATGTGCCTTTAAGCTGCACTGGAACACAGTCGAATACACACTGCTAAAGATCTAACCCTTAGAAGACGCAAGCTTCCTCAGTGGTGTGTCATGACATGCTGTTTATATACTGCTGGAAAGGCGATTTACACAATGTGTACTTGTGCAATAAAGTACAATGACAGGTTGTATTACAGACTGCTGTGTCTAGAGCCATGTTGAAGTTCACTCAGGATTGCTGGATTCATTTTCATTTCCAGCGTGTAGCTGGGACACAGTGTTCCATTTTAATGCACATTTTCACTTATAAATAGCTTAAACGCGGAGGGATATTGTCATTCTCCATCGCAATGGACTCTTTAATGCAAATTGCCACAGACTGACTCACTTTTAATTCATGGATACAGAGGTGTTAATCCCCTTTCACAACATAAAATGGTCTTCTTAAAAGACAAACCTGGGGTACCGTGGCTCTCAATGCTAATTGGTACACTCTATGGGGCATATTTAAGAGCCCCTAGCGAAATTCCTACGTCACATTAGCGTCATTTTTTTAAACACTAATATGGCATTAGAAGGCCAAAAACGTTGCACCATGTTGACAAAGTGGTGCAATGCATGCATTGCACCACTTTGTAACCCTTTGTGCTACATTATGCCTCCGCTCCCCCGTTAGGGAGTCAAAAAAAAAGGCGCACGGAAATCTAAAAGATTTCCTTGCACCATTTTTTTCTGCACTTTTAAGGCCTGCTCAGAGCAGGCGTTAAAAGGAGGCTTCAATTGGTTACAATGGGCTTCTATGTGCTTTGCATGGTTTGCGTCAGAATGTTTGACGCTAATCCTCCAAAGCGCCAGACTAGCATCAAAAATTCTAATGCTACTCCCCTAACTACTGCCATGGTGTGCTGTACTCAAATACAGCACAAACATGGTGGCATTAAGGGGAGCAGAGGGGCACAAGAAATGTGGCGCTGAACTGTGTGCAGAGCCATTATTCTTAAATATGACCCTATGAGCCTTCGTACTTCAGACATAGATGTGCTATCCCAACCTCCACTAGTGATTGGTTCATATAAATGTGTGACATGACTAGGGCGATCTCTGACTTCTGGTTGGTGTTGGCTGCTCTCGTTTAGAAAAAACCTCCCTACTAGT
Source organism: Pleurodeles waltl (assembly GCF_031143425.1). Lineage (NCBI taxonomy): Eukaryota > Metazoa > Chordata > Amphibia > Caudata > Salamandridae > Pleurodeles > Pleurodeles waltl. Next base: position 1,760,572,934 of record NC_090440.1, on the reverse strand, counting down.
TTGGCACATCCAGACAACTAGTTGACTGTGCCTCCATGACGTGGATAAAGCTTACTTTGCTGGCAAGGTGATAAAGCAGTCCCACGCTCTCTCAGTCTTTGAAGCTAAGAAGACATAGACAAAAAGCATGAGGGTATGGCACATTACTTGCCGAAAAATATTTTTGTGACTGTAGTCTCTTTCCAGTGCGCCTTCCCCAACCCCACGAAACCTGAAACCGATTGGAAAGTGACTTTAGGAAATAATTTAATGTCATCATTTCCAGCAGTACTTATATTACAAGAATACACTCCTCTGCAGCTCCAGAAAATTAGATATTCCCATTAGAAATATTTTATGTTGTGTTTGTGTAATTTTAGAAATTATCTCATGCCGAGACTAGAGTCACTGCTGCAGTAATACAATTGTATATACTGTGCCAGGAGCAGTAATGACCATCAAGAATATTGTCACTGTAAAAGAAAGAATTTTACAAGGTGGTCTATTGTGCTCGACAAGTACTACCTTTACAATGGATTTTTGCCAGCTAGTAAAAATAGTGTGACCTCGTGCTGAACTTCAATGGACTAATACACTTCAGTAATGTACCATGGGGACATGGCTCTCAGGGTGTGGATCAAGACTGAAAACATTCAGGCCCTCAAGACCGCCACACTTGCGATGGCGGTCGGACCGCCCTATTATGACTGTGGCAGATGGGCCGCAGTCCGACCGCCAGGCTGCCGCCTATCAACAGTCTGGCGGTGTCGGCAGTCGCAATCCGCCAGGGCAGCGCTGCTCTGGGAATTACGAGTTCCTTTTCCACCAGCCTTTGTATGTCTGTGAGACCACCATGTAAAGGCTGGGGGCCCCTGCACTGCCCATGCACTCCCCATGGACTGCCCCGTCCCACTTTTCACTGCCCGAATTACGGGCAGTGAAATGTGCAATGGGTGCTGTTGCACCAGATGCACCACAACATTGCCAATGTTGTGGTGAGTTGACGCTGTTTTCGCCTGCTCACCCAGCGGAAAACTCCTCACAGCACGGCCAGCATACCGCCAGCACTGTTTAAAAAAGACCGCCGAAGCCGCAATGAGGGCTTCAGTATGGTGCCAGAGGCTGGTTACAGCCAAGCCAAGTGTTGTGGCATAGGCCATCTCATGCTCCCTAACTAGGGTTGCCACATAAACCCATGTTGGAAGGGCACCAAGTCATTATTATCAGGTGTGCTGATCTATTAACTGCTAGTAAAGCTAACAAAGTACAGTGCACAGATTTATTACATGGAAACCAGGGCTGGACCTATACTGTTGTGCTTACTTTGAAGCAATCTGGCAACCCTATCCCTAACACTGTAAATTATGGGTAAATATGGGCAAAGTGGTACTTAGTCTGCGAAGAAGTACCCTCGCTACATTGCCCCCACTGTACCCCACCTAAGGCTGGCACCAGCAAATGTCAGGTTGAGAATATATTGTGAAGACCCACATAGTGCAACGGTGAGCTGAAACCAGCATGCCACTTACTATCCCACATAGGGTGGCTATGGAGTTGTGATACATATATGCAAATTGGCTCATGTAACTGTGTGTACGGTATTGTCAATTTTTGAGACTGTGCTATTTATCTATTTTAATGGAATTTAATGGAATTAATAACTTAAGATCACCTATTATTTGGTGTGTCTTATCCATACAGAGTATGAATTTGAAAGTATTCCTGTACCGTACCATCGCCAAATATTAACAGCGGCGTTAATTTGTTTTTAGTTTTTTCAGCATCTTACTGTGTAACGTTTCCTGTAAACTAAATTTCTGTCAAAATATTTATAACGCCGAGCTGAGGTGGTCTATATACACAAGTAAAGGAACAGAAGCCAACTAACCAGCAGCTGAGTACTAACTAATGGTACACTAGTAGTGAGTTAATGCACTTGTACTGCACACAACCCCAACAGTTAAAAGTCAAAGTTAGGTCATAAAGTAATATAGCATACAGTACACTAACATGGAGTGGAATATTTGAGTTCAAAGAAGAAAAAAAAACTATTATATTTAGAACATGACACTAAATCGAGGGGTTAGCCCAGTTCATTTCTTCTACGCTATACACCCCAACTAGCAATTTTGTGGGGAGGAAATGATTCTTGACAAGCGTTATAACATGCATGGTTTTGCACGTTTGAACCTTTGAATTCGTCATCGTTGATTTGCTGGTGTTTATGGGACGTTTGCAGGCCTACACTAGTATATATGGAAGTTGGGCTTCAGTGCATATTTACTATATGCATGGTACTCTAAACAACTTTAATTACCTAAGACGGAAGATAAACAGCATTGTAGACCAATTATACATTGCACTTCGCTGTCAGGCCACAGAATGCAGTCAGTCAAAGATCTTTATTTGGCTAATCTTAAGCCATAAAAACACAGAATAGAACAACACACCATAAAACAACATAAATACAGTACTAAAACATGATTAAACAAGCATTGGCATACCATTAGGTCTCGCCTTTGGGACCCTCTAAGTATCTAGCCATGCAGCACATTATCCTGGGTGCCGGCAACATCTACTGTTACTTCATATCCCACTGATAAACGGCCACAGACAAACAAGGATGGGCTTGCATGCTATTGAATGAAAATAGAATTAAGACTCTTCAAAATTCAGAAAAGTGTATTTCTTTAACAAAGAAGCTTTGACACTAATAGGCACAGAGATGCGCACTGATATGAATTGTTCGTCACTGTCATATTCACAGAAGAAGCAAGGTATATCATAATACACTGGAAAGTGGTCAACTAGAGGAAAAATCGAGGTACGACAACATGAAATGAAATGTAATAAAACTTTTATATAGACCAGCTTTTTTGATCAGTGTGTTTTTGGCCTTTAAGAAACTATGTCGTTGTTAAATATGTTTAATCTCCCAATTATTATGGTACCACGACTTTCAGTCTGGTGTGTGCACTAAGGATATTCCAGGTGGTATGCAGCCAAATGGATTTGAGAAAAGTAAGCATGAAATTGTATTCAAAGCATCACTAAATGGGATTTAAAAGCCATCTGTCAGTTTCTCGATGGTACAAAGTGTTGTATGCATGTTTGGATGGATAACAAATCATCATAGTCATAAGAACAAGATGCATTAAACTGAAATGTCCCGATTTAACCCTTGCAGTATCGAAAATGATAAAATAAATGTGCTCATATGTGTATTGGTATAGCACCAATATGATAAATGATTGGAAAATAAACACACTGGCTTAAACAGGTGTGAATGAAAAGTGATTGTGCGAACATGAGCTAGTATTGCACGAAATCTATTTCAAACTTGAAAGGTATGCATCTGTTATTGTGTAATAATATTTCTGAAAGTTAGACATCATTGAATTTCCATCTAAGATAAATGTGAATTACTTAGATACCTTAGATACCCGGACTTCAACTTGCAACTTGGCTACAGTGCTTTTAATAACAACATAGAAAATGTGATTGAAATGCACCATTGATGCTTCTAGGAACCAATGGTTAATTACCACTTGGGTTCAGATTAGTAAATCATTCCTCAGTATGAAAAATAGAAGCGATTAGCAGTGATAGTCACCAAAATGTGATTCTCACCTTCTGTATGCGGTGATAAAGCTTGCAAAAGCTCCGTCAGTTTCCTCTATGGCTGCCATATTGGAGTGCCATAGGTACTCTGGGAGCAGGGCCCATGGAAAAGGGACTGTTCTGGAAACTAGTGTGGAAAAGTGAAAACTGTCACCATAGTGGAGTTAAAGAAAAACTAACCCCAGATTGAGGCCAAGTGTGGAAATGTGAAAAAATTGTCACCATATTGCAGTTTGAGAACAATGCAGCCCAACGCTGGAAAACTATACTTACCTCTTTCAGTGACGCCACTGCGACCTACACCAGCTAGAACTCCCTCTAACTAAACTAAGATAATTAAAAAAAAAAAACAGAGTCAATGAGCAGTGTGTGCTGCCGAGCACTGCTCACCTCCTTCATCACGTTGTGATTAATGCGGGACAAGAACTTCTGTGCATTTGGTCTCGAGGGCTGTTACAGAGCAGGCTCTCCTTGCACAGGAGTACAAATTACCCCCAAAACAAGATAAACAACGGGAAGGGGGGTGGGGACAGGGAATTTACAACACGGGCAGTATGAGGAGGGAAGTGAGGGGCCAAAGGCAACAAGGACAATGGGCAAATGAAAAGCAGGACGCGGGGTGGCAGTCAGATATATGGAGCAGAACATGAGCAGGAAATTGACAAACAAGCAGAGGCAAAAGAAAAAAAAAAAAGTAGTGCGCCAACATTAACCTATATGGCCGATCATGCAATGATCCATGTAAAAGAGTCAGTCTCCACGGCGGAAACAAAACAGCGAAAAGGCGGGGCAAACGTAAAGCATTTACCAATGAAACCAAAGGAATTTTGAAAGGAAGGCCAAGGAACAAATGAAAGTGATGGGCATAGTGGAGGCCCACAGAAGTAGATAACATGCACGTGCGCGCGCTGCCTAGGCTCAACCTAAAAACTGACTGATCCCAATTCATATAGTCGCAAATGTTCATATAAAAGATACATTCATCTGATAGAACAGTATAGATTTCTAGTCCTAATTGCACAATGAACAAAGTTTAACAATGCTACACAGAGATCCAACTCACACAGTTTTTTGTAAATATAGCAATGCTTCTCCATGAGATCTAATTTTGGATGAGCAAATTAGTGTCAGGAAGCAACTCTGGGTTGAGAATATAAATGACAAAATAGAGTAAAGTGCATGGTGCTTTTTCTTGAAGAATCATCATAAGGGGAGTTTGGCAAAGTTTTATACCAATCAACATCCTTAGGAAAGGCCATTAATAAATAAAGAAGATTAAAATGAAACCTGGTAAGCAAAAACATGCTTTTTGCATCAAAGATTGAAATCAAATAAAATTCACAATCCAGAGTTGTTTTGATAGAATTATAGTTGGCACTGCTACTTAGCTTGTCAAAGTTTGCCTGGTGGAGGCTACACTGTCTTTCCCTGAATGCTTCTTTCATGTCATAGTTGGTTTTGTATCTCTCGCGTTGGAATATAAACCTGCAAAACCCAGGTCCTTAAACCGCCTTTTAACATAATTGCCCCAGGGGATCATTCAAGCATGATCTAGGGACAGACGATTTTCCAGAACATTTTCCAGAACATCTTTTGACAGTTAAGCCCCTTTTTACCTCAAATTCTGACCCAGAGTACCAAAGGAGCAAACTTAATCCTGTCCTCCAGGGGATAAAAACTCACCTCGGAGTGGCACATAAAAGAGGGAATGGCTTCTGGAGTAGCAAGAAGTCTAGTCTTCTCAGACACTTGTTTTCACCCTTTTCTAGAGGGCAAGCTCCTTGTACAGACACAACCCTGCTCCATACGAATCTACAGAAGTGCACTTACTTTTGTAAGCACTAATCACCTCCCGCACTGGTGTTTGTCCTAGCTAGCATGCAACGGTGAAAATCGCCTCCAAGGCTCTGTGGGACTGGAAGACTCTATTGGAAAATAGACTACACCAAGTTACATTTTGGTCAAGTGGGATGCCTAATTAATTAGGTCTTGGCCTTTTGAATTTCCAAACCACCCAGAAGGAATGCTCGAGTTTTAACATGTTTCGGACTAATACTCAGAGAAAAATTTACTGAGTTTGGTTTGTATGTCAAGCCCCCCATAAAACTATAAAAGGAGTTAAAATACATTGTAAACCATTGGCTATTCTTGTAATGAGAACCACATAATCAGTGTACAATAAAATGGGCAGGACCCTTGACTTAGCTTTGGGGAGATCTTTCCCTGCTTTGCACAGGCTTGGTTCAAGGTCATTGATGTAAATGAGAAAAAATAAGGGGACCATCATGCACCCTGTCTGACTCTCATAGAGGATTTTATTTTAGGGGAGAGTTCACGCTCCAAACCAAACCTGACCCTAATCAAGCAATCTCAGAGCATCCTTTGCAACAAATCAATTATGGCTGGGTCAATTCCCATCCTTGCCATTATTCCCCAGAGATTAGATCTATAAACTGTCAAAGGAGAGAACCTCTCCTAGCCTTGACATACTTGCCAGTTATTAACTGGAGATTCAAGCATTGCTTGACTACCCCTAGTCTGAGTCAAAACCTGTACTGAACACTGGATAAGAATGCAATTTCCTCCAGCCAATCCTCCAGTTTGCTTGCTAAAATTCTGCCAGTGGTCTTAAGGAAGCTGTCTAAGAGGGAAGTAGGTTGGTAGCAGCGGGGATCATGGTGATACCCTTTCTTAAAGATGGGGACCACTACCCATTCCCTTCCACATGTGTATAAGACTCCCCTAATGGAAGCTTTAAAAAAATCTTTCAGAATCAGGGACCACAGCACACTGTCGTCTTTGAAGAGATGTAGGAGGACACCATCAGGCACTTCCCTGCCGCGCTCTACCTAAGGGCAAATATTACATCCTTGACTTCAATAGAGTCAGAAACATTGGAATACAGCTCTGGGTTACCATAAAATATTTCTTCACCCTCTTGAGTAGGTGCTCTAATATCAGGATTGAATACACCAGTTGTGGGCAACCTATGCCTCCACTGGAGTAACAGTGTCTAGGGAGAGTTTTTCATACCCTGAAAAGAATGGTTGATTAACAACCCTCCAGAAAAGTGCTGAGTCATTCAAAATGGAAGCCTTTGACAGCTCCTCCCAAGCTTTTTCCCTCAAGAAAGATTTCCTGGCCTCCAGGGTAGATTTGTAGCTTCTTCTGACATTCACTATATCACTTTTTGAGGACAGTCTAGTAGAAAGAGCCAGTTTTAGTTTCTTCTGAGCCATTGTGCTAGGCATGATCGAAACCAGCCTATAGATGGGGGATTCTTTGAAACTTTGGACTGCCTCAACCCCTGATCAACTGCAAAACATACATTGCTAAAAGCATTAGAGGTGCCTTCTGGTATCCCCTTCTCCCAGGTATGTACTGAGAATGCGTTCCTATTCCCCCTTCCCATTTCATCCAGACACCCCTATTTCATGAGTAGGAAGGGGCCAGGTTCTCCTGCTGCCCCTTTCCCCCATCAGTGTGAGGTACAATGCTAAAGTAAGTGGGTTGTAGTCAGTAATACATGAAATCGCAACATACTGATCAAGTATAAGCTTGACTAGATCCGGTGGCACTAAAAAGTAACCAATTTCAATACCCTTTTGGGAACCATTAATGGTAGTGAGAGGAGGATTCCCGGGGGCATTAAAATCTTTGGCAAAATCCAAGGATCAGCGATCAGCCATTTATTCAAGGCCTCCCCAAAAGGTGTATGCTAGAAATGGATATGCTCCTCCCCCAGATGGAACAGCTGGGCTACATACTGATTGAAGCTATTTTCTTAAAAATATTTCTTTATTAATAGTTTCAAGAAAAAATACAGACTGGATCTTGTAGAACAGTGTTCACATGTGCTTGTAGAAGTAAGACACAAAGAAGGCTGTTATTCACCACTTAGCCGGTGTTTGTAATCTTCAACTCATCTGACAATAAGTCAGAAACTCTTCCTCCCACCTTCCCGTTCCATTCCCATTAGCTTCCACAGATGCAACCAAACATTCCATCGTGGTGAGCCTATCCATGTTCTGGTGTGTGCACGTGTTTGGACCAAAGGTCAGAGGCCTCCCTATCCCCAAATTGCTCCCCCTTTCACCCTTGCACCACAGTATCAGTCTGGGGATTAGAATCTGATGACTCTAGCAGGGTCTGTGTCACTGTAGCCTAGGCCATCAGAACATCTTGTGCTTTCTCATCGCTCCTTGTCTTCTTCAGGTGGGCTTCCTCTGCTCCTGCCCATTCAATAATATCTGTCTCCCAGGCTTTTTGCGTTGGAGGATGTGAACCCATCCAATGTATGGCAATATGCCTCATTGCAACTATGAAACCTAGTATAGCGTAGCATCTACTAAGCCTTCTTTTTGGGTTATCTGGGAGGAGCACCAATAAACATTTATCAAATGTGCAGGGAATATCCCAGCCCATCACTCTTTTTAGCTGGGCTATAACATGGACCCAAAAGGAGACCAGGCTAGAGCAGTGCCATACTGTGTGTAAGAAATCTGCCGCTCCTTCCCCACACTTAGGGCTTATCCCTGTCCTCTGGAGGAGTAAATGGAATGTAGCCTTTTTGGGGTTAAGTATGTCATATGAACTATGTTATATTGTATCTGCTTGAACTTTGCACTTACCGCCACCTTACAACCCCCCTCATGTATTTTAGTTCAGTCCTTCAGGGTAAGGGGTTCTTCAGTGAACTGTTTGCTATGCTTCCTCTATTCGTAATGGCCGAAGTTGCCTATCAGAGTGCAGAGCTCTATATAAATGAGTAATAAACTTACAACCCCCTGCCATGGACAAGAGCGTTACCAGGATCTGTGTGATCTCGGGGTCTCTGGAAATGTGGGCCACAATTGCCGAGCCATTGTTGCTATCCTAGCGTACTGAAGGAATATTTCTTGACCTGAATGAAACACATTCATGGCATCCTAAAGGGAAACAAAGTGTCCTTTGGAGTATAGATTTGACAACATAATACATCCTTCTTCTTGCCATTTGCTAACTGACATAACTCTGGCCATCTATTCAAATGGGTGGATCAGCCATAGGTCGAGGTCAGGGGCATACGGTGCTCGCTTCATAACCTGTCTCACCGCACTCTCCCAAATCCCACCCATCAGGTGAATTAAGTGTGGGAAGTTCTCAGGTTGGCCCCTTTCCCTCGCCTTGAGGGCCCGAGCTGATGGTGGCCATGTGTGCCCATCAATAGGGCTCGTTCCCAGTTAGGTTCCTCATCCAGCCAATGAATGGCATGCTGAAACTGGGCCACATAGTAATATATGATGGAAAACCATCAATGCAGAAAACCTTGATTGCCCATGTCATCTGCAATAGGACACTATCTGTTTTTTTTTTTTTTTTAAAGTTGAGAACCTGTCTGGGTTACTAAGTTTGAAATAGACAACAGCAATGTTCCAAGACATAACTCTCAGCCCTTTCCACCCTGGCCCCCCTCTCTCCAAACAGAGAACTGAGACACCAGGGGGGGCGAGGGGAAGGTGGAAATAAACACCCTTCTTTGGAGGCCCATCCTGCTCCACCTAAGCCAAAGGGTCATTAGATTCACACCCATATTTATGAATGAGTTCACAAAACCGAGCCCCCAAACACTTAGGGGTGGAGATTCAATCCAGCTCTTCCAGAGAAGTGAGTGCTTCAAATGACTTCCTTGCCTCTATGTTGTAGATTGAGCTCACAGCCCCCTGGTGATGTTTGTTTACTTTCTTTTGTCATGCAAGGATAACCTCCGGCCTATAAAAGTAACCTAAAAGGTAATACCTAGATACAGTTTGAGAATTGAGACAGCTTGCTAAAAAGCCTCAAAATCAATCTGGCAGTGAGGGTTGACTTAAAGGTAACTATTACACAGTCCACAGCTACTTCCTTCGTAACAGGACCCAGCCAGGGGGACCTTCTGACCATTATAACCTTCCTTTATTTTTCCGTGCCAAATGATCTTCTCCTTGGTGAGGTTTTAGGGTCGGTACATTCTTCAGAACTATCACGTAAGGGGCTCACTCCAATGGAAGCTGTGGAAATGGGTAGCCTGTGTGGGTGGGGGCCAGGGGTTTTCTCACTTAGCCTATAACTCGTTCAGGACCTCTACCCCTGCATTGTTCTGTAAAATTGGTGCCCTTACTTCCTGAGCCTCCATTCCTTGGGCAGTATGACACCCTGCTCCTAGTTGGAATTAGTGAACTCTGGGGGAGGGGATGGGGGGAGTGGAGGAGAGAGGGGGCTAAAGGCTCAAGCTGACGAGAGAATTAGCTGATCAATAAAAGTGCTGCAGAAGGAGCCCCCTTTGGCATGCCCTCTGGCAGTTGCACAGACAAAACCAATCACAACTTGCTTAATTCACTCTCAATCCTCCCCAAATGAATGAAAATTGTATCAAGTTTATTACTTAGGAGTCCCAGTACTTTGTTACAGATGATATTTCCTTAGTTTAGCCCCTTACTTCCATACTTTCTTCCAGAGAGATGAGTGGAGACGACAAGCCTGACCTCTTAGATATGGCCCCACCATCAGTTCTCTTTCTTGCGTCTGTTTTGCCCCTGAGTTTGGCTTTGTGGCATAGTTAATATGATGGCCTCTCTATTATTACATTCAATAAAGCTTGTGCTGAGGCCCTAGATGAGCAAGCCATTGACCATGCACCCCCAAATTGTGTGCCCATTTGTGGAATCAGATTGGTAGCTAAGCCTATGTTGGCGGATCCTGAATCGCCTGGAAAAGAGGCCAGCTCGATTTCCATTTTAATTACATTCACTGCTCTATGCAAGAACCCATCCAAAGTTGTCCTGGAAGTTCAAGGAGTTCTCGGAGGAGGGGTTGGAGGTTTGATGGGGCCTTGCGGTTCCCCATTGAAGGAGACTTATAGCCTGCAGAAGCATCTTGAGGGACGGCTTCAGATGTCACATGCTTTAATAGCCTTACACTATGTATTGCTTGTACACACAATGTCCTGATGGTGTGCTGAGCATGTGAGGATGTCTGATTCTTTTTTTATATAACAAACTTTATTGTCAGTTGGTCATATTAACATAAATTGCTAAAATATATTGTCAGTTATGGTTTCTTTCCGCCTAACAACCGAAAATCCACATAAAAGAATTTACTTGCCCACCCTCAACTTGGGTGCATGCCAATTCTTGCTGCACATAATGACACGTGTCCCAAAGCAGCAGAAAATCTACGATCTCAACTGCACAAAAACCAAAGGTATATTAACATACTCCCACTATGCCACCCCATATTTTTGCGTGTTTCTGTGGGCAATACTGTATTTGATACCAGGAGCCTCTGTCAGTGCAATAACTCACCTTTCAGTTTGTCAATTAAGGGTGTCAGGTCTTGCTCCTACCTATCACGTTTGTATCTGGTTGAGTATTTATAGGTAGAAACATATTTGTCTGCCCCTGGGAGTGGCGAACTAAGCTGTGAACACCTCCCTACTGCTGTCCCAGTTAATTTCCAATCATGAAAAGAATCCAAAGAGGTCAAGTATTTCAATGAATCTGGGACCCGCCATTCTGAATCGCTTACATATCAGTGCATAACATCCTCACATAGAAATCTGTTGTTTCTCCTTTGAATATTTTTATTGGGTTACCAAAAGCAGCTAACAGTATTACAGACATAAGTCTGTAAAACAAAAAAAGAAAGTAAGAAACAAAGAAAGAAGGGAAGAGGAATAGAAAGGTCTTGATACAGAAGATGAAAAGTCGGAGTTTAAGCATACATGTAGTACAACAAACAGTACTCATCAAGCATTTGTTCCACAGTGCTCACTGATATACGAGGAGAACTTTAGTCCAGATAATCCACGATCCCAATATGTCTTTGAAGAGTTGGGTTTGAGTACACAGTTAATAAATCTTACGTTCGTAGGGCAATCAGTTTTAATATTTGTGAGGCTTCTAGATTTCCATTGCATCAGAATTTAGAACGTTGCCACTGAAAGTTCAGAGACAAACAATCTTTTTTGAGGTTATCGAGGCCCCACTATGTCTTGCATGTCTTGCATGGAACAAGGCAAGTTCCAGTCAGTGGGCAACACCAGGCCACTTGTCACCAATAGGTGGCTCTAAATCGAAATCCAATTGGTCTGTACCATCGGGCAGAGGATGTGCTTTGTGTCTTCGTCAGCGCCAGCAGGTTCGGGACACCATAAGTGTGCTTAATGCAACCTCTATGGTGACCAGTGCTAATAATGAAGGATTAGAAAAACTGAATTTCAAACCCGTCATAGGTGGCTAATAAGTCTGCCCAGTCCTCGTCAGGATGTAGTTTGAGTGCAGGGTTGCCACCTACACTGGTGATAATGGGCTGCCGGTTTAGAGGAGAGCTCTTTAATCAGGACCCCAGAGAGGCCAGAGATCAGTTTCGTGTCATTTCCCACTTCTGAAGGTAACAGCGAAGGATGGAGTTTGAAATGACTGATGTTAATGATTACCTGTGCTTTTTTTCAGACAATGTTTCAGTTGAAAATAGTGCACAAACTGGTTAGGGGCAAATGCAATTCTTCATAGAGGTCCTTAACCAGTTTGAGAGAGCCACTGACGAGGATGTGGGCTATCACTGTGATTCCGCTGTAAGTCCAGAGTGGCCACTACATCAGGCAGCCTGCTGGACAAAAGGAAGCATTATTCTGCAGCGGGGCTGGCAGGTTGAGGAAACCAGTTTGTCTTAAGAGTTTTTGGGCTACATTCGACATCTGTCTAGATCCTTGCAGGATAGGCATCTCATTATCCATTGGTCATAAGTGCTGCAGGTTGGCAATCACATTGTTTAGCAGATCATTCGCTATGGCCTCCCAGTCTGGTGGTTCCATTTCTGTGTTGAAATCCTATGCGAACTGTGATGGATGCCCGGCAGCACGGTATATTTCTATCTTTGGTAGACGAAGAACACCAGAAGTAGTGGCTGTGTAGGGCTTTACATGGCTATTTCAGCTTGACAAGGATATTGCTTAATGAGAGCATCGATGGTTTGGAGCTGTGTTCTTCCTATCTAAATTGGCAGCATTATAAAAACACAATTATAGCAGGGAATCAATCCGGATTTGGTCTCTTAGCTACAATTGATGTTTACTCCAGTTTCCAAAGTCTCTGCGGGTTTGATCAGTAAGCATTGTAAAACTGTCCCTGATTACGGTATGAAAATTATTAATGAGCAGTATCCCTGAGTACTTCATATTAGCAGGCATCCATCAAAAAGCATGAGTGCTAATCGAGTGGGCTGTTGTATGTGGTGTCATGGGTAGAGCTTTAATTTGGGTCCAGTTTACACTGTAATCAGAAAACTGTGAGAAAGACAATATGAGAGATATAAGAGATGTGATTTAGCCATTGCAAGGAAAATGGCACATGAATAAAGCATGATTTAAATGTTTTTTCTCGCTGGGGTATAAATGCCCACTATGTAAGCTGGTGGCATATCACAATTACCAATGGCTCAGGAGCTAGTAAAAAAAACAGAGGTGACAGAGGACACCCTTGCATGGTGCATCTTTGAATGCTGATGATGTCTGAAATTAAATCAACACAGTTCATCACAGCAGTAGGAGAATCATAAAGCCACTTGGTCATAGTCATGGACTTAACGACAATGCCCATCCTGCCCATCATGCAAAAGAGATATCCCCACTCTACCCGGTCAAAGGCTTTTTGACATAAAGGGAGAGGCCTCTTTTTGTCTAAAACATAGCGGGTGCTCCACAATAGGTGCTGTAGGTTCCACATGTGATTGGCAGAGGAACAGTTAGGGATGAATCCTACCTGAGAATTAGGCACCAGTAAAATTGTAAATGTTTTCAACCTTTGAGCCACAACTTCAGCTATGCTTTTGACACCACAGTTTATCAGTTTTTTTGTATTTCTAATATTTAATGTGCAATAAAAATGTAGTTAATAATTTGTAATTTAGTAGTGGGTTGTTGGCTCTGTAGGGGTATATTGAGGGAAATTATTAAGATGATAAAATATTGTTTTTATTTGTAGGCGAATGTTTATATTAATTGACTATTTGGTAATAAATTATAGAATAAATGTCACAGATTAATTTGTATTTGTGCTACGGGTATTTTATAATATTTAACATTTAATTTTATTTTTCTACAGATGAATTAATAATGTAATAGTGGGCTGTTGGGTTTGTAGGGGAATAGGATAGGAAGATATTTAAATTATACATGAGTGTTATTTTAATTCATTTGATGATAATTCAATATTTGATTGGTAATTAATTATGTAAACTGTTATTAATTGTTCTTTTACTAAAGTAAGCATATTTTGTAAAGGTTCATGTATGTTTTTATTTTTCTATCGCTCAACCATATTGGATTGTTATTTTGGTAGAGGAGTAAGGTGGGAAGTTATTTAAATTATTCATTTTTGTTTTTTTTCTAAAGTAAATGTTATGTTAATTAAATATGTAATTAGTAATTAATTTTGTAAATGATTTACCTGATTATTTGTTATGTAAATTATTTGTTGTATTCTAAATAATAGTTAATGCATTGATGTTTGTATTTAACAACTTTGTAAAATGAATTTTCTACTTAAGATTTGTTTTAATTTAATTCACCTTATTTAATAACTTTTAAAAATGATTAATGTTTCATTTATAATTTATTTTAATTCTTGGGGGGTTGGTGGTTGTTTGGCTAATAGAGACGCAAGGGTATTTATTTTAAATGCATTTATTTTGTTTTTTATTGTCAAGTTATTTCTGCATTATTACTTTTTCAATTACATTTAATGCTATTTATTTGTAAAGCACACAGTTATTATTTTGAATATGTTTGAATAATTTTAGGATATGGGGTATTTAAATGTTTTACAAAATGATTAGTAATTGGAATGGTATACGTAACCCTTCCAAAATTCAATACTTTCACTGCTTTTGTTTCTGTTGGAGTGTGGATAGTAAATCTAACCAATTTAAGGTCCAACAAATTCCCAACTGTTGCTTAGTTTGGAGTGGAAATAGTAAAGTTCACCTCTCCAAAGTTTCACACTTTCTCCACTATTGTTTAGTTTGGAGTAAGATATCAAAATACATTAACTGAACACCGGCAAAACTTGCCTGTGAAATGCACAATAAGCTATTAATCCTCAGGATGAATTTTCCATCACTAAATGTTTGTTACAGGCTGAAGTTGTTTTTAAAATTATAATTAAGAAAATGTAGGGCTTACCTGAAATTGTTCTAGGAAGGCACATTGGCACTTTTCAAAATGTTGTTTGGTAGCTATTGTTATGGTGTAATTTTGAGTGTTTGAAGGCATATTTGAACTTTTTACAATTATGATTTACATTTGTACTTTTAAATAGTGATTAATCTGTGGACATTTGATGAATGTGTGTATGCTGGTTAAATTGTGTTTCTGTTGATTCACTACTTAGTGTTTCTGTGGATTCACTACTGAGTTAAATAAATAAATAAATAAATAACAAGAAAAAATTGGAGTAGGAATAATAAATCAAACCCCTCTAAAGTCCAACACTTTCACTGCAGTTGCTTATGTTGGAATAGGAATAGTAAGTCTAACCCCGGCACAGTCCAACACTTTTTTTGATTTTGCTTACATGGGAGCAGGAATAGTAAATCTAACTTCTTTAATGTCCAATACATTATTGTTGCTTAAACTGGAGTCAGCAAAGTAAGTTCAACCCCTTCAAAGTCCAACACTTTTCCTACTTTTGCTTAAATTGTATCTAGAATAATCACTCTTACTCCTTTAAACTCACCTTGGCTAGTGTTGCTTATTTTTGATTGATATTATTTATTCTTTAATGCTTATACTATTTATATATATATTTCAATTAACTATGTTTTTAATAATATATGCTTTTGGTTATATACGATCTTTCATTTTTAGTTTAAATTATTGCTAATATTAAATTTTATGTTGTTTAAAAGTTGCTTAATTATTGTTTATATACATGTATATACATATATTTAATTTACATTACATATTCAAACTATTTTAGTTGTATTATGTTCTAGTATAATATTTTTTTTTAATTATACATAATGGTATAAATATGATTTTTTCGATATACTTACCTTAGTTTTATTAATATTCCTTTCCACAATATTTTTGACTCAATATTTTGGTAGTTTAAATACAAAGGGCCTTGTTTATGAGGACCTAGCGGCACACTGTGCTATCAGAGTGTCATTTTATTTACGCTCTTGTGGGACAATGTGCCATCCCATATTTACAAGGCCATGCAAAGCCACCTTGCGGGGCCTTTCATGGCCTTGTAAGTATGGACCCCTTTCACTCATAGCACTGAAAGAAGGGGGCATTCCATGGCTGTCGCTCGGGGTGTTCCTATGTAACACTCATGGAACCAGAAGAAATCTGATGCATTCCCAGATTTAAAAGTCTGGGAATGCGTCAGATTCCTAAGCTATCTCAGGGGAGGTGTAAGAATGATGGAACACAGAGAAATATTTTTATTTCTCTATGTTTTGTACTCTTTCTATGTGTGCTGCAGAATGAGGATGACACTAGCTGTGCCACCATGTGCCACAGGCCTTGTAAATGAGGCCCAAAGCATGCAAACTCTATATTTTTGTAGACAATATTTTGAGACACTTTTCTGGTATGCTTATATTGTTGTTCTCAATAGACGCAAGGCAGCAACGTCCCCAAATGAACTCTTTGAAGTTTGGAAGCTGTGAACAGTGCCCACCTGCATGATGTGATAGATTCTAAACCAGTCCTTTTGGCTGGACTGAAGGTAAGTAGCAGCCTAGACCTATGAGTTGAGTTGTGCTCTTGTAGTGGAAGGAAATCTCCACTGACCATTTGCAAGTAATTCATAAGATCTTTCACTGATTCTTTGTGTAAAATAGAAATTAATTGTGGAGTGGAATTTTAAATTCTATGTCTCTATCGTGGTTCTGTCATATTTTGATTCTTAGAAATGTTTTAATAATACTAATTTGTATTGGGAACTATATTCAGTGACTTTCTGATTGAAGTGTTATTTTGGTACTGTTTGTCCGTACTATCCCAGAACTGGAGACAGACTAAGCCGAGTTGCTATCAGAAGACTGACCTGGTATCTCAGGGCGACAATACTTCCCTCATTGAGAGCTGGTTCATTATGGTGGTGAGAGACTTCTGCCCACAGTGGCAAATCAGTTTCCGACACTCCTTTTTTCTAGAACACTGTTCCTTCAGTTGGAGTAATGTGGCCTCCAGCTTTCCAATTTCTATTATCTTGTCTCTCTTCTTGGTCTTAAGGTATGCCATTAATGCATTGTGAGTGAGGGCCCATGTACTGAGGTGTTACAGGCCTCGTACATGTTCATCAGTAAGTAATATGATAGTTCATTTGAATAATGATTTGAAATGACTCAGGCTAAAGTACAAGCCCAAGTGACCTTGTGTGCATCTGGGGCAGGCTTAAAAACAGAAACCCAGTATGGAAAATGCCTTATGAACTGGTGGAAAAATCAATGTATGTTTTTTCCATCTGGATAGCGTGCCAAGGTATGTCTCTTAGGGCCAGATGTAGCAAAAAAAAAATTTGAGACTTGCAATTTGCGAGTCATACCGACTTGCAAATTGCAACTCGCAAAATTGCATGCAGAAAGGTGTCTCAGACACCTTCTGCGACTCACTATGGGGTAGCAAAGACCCACCTCATGAATATTAATGAGGTGGGTCGCAAATTGCGACTCCATAGCGAGACCCTGCACTCACAGGGATGGTGGCCTGCTGGAGACAGCAGAACTCCATGTCTGTGACTGCTTTTTTTTAATAAAGCAGTTTTTTTTATTTTTTTATTGCAGCCCGTTTTCCTTAAAGGAAAACGAGTTGCAATTAAAAAAAAAATAATGAAACCATTTGGTTTCATTTTTTCAGAGTAGGCAGTGGTCCATTGGACCACTGCCTGCTCTGAAAAAATATTTTCAGCGACATTCACAAAGGGGAAGGGGTCCCATGGGGACCCCTTACCGTTTGCGAATGCGTTACCACCCACTTCAAGTGGGTGGTAACTGTGAGTTGGTTTGCGACCGCATTCGCGGTCACAAAGCAACTCAGCATGGCGATGCGGTCGCAAATAGGAAGGGAACACCCCTTCCTATTTGTGAGTCACATCCTCAAATTGCGAGTCAGTACCGACTCGCAATTTGAGGATGTGCATCGCGTTCGGCCTTTTGCATGCCGCAAACTGCGTTTTTCGCAGTTTGCGACATGCAAAAGGCTTCCTACATCTGGCCCTTAGCCCCATGTAATCCACACATCCCCTAGGATAGATGTATTTACCTGTATCTGACCTTCTCACACTCCCCGACCGGCGCAGCCCTGCAAATGTTTGTTTATTAATGAATGAATCCACGGCTTTCTCTCCCTATTAAAGTACTTCATTGCATGAAGCCCACGCCATACCTTCTGAAAGGCCTGACAGTGGCGGAGAGAAGGTGGTGTGAACAGTGGTATTAGCTCCACAACGTGTTTCAATGAATGAACACCGCCGCCTCCTATCCCCAACCCCCGTCAGCATTAGCATAACTGTTAAAAATTGTACAAACACATGCTGCATAATTGAGTGATGTGCCTGCCTTCTCTTTGGCAGAACGAGCCCACGGGTCTGGAAATGCCTCCCAAATTAGAAGCTATAATTAAATTATGAATCCTAGCAGGGCCTTTTGAGGAAAATGTCGCAGCAGTAGCAAGTGATGTCTAGAAGGCATCCGTGAGCCTAAAAAGCAGCAATTTCGCATGCGCGGTGCCCCAGGGCTCTTCTTACACCAAGCGTCCTGAAAATGCACCACAGTCCTAGGCCCACTTTGGGGACCAGAGCGTCTGGAAACCACGGAGGAAACCACCAAATTCTGCGCAGTTTTCTCACCATTGACTAGCATATCCTCAATGATGGTGTCCCTGATTCCCAGTTCTTATTTAAAAACTGTTGCAGGCATCATTACAGTGCAGGCCTCTCACAAGAAGTAGTATTTCAAATCTAAGGGCTAGATGGGTTAAAAAGGATGTCAAACAGATATGCATACAAAGGAGGTTAACTCGTCTGAAACGTGGTGGCATTACTTGGCCCATCATTCTTCAGAGAGGGATACAATAGAAATACTAATGCCCAAATTTAAGGATGGCCTTGCGCCCTCTAACATCATGTTAGCTTCATTTTTCTGACGCTAATGTGCGTCAGATTGCCAAAAGCACCGCGCCATATCTACAAAGCATGCACTGCGCCACTTTGCGACCCTTTGTGGCAAATGATGCAAGCGGCATGCATAATGTATGAAAAGGTGGCATTCCAGCGCAAAGAGGCCCACATAAATGGCGCAATTAAATCTACAAAATATCATTGCACCAATTTTGGCGTCATTTTTAACAGCTGCTAAAAGCAGGCGTTAAAAGGATGCACCCATTGGAATCAGTGGGACTCCTTGTACTTTGCTCAACTAGCTTAAGAATTTTTGACTCCACAATAGCGTAAACAATGTTGGTGCTATTGTTCCTAATACCGCCATGATGCACTGTATCTTAAATACGGCGCACACATGGCGGCACTAGGGAGGTGCAGGGAGGGTGCAAGAAAAGTGGCACTGCATACAATGCAGAACCACTTTTCTTAAATTTGGGCCCAAGTTATTTAGCAGTAACGCCTTCCATCGACAGCGTCAGAGATCCACCAGGCAATGTAAAACCACTTATGATGTCATGACAAATTTCAGAATGTGGTATGCCATAAAGTCATGCTGGATGAGTGTGGGGTGCTGCCTGACCCTTAGCCTTGTGTAGGGAGGTCATTAATGTCACTTTGGATGTGAGAGGGACGGCTATGGCTAGACAGGGAGACTCCAGGGTTATCAGCTGTGGTCCAGAGATGAACAGAGTGCCCCCCTCAACGATGGAGGGGAACTGACCACCGTGCAGAGAGTAGAGTCCAGCTCTGCATTATTCACTTGTATTATAAAGAAGAGTCTCTTTATCATTCTGAAGTATCATGGCATGTTCACAGTATTCCTCTTGTACATGTTCTGAACTGGGCACCTATTAGGTTTAGCAGAAAGCAAATTAAATTTGATCCCCTGCAGTTAGCATGAATAAATGCAAAGAGACATTGCTGTCATTTCCAAGACTGTGGGTAGAATTAGAGTGACAGAAAGCAACATAATCACGTAGCATCAGCCTTTACAGATAAATATACCTGACAAAAGGCCACCTAATTGCTAAACACAATTGAATAAAAGGCTGTTGGGAGATGAGATTGAAGTTCACAATTCCCTCTTGATAAAGCACTGCTGAGTAACCTCTAACATCTACCCACAGTGCATTCTGTCAATGGATTAATGCATGCATAAAGTCAGTCGTGCGGTTTGTATGTTCATACTCAAAAGGCATTAGCGTGTGTGAATTCCAGTGTTAAAACGAGAAAGCGGTATACATTCCTGCAAGCACGTGTACAGTAGACATATTAATACACCAATTGGACACTTATGTATTGACATAATTGATCATTAACATGAGGAGATCACAAATTACATAAAAGACGAAGGTCCATATTTAAGAAAAATGGCGCACAACTGCGCAAGCGCAGTTGTGCTTCATTTTTTTTTAAATGCAAGCTAACGTCATTCCCAAGTGCCATCCGTGTACCTGTAGGAAAGTACCATCTTGCCTGGCATGTTACCCCCATTTTTTACTGTATATATGTTGTTTTAGTTGTATGTGTCACTGGGACCCTGCCAGCCAGGGCCCCAGTGCTCATAAGTGTGCCTGAATGTGTTACCTGTGTTATGACTAACTGTCTCACTGAGGCTCTGCTAATCAGAACCTCAGTGGTTATGCTCTCTCATTTCTTTCAAATTGTCACTAACAGGCTAGTGACCAATTTTACCAATTTACATTGGCTTACTGGAACACCCTTATAATTCCCTAGTATATGGTACTGAGGTACCCAGGGTATTGGGGTTCCAGGAGATCCCTATGGGCTGCAGCATTTCTTTTGCCACCCATAGGGAGCTCTGACAATTCTTACACAGGCCTGCCACTGCAGCCTGAGTGAAATAACGTCCACGTTATTTCACAGCCATTTTACACTGCACTTAAGTAACTTATAAGTCACCTATATGTCTAACCTTTACCTGGAAAAGGTTGGGTGCTAAGTTACTTAGTGTGTGGGCACCCTGGCACTAGCCAAGGTGCCCCCACATTGTTCAGGGCCAATTCCCCGGACTTTGTGAGTGCGGGGACACCATTACACGCGTGCACTACATATAGGTCACTACCTATATGTAGCTTCACAATGGTAACTCCGAATATGGCCATGTAACATGTCTATGATCATGGAATTGCCCCCTCTATGCCATCCTGGCATAGTTGGCACAATCCCATGATCCCAGTGGTCTGTAGCACAGACCCTGGTACTGCCAAACTGCCTTTCCCGGGGTTTCACTGCAGCTGCTGCCAACCCCTCAGACAGGCTTCTGCCCTCCTGGGGTCCAGCCAGGCCTGGCCCAGGATGGCAGAACAAAGGACTTCCTCTGAGAGAGGGTGTTACACCCTCTCCCTTTGGAAAATGGTGTGAAGGCAGGGGAGGAGTAGCCTTCCCCAGCCTCTGGAAATGCTTTCATGGGCACACATGGTGCCCATTTCTGCATAAGCCAGTCTACACCGGTTCAGGGACCCCTTAGCCCTGCTCTGGCGCGAAACTGGACAAAGGAAAGGGGAGTGACCACTCCCCTGACCTGTACCTCCCCTGGGAGGTGCCCAGAGCTCCTCCAGAGTGCTCCAGACCTCTGCCATCTTGGAAACAGAGGTGCTGCTGGCACACTGGACTGCTCTGAGTGGCCAGTGCCATCAGGTGACGTCAGAGACTCCTCCTGATAGGCTCCTTCAGGTGTTGCTAGCCTATCCTCTCTCCTAGGTAGCCAAACCCTCTTTTCTGGCTATTTAGGGTCTCTGTCTCTTGGGATTCCTTAGATAACGAATGCAAGAGCTCATCCGAGTTCCTCTGCATCTCTCTCTTCACCTTCTGCCAAGGAATCGACTGCTGACCGCGCTGGAAGCCTGCAAAACTGCAACATAGTAGCGAAGATGACTACTGCAACTCTGTAACGCTGATCCTGCCGCCTTCTCGACTGTTTTCCTGGTGGTGCATGCTGTGGGGGTAGTCTGCCTCCTCTCTGCACTAGAAGCTCCGAAGAAATCTCCCGTGGGTCGACGGAATCGTCCCCCTGCAACCGCAGGCACCAAAGAACTGCATCACCGGTACCTTGGGTCTCCTCTGAGCACGACGAGCGAGGTCCCTTGAATCCAGCAACTCTGTCCAAGTGACTCCCACAGTCCAGTGACTCTTCAGTCCAAGTTTGGTGGAGGTAAGTCCTTGCCTCCCCACACCAGACTGCATTGCTGGGAACTGCGACTTTTGCAGCTACTCCGGCCTCCGTGCACTTCAGGCGGAAATCCTTTGTGCACAGTCCAGCCTGGGTCCACGGCACTCTAACTGCATTGCACGACCTCCTAAGTTGTCCTCCGGCGACGTGGGACTCCTTTGTGCGACTTCGGGTGAGCACCGTTTCACACATCCTCGTAGTGCCTGTTTCTGGCACTTCTGCGGGTGCTGCCTGCTGCTGAGAGAGCTCCTTGTCTTGTTCGACGCCCCCTCTGTCCCCTGACGCAATTGGCGACATCCTGATCCCTCCTGGGCCACAGCAGCATCCAAAAACACTAGCAGCACGATTTGCAGCTAGCAAGGCTTGTTGGCAGTCTTTCGGCGGGAAAACACTTCTGCACGACTCTCCACGGCGTGAGGGATCCGTCCTCCAAAGGGGAAGTCTCTAGCCCTTGTTGTTCTTGCAGAAACTTAAGCTTCTACTGTCCAGTAGCAGCTTCTTTGCACCCACAGCTGGCATTTCCTGGGCATCTGCCCATCTCCGACTTGCTTGTGACTTTTGGACTTGGTCCCCTTGTTCCACAGGTACCCTCGACTGGAAATCCATTGTTGTTGCATTGCTGGTTTGTGTCTTTCCTGCAGAATTCCCCTATCACGACTTCTATGTCCTTTGGGGAACTTTAGTGCACTTTGCACTCCCTTTTCAGGGTCTTGGGGTGGGCTATTTTTCTAACCCTTACTATTTTCTAATAGTCCCAGCGACCCTCTACAAGGTCACATAGGTTTGGGGTCCATTCGTGGTTCGCATTCCACTTTTGGAGTATATGGTTTGTGTTGCCCCTATCCCTATGTGTCTCCATTGCATCCTATTGTAACTATACATTGTTTGCACTGTTTTCTAATACTATTACTGCATATTTTGGTATTGTGTACATATATCTTGTGTATATTTGCTATCCTCATACTGAGGGTACTCACTGAGATACTTTTGGCATATTGTCATAAAAATAAAGTACCTTTATTTTTAGTATATCTGTGTATTGTGTTTTCTTATGATATTGTGCATATGACACTAGTGGTACTGTAGGAGCTTCACTCGTCTCCTAGTTCAGCCTAAGCTGCTCTGCTAAGCTACCATTATCTATCAGCCTATGCTGCTAGACACCCTATACACTAATAAGGGATAACTGGGCCTGGTGCAAGGTTCAAGTACCCCTAGGTACTCACTACAAGCCAGTCCAGCCTCCTACATTGGTTGTGCAGCGGTGGGATAAGTGCTTTGAGACTACTTACCACTCTTATCATTGTACTTTTCATAAGAGAAAAATATACAAAACAAGTTCAGTGTGTGTACACATAACTAAAAAGTTTTGCATTTCCTCTTTTCACTCTTTTCTAAAGTGCTGAAAAGTACTTCTAAACTTTCTAAAAAGTTCTTAAAAGTTTAAAAAGTTTTTTTTTCTGTCTTTCTAAAAGTTCTGAAAACTTTTTTCTCTTTTTCTATCACTTAAACTCTTTCTAAAAATGTCTGGCACAGGCCAAACTGTTGATCTGTCCAAACTTGCATATGACCACCTTAGCTGGAAAGGAGCAAGGAGTCTCTGTGTAGAAAGAGGTTTGAGTGTAGGGAAGAATCCTTCCTTGGAATTATTGCTTAACATGCTTAGAGAACAAGATAAGGCCAAAATGTCCCCATCTGTTGAAAAAGTAGCTAATGGTTCCCAATCTGATCCAGGGACTCCCCTAGGAAAAGATTCAGGAAAGAAACTTCCTAGCCTGCCCATTACTAGACAGTCTAGCATAGTTGGTACTGATGTAGAGTCACACCATACAGATAGTGTTGTCTCACATCATAGCAAGAGCATTCATTCTCACCACAGTAGAAGGGATGTTTCTGTTAACCAAGCTGTTAGGGTGCCTTCTGTAAGGGATAGGTCTCCTTCTGTCCATTCTCACCATACTTCTGTTTCAAGGCATGTCCCTCCCACCCACCCTGATGACAGTATGTTAGAAAGGGAGCTCAATAGATTGAGAGTGGAACAAACCAGACTGAAGCTCAAGAAGCAACAGCTGGATTTGGATAGACAGACCTTAGAAGTAGAGAAGGAGAGACAGAAATTGGGTTTAGAAACCCATGGTGGCAGCAGCAGTATTCCCCATAGTCATCCTGCAAAAGAGCATGATTCCAGGAATCTGCACAAGATAGTTCCCCCTTATAAGGAGGGGGATGACATTAACAAGTGGTTTGCTGCACTTGAGAGGGCCTGTGCTGTACAGGACGTCCCTCAAAGGCAGTGGGCTGCTATCCTATGGCTATCATTTAGTGGAAAAGGTAGGGATAGGCTCCTTACTGTGAAAGAAAGTGAAGCCAATGATTACAAAGTTCTTAAGAATGCACTCCTGGATGGTCATGGCTTAACCACTGAACAATACAGGATAAAGTTCAGAGAGACCAAAAAGGAGTCTTCACAAGACTGGGTTGATTTCATTGACCATTCAGTGAAGGCCTTGGAGGGGTGGTTACATGGCAGTAAAGTTACTGATTATGACAGCCTGTATAACTTGATCCTGAGAGAGCATATTCTTAATAATTGTGTGTCTGATTTGTTGCACCAGTACTTGGTGGACTCTGATCTGACCTCTCCCCAAGAATTGGGAAAGAAGGCAGACAAATGGGTCAGAACAAGGGTGAACAGAAAAGTTCATACAGGGGGTGACAAAGATGGCAATAAGAAGAAAGATGGTAAGTCTTCTGACAAGGGTGGGGACAAATCTAAAAATGAGTCTTCATCAGGCCCACAAAAACACTCTGGTGGGGGTGGTGGGCCCAAATCCTCTTCTAATCAAAACAAAGAAAAGAAACCATGGTGCTATTTATGTAAAATAAAAGGCCATTGGACAACAGATCCCAGTTGTCCAAAGAAAAGCACCAAGCCTCCTACCACTACAACCCCTACTGCTACACCTAGTGTCCCTACTAATAGCAGTGGTGGTGGGAGCAAACCTACTAATAGCCAATCCAAGGGAGTAGCTGGGGTCACTTTTGGTAACTTAGTTTGGGTTGGTCTGATTAGGGAGACCACAGAGGCTGTGTTAGTCTCTGAGGGGGCTATTGATTTAGCCATCTTGGTTGCTTGTCCCCTTAACATGGATAAGTACAAGCAACTACCCCTAATAAATGGTGTTGAGGTTCAGGCCTACAGGGACACAGGTGCCAGTGTCACAATGGTGATAGAGAAACTGGTCCACCCTGAACAACACCTACTTGGTCACCAGTACCAAGTAACCGATGCTCACAACAACACACTTAGCCACCCCATGGCTGTTGTAAATCTCAACTGGGGGGGGGGTTACTGGTCCAAAGAAAGTTGTGGTAGCCACAGATTTACCTGTAGACTGTCTACTAGGAAATGATTTGGAGACATCAGCTTGGTCAGATGTGGAGTTGGAGGCCCATGCAGCAATGCTGGGCATCCCAGGGCATATTTTTGCTTTAACCAGGGCTCAGGCCAAAAAGCAAAAAGGACAGGGTGACTTGGATCCTGGAACAATGGACCAAGTGCTCCCTAAAGCTAGGGCTAGTAGAAGTAAAGCACTTCCTACTATCCCTCCCTCTACAGTGGATTCTACTTCTGAGGAAGAAGAATTTCCACCCTGTGCAGAACCTACACCAGAAGAGCTGGAAGCAGACACTGCTGAGCTTTTGGGTGAAGGGGGGCCTGCCAGGGAGGAGCTGAGTGTGGCACAGCAAACCTGTCCCACACTAGAGGGTCTAAGACAGCAAGCTGTCAAACAAGCTAATGGGGATGTCAGTGACTCTCACAGAGTTTACTAGGAGGACAACCTCTTGTACACTGAAGCAAGGGATCCTAAGCCTGGAACTGCCAGGAGGTTAGTGATTCCTCAGGAGTACAGAAAGTTCCTCCTAACTCTAGCCCACGACATTCCTCTAGCTGGACATCTGGGACAAATGAAAACTTGGGACAGGCTTGTTCCCTTGTTTCATTGGTCTAGAATGTCTGGGGACACAAAAGAGTTTTGTAAGTCCTGTGAAACCTGTCAAGCCAGTGGCAAGACAGGTGGCACTCCAAAGGCACCCCTTATTCCACTGCCTGTGGTTGGGGTTCCCTTTGAAAGGGTAGGGGTTGACATAGTTGGCCCCCTTGACCCTCCTACTGCTTCAGGCAATAGGTTTATCTTAGTGGTAGTGGACCATGCCACAAGATATCCTGAAGCAATTCCTATAAGGACCACTACAGCACCTGCAGTGGCAAAGGCCCTCCTGGGAATATTTTCTAGGGTGGGCTTCCCAAAGGAAGTAGTATCAGACAGAGGAAGCAACTTCATGTCTGCTTACTTAAAGGCCATGTGGAAAGAGTGTGGTGTGACTTACAAGTTCACTACACCCTATCATCCACAAACAAATGGACTGGTGGAGAGATTTAACAAAACTCTCAAAGGCATGATTATGGGACTCCCTGAAAAACTCCGCAGGAGATGGGATATCCTTTTACCATGCCTCCTTTTTGCCTACAGGGAGGTACCCCAGAAAGGAGTGGGCTTCAGCCCCTTTGAACTCCTCTGTGGACACCCTGTTAGGGGTCCACTAACACTTGTCAAGGAGGGTTGGGAACAACCTTTAAAAGCTCCAAAACAAGATATTGGGGATTATGTACTTGGCCTCAGATCAAGGATGGCTGAATACATGAAAAAGGCCAGTAAAAACCTTCAGGCCAGCCAAGAGCTCCAAAAGCAATGGCATGACCAGAAGGCTGTTTTGGTTCAGTACAAACCAGGGCAGAAAGTGTGGGTCTTGGAGCCTGTGGCCCCAAGAGCACTCCAAGATAAATGGAGTGGTCCCCACACAATTGTTGAGAAAAAGGGTGAAGTCACCTACTTAGTTGACTTAGGCACTGCCAGGAGTCCCCTTAGGGTGCTCCATGTCAATCGCCTGAAACCCTACTATGACAGGGCTGATCTCACCCTGCTCATGGCAACTGATGAGGGACAGGAAGAAGACAGTGATCCTCTACCTGATCTCTTCTCTTCCACAGAACAAGATGCTCTTGTGGAAGGTGTAGTTTTGGCTGATTGTCTTACTGCTGAGCAGAAAGACCATTGCATAAATCTCCTGGGTCAGTTTTCTGAACTCTTTTCTACTGTGCCAGGTACCACTTCTTGGTGTGAGCACACTATAGATACTGGAGACAGCTTGCCTGTCAAAAGTAAAATCTATAGGCAGCCTGACCATGTCAGAGACTGCATAAAGCAAGAGGTGCAGAAAATGTTAGAACTGGGAGTGGTTGAGCACTCTGAAAGTCCATGGGCTTCTCCTGTGGTACTTGTACCAAAACCTCATTCCAAGGATGGAAAGAAAGAAATGCGGTTTTGTGTTGACTACAGAGGTCTCAACCAGGTAACCAAAACTGATGCTCACCCTATACCCAGGGCAGATGAGCTCATAGATACACTGGCATCTGCCAAGTACCTAAGCACTTTTGATTTGACTGCAGGGTATTGGCAGATCAAATTATCAGAATATGCTAAACCTAAAACTGCATTTTCAACCATTGGAGGCCATTACCAATTCACAGTAATGCCTTTTGGATTAAAAAATGCACCTGCCACTTTTCAGAGGTTGGTGAACACAGTTCTGCAAGGGCTGGAAACTTTTAGTGCAGCATATCTGGACGATATAGCTGTCTTTAGCTCCAGTTGGGATGAGCACCTGGTCCACCTATGGAAAGTTTTAGAGGCCCTGCAAAAGGCAGGCCTCACTATCAAGGCTTCAAAGTGCCAGATAGGGCAGGGGAAGGTGGTTTATCTGGGACACCTTGTTGGTGGGGAACAGATTGCACCACTTCAGGGGAAAATCCAAACTATTATAGATTGTGTTCCCCCTACTACTCAGACTCAGGTGAGAGCCTTCCTAGGCCTCACTGGGTATTACAGGAGGTTCATTAAGAACTATGGCTCCATTGCAGCCCCTCTTAATGACCTCACATCCAAGAAAATGCCTAAAAAGGTATTATGGACAGCAAACTGTCAGAAAGCTTTTGAGGAGCTGAAGCATGCCATGTGCTCTGCACCTGTCCTGAAAAGCCCTTGTTACTCTAAAACATTCTATCTCCAAACTGATGCATCTGAATTAGGAGTAGGGGCAGTCCTATCACAACTTAATTCTGAGGGCCAGGAACAACCTGTTGCTTTTATTAGTAGGAGGTTGACCCCTAGAGAAAAGCGTTGGTCTGCCATTGAGAGGCAGGCCTTTGCTGTGGTCTGGGCACTGAAGAAGGTGAGGCCATACCTGTTTGGCACTCACTTCATTGTTCAGACAGACCACAAACCTCTACTTTGGCTAAAACAAATGAAAGGTGAAAATCCTAAATTGTTGAGGTGGTCCATATCCCTACAGGGAATGGACTATACAGTGGAACATAGACCTGGGAGTAGCCACTCCAATGCAGATGGACTCTCCAGATATTTCCACTTAGACAATGAAGACTCATCAGGTCATGGCTAGTCTTATTGTCCTTCGTTTGGGGGGGGGGGGAGGGTTGTGTAGGAAAGTACCATCTTGCCTGGCATGTTACCCCCATTTTTCACTGTATATATGTTGTTTTAGTTGTATGTGTCACTGGGACCCTGCCAGCCAGGGCCCCAGTGCTCATAAGTGTGCCTGAATGTGTTACCTGTGTTATGACTAACTGTCTCACTGAGGCTCTGCTAATCAGAACCTCAGTGGTTATGCTCTCTCATTTCTTTCAAATTGTCACTAACAGGCTAGTGACCAATTTTACCAATTTACATTGGCTTACTGGAACACCCTTATAATTCCCTAGTATATGGTACTGAGGTACCCAGGGTATTGGGGTTCCAGGAGATCCCTATGGGCTGCAGCATTTCTTTTGCCACCCATAGGGAGCTCTGACAATTCTTACACAGGCCTGCCACTGCAGCCTGAGTGAAATAACGTCCACGTTATTTCACAGCCATTTTACACTGCACTTAAGTAACTTATAAGTCACCTATATGTCTAACCTTTACCTGGTAAAGGTTGGGTGCTAAGTTACTTAGTGTGTGGGCACCCTGGCACTAGCCAAGGTGCCCCCACATTGTTCAGGGCCAATTCCCCGGACTTTGTGAGTGCGGGGACACCATTACACGTGTGCACTACATATAGGTCACTACCTATATGTAGCTTCACAATGGTAACTCCGAATATGGCCATGTAACATATCTATGATCATGGAATTGCCCCCTCTATGCCATCCTGGCATAGTTGGCACAATCCCATGATCCCAGTGGTCTGTAGCACAGACCCTGGTACTGCCAAACTGCCTTTCCTGGGGTTTCCTGGCCTCAGACAGGCTTCTGCCCTCCTGGGGTCCAGCCAGGCCTGGCCCAGGATGGCAGAACAAAGGACTTCCTCTGAGAGAGGGTGTTACACCCTCTCCCTTTGGAAAATGGTGTGAAGGCAGGGGAGGAGTAGCCTCCCCCAGCCTCTGGAAATGCTTTCATGGGCACACATGGTGCCCATTTCTGCATAAGCCAGTCTACACCGGTTCAGGGACCCCTTAGCCCTGCTCTGGCGCGAAACTGGACAAAGGAAAGGGGAGTGACCACTCCCCTGACCTGTACCTCCCCTGGGAGGTGCCCAGAGCTCCTCCAGAGTGCTCCAGACCTCTGCCATCTTGGAAACAGAGGTGCTGCTGGCACACTGGACTGCTCTGAGTGGCCAGTGCCATCAGGTGACGTCAGAGACTCCTCCTGATAGGCTCCTTCAAGTGTTGCTAGCCTATCCTCTCTCCTAGGTAGCCAAACCCTCTTTTCTGGCTATTTAGGGTCTCTGTCTCTTGGGATTCCTTAGATAACGAATGCAAGAGCTCATCCGAGTTCCTCTGCATCTCTCTCTTCACCTTCTGCAAAGGAATCGACTGCTGACCGCGCTGGAAGCCTGCAAAACTGCAACATAGTAGCGAAGACGACTACTGCAACTCTGTAACGCTGATCCTGCCGCCTTCTCGACTGTTTTCCTGGTGGTGCATGCTGTGGGGGTAGTCTGCCTCCTCTCTGCACTAGAAGCTCCGAAGAAATCTCCCGTGGGTCGACGGAATCGTCCCCCTGCAACCGCAGGCACCAAAGAACTGCATCACCGGTACCTTGGGTCTCCTCTCAGCACGACGAGCGAGGTCCCTTGAATCCAGCAACTCTGTCCAAGTGACTCCCACAGTCAGTGACTCTTCAGTCCAAGTTTGGTGGAGGTAAGTCCTTGCCTCCCCACACCAGACTGCATTGCTGGGAACCACGACTTTTGCAGCTACTCCGGCCTCTGTGCACTTCCGGCAGAAATCCTTTGTGCACAGTCCAGCCTGGGTCCACGGCACTCTAACCTGCATTGCACGACCTCCTAAGTTGTCCTCCGGCGACGTGGGACTCCTTTGTGCGACTTCGGGTGAGCACCGTTTCATGCATCCTTGTAGTGCCTGTTTCTGGCACTTCTGCGGGTGCTGCCTGCTGCTGAGAGGGATCCTTGTCTTGTTCGACACCCCCTCTGTCCCCTGACGCAATTGGCGACATCCTGGTCCCTCCTGGGCCACAGCAGCATCCAAAAACACTAACCACACAATTTGCAGCTAGCAAGGCTTGTTGGCTGGCTTTCGGCGGGAAAACACTTTTGCACAACTCTCCACGGCGTGAGGGATCCGTCCTCCAAAGGGGAAGTCTCTAGCCCTTGTCGTTCCTGCAGAAACCTAAGCTTCTACTGTCCAGTAGCAGCTTCTTTGCACCCACAGCTGGCAATTCCTGGGCATCTGCCCATCTCCGACTTGCTTGTGACTTTTGGACTTGGTCCCCTTGTTCCACAGGTACCCTCGACTGGAAATCCATTGTTGTTGCATTGCTGGTTTGTGTCTTTCCTGCAGAATTCCCCTATCACGACTTCTATGTCCTTTGGGGAACTTTAGTGCACTTTGCACTCACTTTTCAGGGTCTTGGGGTGGGCTATTTTTCTAACCCTTACTATTTTCTAATAGTCCCAGCGACCCTCTACAAGGTCACATAGGTTTGGGGTCCATTCGTGGTTCGCATTCCACTTTTGGAGTATATGGTTTGTGTTGCCCCTATCCCTATGTGTCTCCATTGCATCCTATTGTAACTATACATTGTTTGCACTGTTTTCTAATACTATTACTGCATATTTTGGTATTGTGTACATATATCTTGTGTATATTTGCTATCCTCATACTGAGGGTACTCACTGAGATACTTTTGGCATATTGTCATAAAAATAAAGTACCTTTATTTTTAGTATATCTGTGTATTGTGTTTTCTTATGATATTGTGCATATGACACTAGTGGTACTGTAGGAGCTTCACTCGTCTCCTAGTTCAGCCTAAGCTGCTCTGCTAAGCTACCATTATCTATCAGCCTATGCTGCTAGACACCCTATACACTAATAAGGGATAACTGGGCCTGATGCAAGGTGCAAGTACCCCTAGGTACTCACTACAAGCCAGTCCAGCCTCCTACAGTACCATATTTAAGAAATGATGCACGATGGCGCTAAGGAATGGTTAGCGTAAAAAATAATTACGCTAAGGTGGTGCTAACTTTCCATAAATATCGTCAGAAGCGTTTTATGCAACACTTTGAGATTAAGACTGAGGGTAAAATGACACACTAGGCTGACTCTGGCAGGACGTTAGTCTGTGACCTGCAGATTATGCACTCAACCCATTGGTGTAGCTTGTAGAAGGGCTGACTGCCTCTAGTGTCTTCGGTGACTGAAACTGACACTGAGAAACCAAGGTATAAGAGTCAGGGTTGGACTTGCTATAGCCGAGTACACTTGCTCCTGCACATTTCAATGAGTCCAGATAAATTAAAGAAAACCAACAGCAACTAGTAAACACTAAAGTAGATTAATAGTTTAATATACAAGATGTTTGATTTATTGAAATTAAAATCTGCAGTGAGTGACCGTGTATTTAGGCTGCTTTCACTTTTTGCTACAACCAGGAAATACACTTATCTATACTGAAATGAGTGAATCAGTGGTTGACATGTGACACTGTACAAATGTATTAAAAAAGTAAGTCTGTTAGGGTCACTGGAGACCTGCTGGTGGGAGAATACTGAGGAATTTCAAAATAAGTTTTTGTATTATTTAAGTGAAGGCATATTGGCATTATCGTGGATATGTTGCTCGAATGGGAATTTACCTTAAAAAACAAAAGGCATATTGCAAAACAGGAAATGGTTTGTTTACTTAAACATTATGGCCAGGAGTGCAGTTACAGTACTGGGGTCTGGGAACTGTCTCTCATAGTACATTGAATTGATGCAGGTTTTATACATTTCACTGAGCACAAGAAAGTCATAAAAAGCTAACATTTGTCACAGAGTCTTAGATACAATTCTAGATAGAGAAAGCTAGTGGACCTCGACCTGGCGTGGACACAATGTGGGCCTGCAAGTACGTGTCCAGATGTCCGGCCTGCGGGGCGTGCGGTCACTGCATGTGCTATGTCCTGCTTGGCTAAATGTACCTAACTATGTGTGGCATCTAACTTCATGGTGTTTTGGGAATGCGTGCATCCCTCTGACCATGTGTATTTTATTGGGGTCAATCCCGGGGACCATTGTAGTATTGCTGCCTATTGGTGGGATCTGTTCTAAGTTTGCATGTTGTTGCTGTTGGCTAAGTGTTATCCCTCCTGTGACCTGTCAGTCATTAGCCTTCAGGCCTGGGTCTCAGAGCCTACCTGACCACATACCTACGCTGGGTGATGGAGAATTCACAATGGGGGGGGAGGGATTTAACTGCAGTGATGCAACTTCATTTGTGTTTGACAATGTATTGTTTGCATATATGAGTGTCTTGTTCTCATGCACATCATCTTTAAACAGTCCAATATCAGCAGATGCTTCCTGGTAGCATGTTACAAAGTTGTATACTCTGAGTAGCTGCCTCCTTTCAAATTGTAGCATGTTTGCGTGATCTCGAGAACGTTTTTTCAGATGAGCATCGGGTGCTCTCAGGAATGTAACACTGTAGTTTCTTAGTGAGCTATTCAGACACCTTTCCATGGGTGCATTTTTAGGTGATAGAAAAGGTATTAAAAATAAAATCAGTGGTTGTGGCAGGCCCACCTAAGGATGTAAGTGAGACTGAGTCAGGGTTTCTTCCAATCTACAATTCTGATGCATTATTGTGGAGCACTCGGAGATAGCAGATATTATGGCAGGCAGAGGTGAGAGGAGTTGGCAAACTTGAATCTGTTATGTAATGCGATTAAGTTTTGCATAGCGCATGTGTTATGGTAGACAGTCTCTTGACACTGACAATTCCCCATGAATTCCAGATTCTTTATATAGATGATCGTTTGGTCACTGATGTCAAAACATCCAGGTTATCATTCTTCCCCTAAGATGCTGGAAGGCTCTACTAACTCCCAATTGTTGTTCCATCCCTTCTTAAGTTTTTCTGCTATAATTAAGAATGCATATTCTTTAGTTGTTTTAGATCTTATCTACAGAAAGTGTTTAGCTGTCTTTAGTCAAAAGACCTTTTGTGGACCATACCAAAAACTTACAGTGGCTTTGTTTACAATTAGATGGCTGTCTTGCCACTCCCATTTGCTTCCTTATTATTCAATGGCTTTCCTTTCTCTTCTTGTGTTTGTCTCTCCCTTAGAGCATAACTCTTTAACTGTCTTTTTGAGCAGATGACTTGTATTCTTCCACTGCTCACTTTCACGCAGCTATCTTTTTCTTTCAGCGCTCCTTGAGAGTTCATGTGTTTTCTTGCTTTCTCCCTGGTGTGCTGCGTTTCCCTTTTATAAAATTTCCCCTGCATTCGCCATGTTGCCCTCCTCCTTGACTCACCCCTAGCATGCAAATTGACTATCATCCTTCCATGGTTGTTATTTGCTTTCTATATTTTCTTACTGCACTCTGTTGTTCTACTACCCAAATCCTGTTACTTCACTCTGCATTCACTTATCCCCAGGAGCTCTTAACTGTTGCTCTCCCAACCCCCATTTGGCAACTTTTGAATAAAAACATATTTTTATATTTTTTGCTGGGGTCGGAAGCCCAAAATGGTGGCCCCAGCCGGGTTAATGGATGTACATGTGTGGTGGAGCATGTGAATATATAAATCATCACGGTGGGCCTCCACAGCATCATGATGCACGCTAGCATTCGTCATCATACTTCTTATATTTTTTGTTGTTTTCCAGTGCTGCACAGCACTGGCATAAATCTTTTCATTTTGCCAGTGTTGGACACTGGGGGCAAATAGCATTATCCAAGGTAATAGTTTGAAAAGGTGTGATGTATGGATTCCCTTAATGAGTGGGTTGAGACATGAACGGGAATTTGCAGACAGTAAAGGTCTGGCGGGTAGGTACTTGTAGCTATTCATGTGTACATACTTGGAGCTGACTTTTGAAACACCCTCATGCCAGAACACTGTACTAAATAACACAAGTATTGTCTTGTGATGGGGCAGCTAGCACCAAGGCAGGTTTTTGTGGCATAGGGTGTGAAATACTCTATGAGAGGCACCATGGACAGTGATAACTGTTTTAATTTCAAATTGTGCGTGCTTTGAAGAGCAGCAGTAACAGTGGTACAAATGTCTGATACTGATGATGTTTAAACTCCTGGCAAGAACTGTATGCAGGGAGTGAAGCAAGCTATAAATAATCTGGAACTTTGGGGGGTTTGCCCCACCCACACTGTAATTTCTACCTTCTTCATTTGATACATAGTCATACATTATGAAATGGAAAACAGAGTGCAGTACCTTCACCATGTTTCAAGCAATCCTGACCCTCAACAGGGGATTTTGGGCTTTCAATCAATCAATCAGTCTTTTTTAAAGTGCAACACTATCACCCCCATGGGTATGTGGGTGCTGAGGTTGCTGCATCTACGTCGAAAAGCCAGGTCTTGAGTTGCTTTCTGAAGTCTGTCAGGGAGGGTGCCATTCGGAGGTGGAGGGGGAGGTCACTCCATGCTTTGGTGGTGATGTAGGAGAATGTGTGGCCCTCACTGCGGGTGCAATAGATGCGGGGGACATGTGCAAGGGAAGCGAAGCATAGGGGTCTCGAGGGAAGACGGAAGTTCAGCTGGTGGTTGATGTAGGAAGGTCCTTGTTTCTGGAGAGCTTTGTATGCATGTGGGAGCGTCTTGAACTAGCTTCTTTTCTGGACAGGGAGCCAGTGGAGGTTTCTGAGGTGAGGAGAGAAGTGGGTATGCTTGGAGAGGTTCAGGATAAGTCTGGCTGCCGCGTTCTGTAGTGTCTAGAGTCTTCTGAGGATCTAGGATAAAAATTTCGCATGGCCTATTTGTCTGTAAATTGTATATAGCATCCTTTTCACTTTTACAAATTATTTTCTTACTGCACTCTGATGAAAACTGTGTATTTTAGACCATTTTCACTATCAATTGGGTAACAGGCCTTTAGTATGCCCAACTATCACTGTGCAAGCTATTCTGGCCTACATTTATAGGTATAATCATTGCATGAAATGAATGTCTATGACATGCAGTGTATTTCTACCATCATTTTGTCTGGGGTAGACACAATTGTATGATAGATGCCCAAAGTACAAGAGGAAACATTTTGCCATGTTCAGGTCCCACTGTGGCACATGCCATAGATATAAATAATAGATATAAACAATATGAAAACCACCATTGCAACACGGGCCACATTGTAAAAAGAGGTGGGAAGGGAAGTGTAATTCTTGCCCAGAACAAGATTTACTGGGGCAGCATTATGTTGGTGTGGGAACCATTGTGCAAATGATCCTGTAATATGCCAAAAATTACCCCTCATTAATCCATGGCCACCCTTATACCAAAGGTGGCATAATTATGACATAGATCCCTGCGAGGATTCAAAAAGCATCAACCATTATGCCAGGTTTGCATTCTGCCAGGAATACATATTCACCACCAGTTCTCTTGCAGTTGCAGCCTGCGTCTTCAAAGCAATGCACATACTTCAACTGACGCATTTCAACTATAGCTTTTAGGCAGCAATAAAAAAGTCAAGTAACTCTTGTGATTATGTTTTTGCTACAAAATGATCCGACTTTTGTCTAGTGGCAGTTTTGATGCCATAAAGTAGTGCAGAAGGTTTATATGCCTACTGCAAAGATCAAATCTGTATTTTAAGTAAATAGCTGAGTAGATTAGTAAAGTCAGCCATTACCTGCGCTATAATATACAAATGAAATGTATGTGCAGTGGGGCTATGAAAAGATGAAGGGCACTTTTGCTGAGTGGTAGTGAGGGAATCCGAGGAGGAGGTCATGGGAGTGGGAGCACCAATAATGATTGTTGCGCTGGGCCCTAGAGGTGCTAAAGACTGTGACGATTGGTATGTGACAAGGTGAAGTAATAGTGTTTCTTTTTTTTGAGTGTCTTGAAAGAACATGCTGATTGAGGGAAGAAGCGAAGGTAAGGTGACCTCTAGTGTTGCACGTATCACACACACACACACCCACCAGCAATTTTGTAACTGTCTACGTAAGCTAATGTTTTAGAGCGACAGTTTAGTCAGTAGCAGAGATGGCATCTCATTGGATGACTGCTGCTCAAGCCCTCACTCGGGTCATAGAGGACAGCTCTGACGTAGGATCAAAGGCTGAGACAGCAGATACTGAGACAGCATCTGAGGGATAGGACATTGGAGCAGACTCTGGGAGTGATTTTTCAGTCAGAGGAGTCCATTTGATAACTCCTCTTCCATTGATTATGAGGGAGGTGATGAGGACAGTCCTGCTGTCCCTTCGCAAGCACAGTCTGTGCAGCAGGACAATAGAGGGTTAGCCCAACCCAGAGAACAGGTGCATGCAGCGGCAAGCACAGAGAGAGTGCTCTCTTGGGAGCTCCTCAATTTAGTTCAGCCCCAAATTCCACAACCCAAATCATATTGTGGAGACATCAAAATTATCTATCACTAAACAACCTGGTTTTGTAAGGCAGGCACCTGCGTTTTTGGTCCTGGGTTCGGCGGCCACATAGGGAAACCTACCAAACCCAGACATTTCTGGAAACTAGACATCCGGGGGAGTCCACAGAGGTGTACCTAGCGACTGCGTCAGGAAAGGATCACCCCAGGGTCAACAGTTGCCCTCATGTCAGGACCAACATTGACCGGTGTGTGATCTATTCCTGTCGCGGGCACTAGGCCACCCACACAAGTGAGGTACCATTTTTAAGAGGACACTTGGGTGGAAGGAAGTTTGCAGCTCCTCTCAGATTGCAGAACTTTGCAGCACCGAAATCTGAGGGGAAAGTGTTTTTTTGACAAATTTTGAGGTTTGCAAAGGATTCTGGGTAACAAAACCTGGTGAGAGCCCCACAAGTCACCCCATCCTGGATTCCCCTAGGTGTCTAGTTTTCAAACTTGCACAAGTTTGGTAGGTTTCCCTAGGTGCCGGCTGAGCTAGAAGCCAAAATTCACAGCCAGGCACTGTCCATAAAACATGTCAGATTTCAATGTAAAAATGTGATGTGTCCATGTTGCGTTTCCTGTGCCGGGCGTTAGGCCTACCCACGCAAGTGATGTACCATTTTTTATCGGGAGACTTGGGGGAACACAGAATAGCAGAACAAGTGTTATTGTCCCTTGTCTATCTCTACATTTTTTCCTTCCAAATGTAAGCCAGTGTGTTAAAAAAGACGTCTGATTGAGAAATGCCCTGTAATTCACATGCTAGTTTGGGCACCCTGGCATTCAGAGATGTGCAAATAACCACTGCTTCTCAACACCTTATCTTGTGCCCATTTTGGAAATACAAAGTTTCCTTGATACCTATTTTTCACTCTTTATATTTCACCAAATGAATTGCTGTATACCCGGTATACAATGAAAACCCATTGCAAGGTGCAGCTCCTTTATTGGCTCCGGGCACCTAGAGTTCTTGATAAACCTTCAAGCCCTATATATCCCCACAACCAGAAGAGTCCAGCAGACGTAACGGTATATTACTTTTGAAAATATGACATTGCAGGAAAAAGTTACAGAGTAAAATGTGGAGAAAAATGGCTGGGTTTTTTTCACCTCAATTTCAATATTTTTTCATTTCAGCTGTTATTTTCTGTAGGAAAACCTTGTAGGATCTATGTAAATGACCCCTTATTCAGTTCAGAATTTTGTCTACTTTTCAGAAATGTTTAGTTGTCCGGGATCCAGCATTGGGTTCACACCCATTTCTGTCACTAACTGAAAGGAGGCTAACAGCACAAAAAATAGGAAAAATGGGGTATGTCCCACTAAAATGTCAAAATTGTGTTGAAAAATTTGGTTTTCTGATTCAAGTTTGCCTGTTCCTGAAAGCAGGGGAGAGGGTGATTTTAGCACTGCAAACCCTTTGTTGATGCCGTTTTCAGGGAACACATGCTTTTGTCTGAAGCCCTTTTTTCCAATTTTTCTGAAAAAAACAAAGATTAAGCTGTATTTTGGCTAATTTCTTGGTCTCCTCCCGGGGAACCCACAAACGCTGGGGACCTTTAGAATCCCTATGATGTTAAGTACATAAATTTGGCATGGATAGCTTATGTGGACAAAAAGTTATGAAGGCCTACGCGTGAACTACCCCAAATAGCCAAAAAAAGGCTCAGCCTCGGGGGGGAAGCAGCTAAGGGGTTAAGTAAGTTTCCATACTTACCATACTTTCCATACAGACTTAGAATAAGTTCATCAATCCATCTTCATCACACCCTAATATGGGTGTCTGTACAGTGCACCTGCTCGCGTGATCATTTGAAGCACTGTGCTGGCCTAGCAAGAGGAAAGTTCAAACAGCTTCAAGTTCAAAGCAAGTTAAAGTCCAGTGCACTCCTTCCCTTCCGAGACGTCTCATATACTTCATGAGCATGCATGCTAAGGCTACTGAGTCTGACAGGCCTGTCCACAGGAAGTCTTAGAGTGTACTAATCTGAGAGTGGCCATGTATATTTTGCCCCTTACATATCATATTCAATCATGCTCACATTTCTAACACTAACATGTCAGTATAGAGGAAAATTAAGGTTTAAGATTTCATCTGGATTGGACTGTATAGATAAATATGATGCATACTGACTTAGGTCTAGAATTGACATGCATTACATATCATGTGGAGGCCTAGGCTTTGAAGGGGCCCCACTTATACATCATGTGCATGCATGTTTCTACCTCTGAGCATACACACCAGTGCAGAGGAAATCCAAAAGTTGGGAAACTAAGATTTTCTCTTGACTATTAAATTCAGGACCTCAGCATACACTATTTGCACATGAGGTGGACCAGAATTGGCCTAGATGTGACTCCTTTGGATATCATGTGCAGGCATGAGCTGAATGTAGCAGCCCATAGTAGATGAAAGCTCAGTGTATGGATTGTGCAGGACACCCTGCTGGTCTTTGCGCAAAGTTAGTTTTGGTCTCAGTATGTTAATGACCTTCAGTGTCAATCTCATAAGTACAACTGACCTGTACCAGAACCTTTCTATGAGTGCCATCTACATCTCTGAAATGTCACAGGTTCCATTTTGCTAATGACTAGACTGCAACTCCTCACTCAGATTCAAGATTATGTTGGACTGCGAGGTAAGACTCTGTCCTATAATTTGAGAATGAGCTTGCAGGCATATGATATAGACTGGCCTGAGTTTAGAAGTGACCCTCTTCCACAATCAAATGCATGAATAGTCTGGACTGTTAGACTCGGACGTTTGACTGTGCATGCATATGGCGAGGAAGGGGTGCCACCGTCAGCCTATGAAAGTGCTGGAAGTCCATTATCCAGTGACTGAAGTGGGAATTGAGCATATTAATGCATTAAGATTTAATCTGCAATGTAGTGTAATTCCTAGATTTGCATTACATTGCAGAATCGTAATGCCCAGATTTTTGCTCAGATAATGGGATATGGTCAGTGAATTCATACTCCAACCCAGATATATCTTCTTCACAGGTGCAGGTTGTCATACTTGTCACTGTATCTTAATGGGTCGGGTGAGGTATCTGAGATGAGGAAATGCAGGTCCACAATGTCAGATGTGGTCAATTCATGCACTATATATGGCATCTCACCCTATCTCTCTCTCTTACGTTTCTGTCCTCTCACTCTGTGCCTTTAATCCCATCTTTGTATCATGCATTCTTGAAGCATCCCTTCTCACCCAGCGATCACTGGGCTGGCCTGATATTCTAATGGACAAAGAAAGCTCCAGTAACTCATCTTATTGCTTGCCATTTACTTCTGCTTCCTCAAATTTAAGCTCATCTTGACTCCGTGTATGACACGTAAGGTCAGGGTGGCAGTTATTGGGAGCGTAACAGGGACAAATAGTCCAGTAGGTGTGCAAAATATGCTAGAGGCTGCATGTGTGACAAGGATAGGGAGGATGACAGACTGGGAGTGCACAGATCAGAAAGAAGTGTGACAAGTGGGAAAGGTGACGGGCCTGGGACAGTGGAAGGGTTTGGGCGTCTGACAGAGATAGTGACTGTGAATGTGACAGGAACTCAAAGGGTGACAGGAATGGGGAGCTGGTTGGGAAGAAAACAAAGATTGGGAGGGTAGCATCGCCTGGGAGGTCACAGGGATGGGGATGGTGAGAGGGACTTACGAGTGACAGGGATAGAAAAGGTTTTGGGGCTGGGAGTAGGACAATGATAAGGGGAGGGACATGTAGAGAGAGGAGCAGCGCCTGGGATTGTAGCAGGGATGAAGATGGTGAGAGGGGTTAGGGAATGGCAGAGATGGGAAGGGCGGCGGCGACTGGGATTGGGACAGAAATGGGTAGGGTGACATGGATGGAGCAGATGATGGGGACCTTAAATGTGACAGGGATGGTTGAGGTGATAGGTTGGAAACAGATGGGGGCAGTAAGAAAGAATATAAGAGCCAGGGATGGAGAGGGAGACAAAGACTGCAAATGTGACAGGGGGTGTAAGGGTGAAAGGAAATGGAAGCAACAAGGGGTGAGAGTGTGACAGCGATGGCAAGGATGAGATCGACTTGAAGAGAGTTGGGGGGTGGAATGGACTAAGTGTATGACTGGCAGCGTAACAGGGTGTAAAATAGTGTGCCAGAAATAGGAAGGAAGAGAGATAGGTCTAAAAATGCGACAGAGATTGAAAGGGAGATAGGGAATGGAGTCTGATAAGGAGTGCGTCAGGGAAAAGGAGTGATGAATTGGGAGTGTGCTACAGGGTGAGTGAGTCACAAGGATAAGGACGATGACAAAAACTGGTAGCTCTACCTTCTGGTGTGGCACTTTCCACATTAGGGGGCTCTTTATGAACCCCGCGGTTCAGACCGCCATGTCGGCAGCTGCGGTAAATACCGCCACCGGCATGACAGTCTGAACCGCCATATTATTAACACAGGGAGGCCGCCTGTGGTGGCCCTCTGCCACCGCCAGACTACCGCCGACAGGCAGCCTGACGATGGAGGATATCATTATGCGACAGGGCAGCGGGTTCCCCCACCAGGAAGAGGCTAGCGGAAGGAGTGCTCCACTGCCCATGCACTTGGCATGGGCAGTGCAGAGGCCCCATGCAGTGCCCCGTCGCGCAGGTCACTGTCCGATTTACGGGCAGTGATCTGCGTGACGGGTGCTGCTGCACCCGCCGCACTGAGGCATTGACGACGGCTGTGGAGCCATCGGCAATGTCCCGGCCCTGCATTCTGCTGGGCCGGTGGGGGGAAACACTGTTTCCACCCGCCAGCACAGCAGAATGTAATTTGGCCAGTGGGGTCTAAAGGGGGCTGGCGGTCTGTGAAAAGACCGCCAGCATGAAACCCGCCGTATTCATAATGAGCCCCTAGATGTTTAGTTCTGCGCACATGCATGGGTATAATTGTAAAGGGCCTAGTAAGTAATGTATCTGGTCTTGACGATGAGGGAAGACTGCAAGAAGAGCCCATGTAGTTTCTTCAGTGTTGGGTTGATATGGTCAAACGTCTTCAAGCCCTGGATGAGATGTGCCACTGTGAGTAGGATGCAAATGTGGTCTCCTGGAGAGCATAGAGCAGAATGCTGCTTCCGTCTACATAGGAGAGAGCCAAAGCTTGCTCTAAAGTTGGATCCAGAAACGGTTGTACTTTTTGGGAGAGAGAACAGATATCATACAGTCTTGGTTTTCTTGGCGAAAAGTTCATTGAATGAGGGGTCTGTCTCTAGAGAATATCCAAACAAGTTGAATTTGTTGTCACCTATGAGGGGTTGGGAGCTTTCTACAGTCACGTCGTTCTGCCAAGCTTGTATCTGTGGCTGCTTGGAGCTTTTAGTGAGCAGAAGGAAGTCAGCCTAAACTTTCCTCACAGGATGCCTGTAACAGCCTAGCTAATTTCGTGATATCTCTAGTAAAGCGTAGACATTTTTCTGCTAAACCTTTTCTCAGTTGTACTTGAACCACAATTAAGTGAGAATCACACTCCATTCAAGCAGTGACCGTGTGTTCGAAAGCTGTTTTTATTCTGTGCCTAACCCTACATGCAAACATACCTCATTTTGGACAGATAGAGAGAATTAGACATTCTATCAAGTTTCTCTATGGTATATAAGGAACTTTGATATTTTAAAAGACTGATCATATAAGAGGAAATGTAGACTTGGGCACCTGTCCACATTCTTTATGCCATTGTACATTACAATACAACGATTTTGCTGAGAACACAGCTTTTCTTTTGCAGACACCCTGCATTTCAGCATACCAGGCTGGGAAGGAGTCGGAAACAGATTGTTTTCCTGCAGTCTGCATATCCCTGCCTAGCCAACAATAAATTCCAGTAATAAGTGTCTGAAGTCTGAGACCAGTTGTACAGTTCTCAAACGATTCTGATGCAAAGACAGAACATCACCTTTGGGAAACATACTATAAACAGCTTCTTTAATTGCAACACATGATTCATAAGAACTTTTATTATTCTGGGGTAGTTTCACGATCTTAACAACTTTAAAGAACTCTTCTGGGTGCTGTGCTCTAAATGTGAGACGAACAGGGTATTTTCCACGTTGTTAATGCACTAATCATACTTTCTGAGGTCTTAAACCTACGTTTCGACGAGGCCAGTCACAGAACACTACTGCAGTTCAAAAAGACAAAGAGTCTTGTTAAAGATACACTGTGCGTAGGGCCATCCAGACAAATCACTGAATACTGAAATCTTGCTCTAGACAAGATACGAAATCAAGTGAATCTTACCGCTGTGTAGCTCCACTTTAAGTTTAGCCCCGATGACGTATCCACTATTTACAAATGTATGTAGACTTTTGTAATGTTATGCATTTTACAGGAGATTATATGACAAACTGGTGTTCTTCCTTGAGCCCCAGTTTCTGCAGATATATCAAAGGGATGAACTTTTGGTAGCAGGTAACCTTGGTAGATTGATATCAGCAATGTGAAAATCTGTTTCCTTTTGGTGGATGCTCC
Source organism: Pleurodeles waltl (assembly GCF_031143425.1). Lineage (NCBI taxonomy): Eukaryota > Metazoa > Chordata > Amphibia > Caudata > Salamandridae > Pleurodeles > Pleurodeles waltl. The sequence goes on along the minus strand of NC_090440.1, from coordinate 1,760,529,494 downwards.
TTCTGTACCTACGGGCAGGGTACCAATTTCTAACATGATAATGTTAATAAAACTGCTCTCCTTTTTGTGGCACTGCAGGAAGTCATTCACTGTAAGTTTTTTTTTTTTAGGTACATGCCTTATCATCAAATCCTCTCTGCAGTACGGGCAGGAAATCAGTGGACACAAAGTACAACTAACAATAGATGAGGAAGGGCTGTGAGTCCCCAACTATGAAAGGTATTTCCTGGCAACACAGTTACAATTGCCCATGGGATGGTTTGGGAACAGTAGAGACATGGAGAAACTTGGATTTGAAGCAGAGCTCAATGCAATCTCCATATATAAGAGCGGAACTGCCCATCATTACTATCGCGCCTGCATCCCCTGAACTGACACAGACAGCCAGATATTGTTGACAGAGAGGTATTAAACACATGAGCACTACACCAGCATACACTCCAGTGGCCTCAAACTGGAGCCTACCATACTTCTGGGAAGTGTTCAGAGTATGGAACAGGCAGCTGTGGATAGTAGCAGAATGTTTGATGACAGGTGGCCTATATGAGAATGGGGCTATCCACTCACCGAACATGTTTTCTATTAAAATACGCAATTGATGATGTAAAGTGTTTTCATGAGAGCAGCACATGGGAGGGTATCCATGACGTGGAAACCATAAACAGCACCTCCTGCATCCCTATGGCTAAAGACTTGGGTGATGGTTAAGAATGTCACACTCACCAATGCAACGACAGAGAGAGGACCTATGGCAACGCAGCACATGGGACATAATTGTGCTAGCTTTGCTCCAGAAAAAGGATGGAGAGTCACTGAGAGGTGTCACACAGGGCGAGCTGACAGTGCACATTATTTTTTGACATTTTTAAACATTCTAGGGCTCATCTAAATTCCATGCGAGCCATTGGCGAGGGAGGGCCGGGTTCAGGGGTGCTTGGTCCTGTACCTGCAGACACCTATTAACAAGGCCACAAACTTTAATAGACTACTTGGTGGTTTGCACACAGGGGCAGACAACATGTGTGAGGTTTCCTGACTAGCACTGGTGACTCATGCCAGCATAGGTCTGATCCTCTAGCAGGACTTGATAGCACCTTCACGCATATGACAGTCAACAAAAAATTATTTGCAGCCTGACCATGAAACCAAGTTCAACAAGTTTCAAAAGTTAGTTTGCTCTAAACTGTTTAGTTACACACTCTATCCCCAACCCAAAATGGTTATAATGCATAACAGCAGCGGAAAAAAACATGCTCTCTGTATTGCAACTCTTTTGTAAAAATCAATAAAGAGTGATTAAAAGAATCACTAGTGTTCATAGATATCAGCTAGAACACTTTGCATGGTTACTCTAAATTCTAAATAACTTTATATCTTCCAGGGTTGTCCCCTCCTATCACTGAGCGTTAAAAGTTAGGAGAGTGTGCTCACTTCCAATCCTCGATTGATTAAATCCCACCAGAACATGTAAAGATCATTCTGTCAGTGCTTTCAAATGTGTGTTGCTGCATATTCTGGAATGCTCAAATACCACTACAGATGTATACAAAAAAAGTGATAGATTGAATGCTTGAATTAATCTCAGCCACTGGTAATTACTCAGGCAGCATCCCAGTCCATTGTTACTTTGCACACCATACCCACCCATATGTAAATCTGTCTTGACCTTGCTCCGATAGGAACAGTCCACCCCAAACTGCCTGGTCAGGTCCTCCCTGACCAGAAAACAATCAACCCAAGACCTGTTTCACCCTCATTATGTCTCATCAGTCAGGTATAGCTTGGTTCCAGTAGGACGGTGTGCACAAGACCCACCTCTGGGCATTTAAATCTCATCCCAGGGCATTTCAACCCCACCATCGCATGATTTTGCCACCTGTCACAGAAGCCAAACCATTGCCAGTTCAAAGATGTCAGATTGGTAAACTGATCAATTTATCTGTACTATAACTGAAGATGCAAAATCAGTTCTACATTATGTTGCTACCAAGATTACCTCCTCAGGGAGGATGAACGATGTGGTTTTAGCAGTCAGCAGAGGAATCCCCGAACCTTCCGCTGCCATATTGCTAGACACGCAGGATCTGGGGAAGGGCGCATTCATTTGTCAGCTAAGTACACGAGATAAACGAGAAGCTCCCACTGCTGTCAGGACCCTTGATAAATACCCTGGCCTGGTTTTGTGACTGTTTTTGCAACTTTGCTCCCATTTATCTTGTATGTTCAGTTAAATTATTTCCGAATATGAGCAGCAGGAAAGAAAGGGTTGGAGTATCCTAAGTTTAACTTAAATATGTGCGATCGCCACTGTTTCATTTACTGGTATGTTTAAAAATGCTTTAATATTTATTTTATTGGCATGGCTTTCAAAACATTTTCATTTTATTTATTGAAACACTGTTTATATCACGAAAACCCATAAGCAGACAGTGGGTTGCATCAGTTTCATGCAATCACTTTATGAAAAAAGAGCACCCATAAATGTAAATAAACGAAAATCACATGACAATTTTAAACACATATCATTTTAAAATAATATATTTCGAGTCTTTGCGGGCCCTTTAAAGTGACTGCTGTGTTTATCCCGCTCCTTCAGTAGCTCATTGCGCTGGTTTCCTTTAAATATAAACCGAACAATAAGCAACGAGGCTCCATAAACTGCGTGGCAAGTGAAGACTCCTGCCCAGCATCCTGCAAGGCTTTGATGAACGTGGAGGGCGTAGGGGTGTTGGCAGAGCCGCACCAAGTCGTGCAGCTGCGCTCTCACGTGTGCATTACTCCCTCCCCTCGGGTCGCTGACCCGGCTTCCTGCCCACACTAATGCAATGGGCCTTAACTCTATTTCCGCATTTTTATCCGATCTATTTCAGGCGGCAATTCATAAAGGCTTCTTAAACCCCTTGGAGCTATTCCAGGGGCAGGATTTCGTACCCTGCTGATGGACGCGTTCCATCGTCCCAGACTAATCCCCGTGCACACAGTCACGCGCCCCTCCCCCTTGATTGTCATGGCGCCTCTCACATCTCATAATCAGAGGCGCTGATTGGCACAGCTGGCCGAGGTGCCAAATGCGCGTTACTGAAGCAGAGGTGTCCGGCGTTCCAACCTGCGCACTCGGGCTTCATGCTTCGCTCGGGAGACGACCGTGAGAGCGACAGGGGAGAGAAATGAGTGGAGACTGTGATACGCACTCTGGGTGAAAGTGAGTGCGAAATCAGGAGTAGCCAGAGGTGGATGGTTCACCAACAGGCAAAGACGTTTTAAGGCATGGGCAACGCGGGCTCTGGCCCAGGAACCCAGCCTTTCAGGAAGCCCCTAGTAAAGCCAACTGTTAGGCAGAGTCTAGCCCTGATGACCTTGAATAATTCTTAAACAAATTGCTTTAAATATTGTTTTCCTTTACTTTATTTGTAATGTGGTTGGTGTGTGGGAGTCGGTTACAGATACTTCGCAGAGAAATCTTTTTATGTTTCATGCAAGATCCATAAAAAAGTTTATTTTAATAAAAAAAAGGCCTCAGATATGAGAAATGGGAGGATGTCACAGCTATTATTTACAGTAATAGTACTGCTGTGTTACAATATTAACACACGTCACTATACCTGAATCTCAGATGTAAACACATTTAGAATTTGGACTGCCACTGTCAGTGACCTGGCCAAAGAAGGCATGAAAAAGCTTAAACTGGATCATAAATTCAAAGCGGTTACAAACATGGGCCCACATAATACGTTTGACCCATACCCCTCAAAAATCTTTAAGATGTGCCTGCAAACAAGTAGTAGAACTCTGACTTGCGGGGTCAGGTGAAGCATAAAAGGATGTTGGTAGGGACAAAGGTGGTTAATCAAAACAGTCACTCATCAAGTGGACAAGCTAAATGATTAACTTCAAAGACGATGCTAACGCCGGGGCAGACCAATGGACCTTGAAGGGCTGGGAGCCCTAAACCAGTCGAGGGCCTGGCACAAGGCCTGGCAAAGGTGGGCCGTTGGCCTGTCTTCTTCGTGCCTCCTGGCAACTGAATGCAGCATAGGATGAGGAGGGGAAGGAATCTGGAGCCAGGACCGCCCATTGTTGGAAGCAAAGGGAAAACTTGAAGAGTGTGAATGACTGGGTGGCTCCTTTTGTAAGTACCAACGATGTCCCAGGTGTCACTGTATAACAGGGGTGCTACACGCCCCTCTTGTCTTCTTTATGCAGCAAATCCAGGCATAGTGGGGCAGCTGGCCAGCACATTCACTAGAGCATCACCAGGCAAATCACCAATGGTGGCTAAGGCCAAGGGCTAAACTAGTTTAATCCTATTGTCAGTCAAAGAGACAATCGTATCCTGTTACACTAGAATTGGAAGGGCTATCAGAAGCAAGCATTGGCAAAGCCAATAGGTTTGCCTTTGCTTTTTCTTTTGCATTCTAACTTACTAACTGGATTATAAATATTAGAAAAAGATTATAACAATGTTTGTTTTATATTTGATAAACCATTAATAGCTGTTTAGATTGTGATGTTTGTGAAATTAATATCCCAGGGTTCTAAACTTGTAGATTGTACCTTATTTAATATGGCATTGTATTAGAGTATAGTAATGCATATTTAGTAAAGTGCTACTGCACCTGCTGCACCATTAAATTCATTCCGCTTTTAACTGCAAGGTAACTGCAATTGTGACTGCCTGTTCAGTATTAAAATATAGCAATTCTAGTGTTTAGAGGAGCTATGACAACCTTTAGCACCAGTGTCATTGCACCTGCTGCACCATTCAAATAATGACCATAATCCCTGCACGATAACTGCACTTGTGACTGCCTGTTTAGAAGTAACATTTAGTAATAATTTGTGTTTAGCAGGGTTCCTAAAGATTTTGGGCACGGTGCCACTGCACCTGCTGCACCATTCAAATCATGACTCTAATGCCTGCAAGGTAACTGCACTTGTGACAGCTCTTTTAGTAGTAAAATGTATCATGAATTTGTGTTTAGAGGGGTTCTGACACCTTGTGGTATTGGTGACACTGCACCTTCTGTGCCATTGAAACCACAACCCTAGTGCCTCCAAGATAACTGCACTTGTTGCTGCCTGTTTAGTAGTAAAATATAGCAATATCTGGTGTTTAGAGAAGTTCTGACAACTTTTAAGGCCTGGTGCTACTGCACCTACTACACATTCAAATCATGACCCTAATGCCTGCAACATAACTGCACTTGTGACTGCCTCGTTAGTAGTAAAATATAGCAGTATTACGTGTTGAGAAGGGTTCCTAGAGCTTTTGGCCTCGGTGTCACGGTACCTGCAGCACCACTAAAGTCACGACTCTGCAGTTACCTTGCAGACGCTACTTATGACTGCCTGTTTAGTAGTAAAATATAGCAGCATTTGATGTTTAGAATAGTTATGACCACTTTTGGCCCAGGTGCCACTGTGCCTGCTGCATCATTCAAATTATGACCTTAGTGCCTGCAAGATAACTGGAATTGTGACTGTCAGTTTAGTTGTAAAATATAGCAATAATAAGTGTTTAGTGGGGTGCTCAGAGCTTTTGTTCCCGGTGCCACTGCACCTGCTGCACCATTGAAATCATGCCCCTAGTGCTTGCTAGATAACTGCACTATGAAAGCCTGTTTAGTAGTAAACTTTAGCAATAATCTGGTGTTTAGAGGAGTTCTGACAACTTTTGGTCCTGGTGCCACTGCACTTGCTGCACCATTCAAATCATGACCCTAGTGCCTGCAAGATAACTGCGCTTGTGAATGCCTGTTAATAAGTCACTGAGAGAATAACAATTTTAAATAAAACATCGTCCAATTATACAAATGACCTTTCTTTAAAATGAGTGGTAATTTAAGAAATGAACACCCAAATAATTGTGATATTTATCACTGTTATTCATCAGAAATGTAATTAATAAGTAATTAAAAACACAACATAATGAGCCCACTTGCTGCTTGCTTTACATCTGCACTCGATACTGCAAGATGAGCAACATTTTTACACACATTTCAACGCAAATTGACTTGCGTTCAGTTCATCTTTTTGCATACAAACACTACCAAGTAACCAATCACCAAAAACTGTAAGGTGTACTTTGGCTACGCTCCACGCTATGGCAAACGCAGAACAGAAAGCAGAAGAGCAGGAAGTGATCTGCCAGCCAATAAAAAGCAAGTAAATTAAAGTGATGTTGTAGTGACTTTTGAATGAACAAACAAGAAGTTCAGGTAACTAAGGGGTGAAGTAGGGGTGGGTTCTAAGTCCCTTTAAAGAATTATTTTCTAGTAACATAGGACTTCTCAAGCACAGTGCAAGCACTGTGCAGGTGAAACCTGAAAAGAGATGTAGTATCAGAAAGGAAAGAAACATCATGGCTTGCATAACAGTAGAGAAATTCCAACAGAACGCTGCAGATTTATGGCACAATTAATTCAACATTGTGTCGCTCAAAGATTATTTTAAGAGGAGGTGTGGTTACAATATGGCCAAAGCTTCAGGCTTTAAATACAAACATGGCCCAGCTTGGAATGGGATCATGAGGACCTAGTGGGGTACAGGCACAATATGCTGGCTGTCAGGGAGAGTTTAAGTAAAATTGATTAGGACTTTCTGTAACCCTGCTTTAAAGGGAAACACGAGAAACACTCACCCTGGTAACCACAGGGTTAGATCTGACAGCCTTCGGGTGGCCACCCCTAACTTTTTGCCTGCCTCCCTTCACTTTTTAGATACTGTTTTTGCTGGTTTGAAGACTCTGCGCACTTTACCACTGCTAACCAGTGCTAAAGTGCATATGCTCTCTCCCTTGAAACATTGGATCATACGCAATTGGACTATTTAATTTACTTATAAGTCCCTAGTAGAGTGCACTATGTGTGCCCAGGGCCTGTAGATTAAATTGTACTAGTGGGCCTGCAGCACTGATTGTGCCACCCACTAAAGTAGCCCCTTAACATTGTCTCAGACCTGCCATTGCAAGGCCTGTGTGTGCAGTTTCACTGCCAATTCGACTTGGCATTTAAAAGTACTTGTAAGCCCAAAGCTCTCCTTTTTCTACATATAAGACATCCCTAAGGTATGCCCAAGGTAACCCATAGTGCAGGGTGCTGTGTAGGCAAAAGGCAGGACATGTACCTATGTAGTTTACATGTCATGGTAGTGTAAAACTCCTAAATTAGTTTTTACACTGCTGTGAGGCCTTGTCCCTTCACAGGCTAGCATTGGGGCTGCCCTCATACATTGATTGAGTGGTAGCTGCTGATCTGAAAGGAGTAGGAAGGTCGTATTTGGTATGGCCAGAATAGTGACGTTAAATCCTGCTGACTGGTGAAGTTGGATTTAATATTACTATTTTAGAAATGCCACTTTTAGAAAGTGAGCATTTCTCTGCACACAAATCTTTCTGTACCTTACAATCCACATCTGGCTGGGTTGAGTTGGCAGCTCCTTGTGCATTCACTCAGACACACCCCAAACACAGGATACTCAGCCTCACTTGCATACATCTGCATTTTGAATGGGTCTTCCTGGGCTGGGAGGGTGGAGGGCCTGCTCTCACACAAAGGACTGCCACACACCCTACTGGGACCCTAGCAGACAGGATTGAACTGAAAGGGGACCTGGTGCACTTCTAAGCCACACTTTGAAGTCTCCCCCACTTCAAAGGCACATTTGGGTATATAAACCGGCCCTCTGCCCCTACCAACTCAGACACTACTTGGGGTAGAAACTCTACCTCACAGATACTTCCTGGAGAAGAAACTTGTAACTAGAACCTGCATCCTGCCAAGAAGAACTGCCTGACTGCCCAAAGGATTCACTTGACTGCTTTCTGTGAAGGACTGCTGCCTTGTTGTTGCCTTGCTGCTCTCTGGCTGAGGTGAAGAAGTGCTCTCCAAGGGCTTGGATAGAGCTTGCCTGCTGTTCCCTGAAGTATCGGGACCAAAAAGACTTCATCTCTTCAAGAAGGACTCCTTGTGCAGCGAAATTCGACCCACAGCCTGCCAGAAACGACGCACAGCCTGCACCGCGGTGAAAATGTAACCACACGCCGAACCGGAACGACACAGCCCGACTTCGCAACGAGAAGATCGATGCAGCGTCAGCATAAGGACCGGAAATTCGACGCACAGCCCACTGGATTGACGCAGCCTGACTTCCAGAGAGGAATCGACGCAGCGCCTGCAGTGCGGTAGAAAATTAGACGCAACACCCACCGGATCGACGCAGCTCCTGTGACTGTGAAATCCACACACCGTACCCGGGGCATCTGAAAACCCCGCAACCCGAAGAGGATCCATGACCGAGCGCTGGAAATCGATGCACAGGCATCCCTGCATAGAAACTAAACGACTCATCGCCGTGTGCGGCCCGAGAAATCGATGCACACCCCTTTGTTTCCACGCTTCTCCTCCTCTGCAGCCCTTTGCGGAGAGTTTTCACGCAAACCAGGTACTTTGTGCTTGAAAGAGACTCTGATTGCTTTTAAAAGACTTAAGACACTTTATATCACTTTTCAGTGATATCTCTACATTTACTTATTGCATCTTTGATCGTTTTGACCTGCATTTAACCAGATAAATATTATATATTTTTCTAAACACTGTGTGGTGTATTTTTGTGGTGCTATATTGTGTTATTGTATGATTTATTGCACAAATATTTTACACATTGCCTTCTAAGTTAAGCCTGACTGCTCAGTGCCAAGCTACCCGAGGGTGGGCACAGGATAATTTGGATTGTGTGTGACTTACCCTGACTAGAGTGAGGGTCCTTGCTTGGACAGGGGGTAACCTGACTGCAACCAAAGACCCAATTTCTAACACACAGTAATATGCTGAAAGTAGGGAAAAGGAGAATGCCAATTGGGTCCTGTCTGCAAGTTCAGCCGCGTGTGCAGCACATGTGGAGGCAGTCACCAGCTTGAAAATAGGCCTAAAAAGTTTGTTAGATGATAACTACTTGGCGGATGAGGCATAACAGTGCAAGATTTGAAAGGTTTTTACAATTGGGCCAATGAGTAGTGAGATCCAGCAAGAACAGAGGTCAGTGGTGAAGCATATGGCAGTGGTGAGGGATAAAATTGTGGGGAAGAATAGATGGCCCATATAAGGAAGCTGTGCTGCCCAGTTTCATAACAGCTCCCCCAAGTGATCCCAAAAAAAGACACAGGGCAATTAAAACTAGTTTATCACTTGTTCTATCCCAAATGTGGTTCAATCAATGATGGTATTAGTCCGGAGCAGAGCTTGGTTGGTTACATACCCTTGGACAATGCAGTAGACCTAATAATGGCGGCCGGCAAGGGTGTGTTAAACGACAAAGCAGACATTGACTTGATGTTCTGCATGCTATCTGTGCACCCCGATAATTTCAACTGACTTGCTTTGCATTTGAAGGGAACGTCTATTATGACAAATTCATGCCAATTAAATGTTCAGTACATTCATGGAATTGGTTCTGCACAAACACCTGGGTGAGGGCATACTGCTTTATGGATGACATACTCTTCATTGACACTTTGTGCAGTGGACAGTGCAGCACCCTGCTCAAGCTTCCCTAGAACTAGCAAAGATCTGATAACCTGGGACAACATGGTAGGTCCCACAACCAAGCTGACCTTCCTAGAAATAGAACTGGATTCTGGGCAAGGGATATGAAGGCTGCCGCAAGAGAAGGCAGAAGACTTGAAAAGCACAGTGGGCAGAATGGCCAACAGGACTAAGGCAACCCTACAGAAGGTTAACAGGTGCTAAGGAAGCGTTTGGTTCTCAAAGCATGTCATTCCAGTGGACGTGGCATATGCAAAACACTTGGCAATGCTCACTGTGGGATCCACAAGAAATACCACCACATAAGGATTACAGCAGGGGTGTGACTTGAGCAAAAGGTATGGGGCATGTTTCTAGCATAGTTCAACAACATACTTATTTGGAGGGAGCCATGGGTCTTATCAAACCAGGTACAGGTAATTACAGAGGCAGCAGATGAAGGATTTATGGCAATGGTAGGGTCAGCACTATGCACAAGAAGATGACTCGAGAGCTGGTGCACGAGGGGCCTCAAAAAGAATATCACACTGTTGGAACTGGTCATTACAGTGGTGGTGCTCTATCTATGGGAAGACAAACTGGGCAGTAAGAAAGTCATGTTGTTAACAGAAAATTATGCAGAGGTTCCGCTCAAACACTGGCACGGTGGGCTGCTCACAAGTTCCCTGCTTCATAAAACAGCTGATAAAAGGAGAGCTGAGAGCAAATGTTGAGATTAGGGCCTAACACGTGTCAGGCAGTGTTAACTCAGTCGGGGATGCACTTTCTCTCTTTCAGTGGGAGAAATTCAGGTAGCATGTTCTGCACACCGACTGCCAGGTGACACTATTTCTGCCACAAAAGTGGGACACAGTACATCAGATCTTAGCACAGTGAACAACAATGCACTGGTCCCACAAATAACCCCTAAATACCATAATAACTTATCAACCTTCTGACAGGTCATGTGCCTGGGGAAACTGGGGCACAAGCAAGACTAGTAACGGAGAACTTCATCAAATGGCTATTTAGCAGAAAGAAAAGCAACAAGTAGGCTCAATATGACCTGGTGGCTGTGGCACAGTTTGCAGATTGGGAATCTGGCACAAAATCCATATTTAACCACTATTATAGGATGGCCATGAGGGGCTTCAGCAGTTTGCATGCCTCCCATAAAGATGCCAGACTACTCGTTGACTTTGACAGACTGTTCAGGATACTGGGGGCGTGTTCAGCACAGTGCAGTTCCCTGTTTATGGTGACCATATTTAAAATGGCATTTGTACTGGCCTCTTATGAGGTCCTCAGGCTGAGCGAGCTGGTATTTCTATTTAAAAAAGTGGCATAGAACACATTCCTGAATCTAGAAGATGTGCACATACACAGCAGGCATTTATGGTGGTCAAGACGAGGTCTAAGCCAAACCAGGAATGTGAAGTCAGGGTATTTCTCCTAGAATGCACAACAGCAGCTGGATTCTGCCCTGTATGACTCTTAAAAGCATACATAGCAATACGCCTGAATGGAGGCCACCTCTGCCTATACAGAGATGGTGGCTTTATGACAAATTCCAGTGTACAATGGTAATGTGTAAGGCACTGAACCGGGATGGTCTTCCAGCTGCACGATTTGGAACATATTAATTTAGGATGGGGGCTGGAATGACAACAGAGCAGAATGGAATGCGGTGGGAGATCATAAAGGGGTTACACTGGTGGGAGTCTAATGCATGCTAGAGTTACATGAGCACATTGTGGTGGTGACAGTTACCACTACCTTCTTACAAAAGAATATGTCAGTGGGAAGATGATCAGGTTAATAGGTAGCTGGTAAGTATCAAGGGCCTAGGAGTGTGCACATAGAAGGCAAGGATCCAAAGGGACGTCTCTGCTGAAAACTCCGCTAACGTGGTTCCGAAGATCCTAGTTGAGGTGGAAGCAGCTGTCTGGGCATCTCAAGAATACTGACATGGGTCTGACTGGCCAGATATCCTATGGGACATGAAAATCTTAGGGAGTGGCCAGATCCTGGACGAGATGAATGATTTGACAACTGCAGTTACAATGATAGCACAGACCAGCATAATCTGTTCTGAGTAAATACCCAGGTTTTAGTGGCAGGTTGCCAAAGGCCACTGCACAGTAGAGAAGTCTAGAAGAAAACCCAATATTGCTATAAATTGTTTTGCAAGAATATGATCTGGACCCTCGTTCACAATAGGCTGATTCATTTGCAGACCTTAGATAACTACTTAGAGGATGGCAGTCATCTATCTAAAATAGGAACATACATGTTCCAACTGAACATCATGGGCACACCGGGCCTGGCAGGATGTTCATATACCTTTAGGCTGTTTATAGACCTCTAGGAGTAGCACAGGGCAGCAGAAAGAGAAGGGGCACCTATTGGCAGTAACCTCCGGGTTGGCTTGTAGAGAGGAAACAGTCAGATTAGCAAAGATTAAACAGAGTGGTGCTTTTTGACCCATTGACCTTGGAATACCAGACAGTAGGGACACGGGTGGAGGGGGATAAGTGGAAGAATAAAGTCAGGGTAACACGCAATTAATTCACTGCATGCCCAGCCCAGACCCGGCCGGCTATTAAATGATTAAATGGGCAAGAAGGTCGATTAAGACTCAGAACTGCTGAGGATGTTCTCTCCATTAAGATCTCTATTGTTAACTGAGGGTGAACTATGTTATGGCCACTTATGGGTGGGTGTTTGGAATAAGAATTAAAAATGTGCCATTTTCTCTCCAAAAGGCAACTCAGAACAATTTATGGGAGCAGGATTGGTTGTGGTGGGACCCAAAGGAAGGGCCAAGTGGCATAAGTAAAAAGGTTATGAAGGACAAATGTAAAAAAGAAAGAAGTGTGCTTTAACAATAAAAAAAGGGATACAAGTATAAAAAATAGAGGCAAAAGTAGAGGTGGGTAAGCCACATATTTCATAGAGAGAGATTTGGGCCAGAACGGAGTCAAGGGTCCGGTTTGGCCCTAAAACCAAAGTAAAAGCAATTCCAATGAAAGACGCTATGCTCGAGTTGAACATGAAAATACAAAAAAAAAAACTGTTCATTAATGTTGATATTTCGAAGTATTTCCATTTAATGCATACGGTGTCATTAGACCATGAAGTGGCAATTATTAAAATTCCTAATGTCTAAAGATAACCTTAGAAAGATTTAATGACGAATGCCCTTGTGAGAAGGCCACGAAAGAGAAAGTAGCATGTTTTCACTAGAAAAGCCTAGAGACATATTTCTGAAAAATCTGTTGCACTTGCCTTCTTTGTCAGTCAAACCTCCCATCCTGGTCACTAACAAAGTTTTTCTTTGGCAAGGTAGGAACATGCAGAGCCAAAATGAATCCTCACTTTCTCTTCCTTACTGTCTCAGCAGCCCCTGTCTTCACCCCATCCGTCCAGGGAAGATGACAGATGGGAGGGTTAGACCCCATCAAAATAGTGAATATCCTTGGGAATTCCAAACAATAATTCCATGTCTGTTCAGTTATTATCTATTCTCAGAGGTCCAACTTGTGAAAAGCAGAAGTCCATATGGCGATACCAGTCAGTAATAGTAATTCCTGCTGCTGGGAATCTCAGTAAGGGATTCGTCCGAACTCATATTCAGGGCCTATGTCTTTGGCAACTATTTTGGATCCGACTGCTCAGGACAGAGATCAGATGCCAGCGATCGAAGTGCATAAAAAATGTATCTCTTTTATTGGATAATTCACCTCTGAAGCTAGTTACACATTTTTGGTACATAGGAATAAAAACATCACTAAACCTAAAATGGAGAAAACACATTATGATGTCAAGAAGTACATGGCACAGCAGGGAGGTGTAACAGCGTGCTTTGCTAGAAGCATGGAGGACGAATAATCTCTCCTGCTCTGGAAGTGTACGGATCACAACGTCAAAATGCTTCACTTTATAGAGCAAAAAGCTGGTGCTATGGTAATATGACTTCACTACCTGTATACGGAGCTTTATGAAACAACTCCTATATCGGCTGTATAGCATTACTGCTGCACATTCGTTTCTGTTATTTTTTCTTTAGCTAAGCTCACACCCTTTTTATTGTGCAAGGGTATAGGGATTCTTTTGAGTTAAGCCACTATAGAGACTGCCTAGCTGATATTTTGGCAAGGGCACACTTGGTTGATTTAGAAATGGCTGCAATTCACAAACTAGATAGGCATGCTGCCATCATAGACTTGCCCGGTATCCACTTCTACTGGCACCGCAGCCCAGGTCACAGCCATGTTTAAGACAAGGCTATAAAGTAGATTGGTTATACAGACCTCTGAAGACTCTATGGCTCATGCATTCCTAAGGGACAAGAATACTCCCATATCTGAGACTCTCTTTGATGAAGTCATGCCTGTCTTACCCAATGTACTGTATATTACATTTAGATTAGGCACTTACTTATGATCAAGTTCACTTCTAATTGGGTCCAAGCACGGGTGTTTTATTTTTATTGCGCCAACATGACTGAGGAGGAAAAGCACTTCATATTCTGATGTCCCTCTACACTTTATCAAAGGCCACATGGTTAGGCCACCCGTTGGTAAACGTGGAAACTCGTGAATTAAATACACTTTTTAAAATCTATAAAATGGACACATCTGAAAAAGTGTTTTCTGCAGTGTGTTGCTACGTAGTGGCAGCACAGTTAATCAGGTGTCATTATAATAATTGTGCATTGAATTATGTTAACATAAGCTTATGTTAATTTGAATAATTAATTTTTAATGTTTTGTATGGTTTTATGAGTTTGTCAGATGAAATAAACATAAGGAACAGAAGGCAAGTATGACAACTGCGATCATGAGTGCAGTCTCTTACCAGTCATGCAACTTCGCTTGCATCGCCATGAAGCGTTAAATGACTCCATCCTTTAAAGATGTATACTGGTTCCCAATGAGGCTTTAGATTTAGTGATTAGCCTCTTGGACACATTCACACCCAACCTCTGGATCGTTCTTAGAGGAAAGCCTTGATAGCCTGAAGGGCTGGACGACTATACCAAGGCGAGAACGTGTTGTTCTTGGGTTACACCCTTGAGAAGGAGTCAGGTATTGTTGTACCCAAGGAAATTAGGAATCCGTAACCCAAAACAAAATCAGCCTGTTTCCTACATTAAATGATGATACCTTTCAACCAAAATAACACATTTGGAAAGGCAATGATAATCTGGCCTGGAGGTGAATGTTAGCCAGGAGCAACAGAATAAATCAAGTAACTTCTCCCTGGACATCTATCAAGCAGTGTGGTAAGACCTTCATGAGCAGAGCACTGTGCACTCCAGAGAGGGCAGACAAAGAAACTCTAAATAAAAAAGAATAATTATTGACTTTACAAGTCAGGTTTTAAAAACCTCATTTGTGTTATTCATGATGGGCAATATTTCACTGCATTCTGAAAGATCATATGAGTATGAACAGCAGAAATTATAAAACTAAGTAGCCCTTTCCCAAATAAATTATAATTTACATTGTGGTGCGGCCGGCTTAATGCTTATGTTCAGCTCCTTGTTGCTGACTGGTGATTCTAGAAAGCATCAAGTTTGTGTTCTATTGACTTTAGTAAGCCGTTCTATGAAATTTGACTTAATAGCTGAATGTAACATAAGAGGCTCAGTTAGGGACTTAACTTTCAGAGTATATAGATCAGTGGTTCCCAACCTGTGGTCTGGGGACCCCTGGGGGTCCGCGAAGCCTTCTCAGGGGGTCTGCGAGAGCCTAGAAAATTAAAAAATATTAACAAATATTGACAAATTAGGTCCCCAGCTTCCAGTAATGACTCAGGTGGGGGTCCCTGGATTCCCATGATGATTCTGTGGGGGTCCCTGGGTTCCATTAATGTTAAAGTGGGGGTCCACAGAAACCAAAAGGTTGGGAACCACTGATAGATGATAACAAGAATTTTAACATTACAGCTATGGTAAACTAAAGAAAGGTTTTAATTCAAATTTTGAAGATGACAGACGAAGACTGTTTGTGCCATTGGTAATACTATTTCATATGTATTCTAAAAATGCTTTGATTTTAGCACAAATTTAGTTTGAATATTTGCTTCTTTTCCCTTTTCCCTTATTCTTTCTTTCTAATTTCTCAATTTTGCCTCATGTCCTATTGTATGTAGCCAGTTTATTGGAGACTGGTGTCAATGTGATTAAATAACTAGCTAAACGAAACATGATATGAACAATGAGGTTGGTGCTGTAGCCCTTTATAGAAAAGTGTAAACATCAGGTATTTTTTCAAAGCCTTATGGTTTTAGCATGGTGCGGTCAGTGGCACCACACCAGGCACAAAGACTGAGGGGGGCTCCCTTGGCATGACAGGCTGTTACCAGATAGGAGCAGCCTGCAGAGACCTTTGTGTGCAGAATTTGTACTATAACTCTAGTGGTTAATGCACTTGAATGAGAGATCTGTGTTTTTTCTAATCACAGTTTTCACTTATGATAAGTAGTAGTTAATGCCACCCGCTGCAGAGAGCTACATGCAGATGCAGATCACAGATTTGTATTTTATGTATATAGCTCAGCAAGTTGCTGCTTTTGTCACAGAGATCCTTTTTTGGAGTTCATAAGCTACAACCCTTCTAATATGGCAATTGAGCTTTGAGTTGCCATCAAAATGTTGCATGCAAATTGCAATCATAGATTAAGAGCCTTATTCTTTTTTCCCCTCAATCATTTGTTATCCTGAGGTTGCTAAAAAGGTTTCCTTTGGGTAGTAATTCGATTTTAATAGTACGATACCCCCAATCATTGTGTTACTTTTCAAATCCTGAATTTAGAGGTCAGCTTTACTAACTCTTTGCAGCTGGTTTGCATCACAAAAGTGATGCAAACCTGTTGGAAAATGTTGCTTTGGTGTTTACTTTCCAGCACAAATTCTGTATTGCTTTGGAGAGTACCCTTAAATTAAGACAAAGCAGCACTCTCTACACTTTATGTCAAGGAGGCTACCATGGGTGGTACATGGATGTTCCCATGCACCCACCCATGGATTTTAAAGTTAATGACTGCCTACGTGGTAGAAAGGGATTTGCATAAAAAATGATGCCTCCTTTGGGCAGGAGTAAAGTGGAAAAAAGATTTATTTTGTCCAAACCTTTCTAACTTTGCATGTACAAAGAGGTAAAGTGTTAAACTTAGTCAAAGGACAGAAATTTGTGCTGGAAGGGTATGCCAGCACTAAAGGAGAGAGCAACAGTACGATATCTTAGCAGATATGGTACCATTCTGCTCTCTTCTTTTCATGCAATGCAGCACAGCAACTTTGGTTACTACACCAAATTCCAATTTAGTAAATCTATATCTCTGTTTTCCAGACAAAGCACCCTAAACATATACTGGTGTATGGAAAAACATGTGACTCCTCGTATTCCTCATTGCCTCATTGTCTTAAGTAACATTTCCTATAGAATGATTTACAAGCATGTATAACTCGTTGTCTCTGTATATGTTTGTGGTGTAAAGAGCTCTAACATGACCATGGGATGAGTAGTGCAATAAAATAAATAAAGTTGAGAGAGAGTCTATGGAGAGATAAGGGGCATATTTGGAGGATGGTAGAGAGAGAATCAATAAAGGAGCTTATTGTGGGTTGCAGTAATGCTAACAAAGATTATCACATCAGGTAACACCAATGCTAAAGCCAGACCTGTTTCAAGATGAACAATTTCAAACTTGATGTCAATGAATACAAGTTGTCCATGATCATCAATAAGCCACCAAAACACTTAGCTTTTCATCTAATGTTTTCAAATCAAAGTCAAGCCATAAATAATAGGTGTGGTTATGCACAACTGTAAAGTCAAATTTTGCATTCTTTGATCTGAACAGAACCTCACAACTGTCATATTGAAAGGTAATATGAGCTTAAATGTCAGTTTCTCTATGAAGGTAAACAGCTATTGAAGAGGTTTGGCATTCTCAGAAGCAATTCAACCTTTGTAGAGCTAACCACCTTCAAGCAACTGCCTGGAGAGTGATGAAGCTCAAGGAAGAAGACTGGTTTGGTCTCTTGTCAAGATATTTTCTATGTGACCTAGTCACCTACTGGAATCATCCGATTTTTTTTGTAAGGTGCACACTTGCTTAACAAACATGCTATTTGGAGTCATGTAATGTGATTTTTTTACAAAGTTAAAAAATTTCGTTTATCACAAAATCTGGGACTATCACAAAGTTCACCACCCTAATTAAAATTTTGCACAGGCCTAATCAATATATGTGAGGAGATACTAAGGGCCTCATTTTAACCCTGGTGGTCACCGACCGCCAGGGTTAAAGTGGCGTTCGCACTGCCAACAGGCTGGCGGTACGAAATGCCACATTTTGACCGCGTACACTGCCGGGACCGGCGGTATACCGCCATGGCGGTCGCAATCCGCCAGGGCAGCGCTGTCCTGGGGATTTTGACTCCCCTTACCGCCATCCTGTCCATGGCGGCTGGCGGTAAGGGGACTTACAATAGATAATATTCAATCAGAAGGATGGTGGTCAGATACGCCTAGGATCAAGTGGTTCCAAAGCCTGGACTCGCCCGGTCCATCTCTCAGACAACACTCTGTTCTGTAA